>NC_133538.1:306738449-307064699 GCF_048544455.1 Silene latifolia | reverse complement strand
ATTGCTTGATAATTGGCACAGAGAGATGGAAAATATAATTAATGTGGTTCATTGCCCTGAGGACTTTAGAGTGGAACAAGTTGCGTTCTACTTGAGAGAGGCGGACGGAGAGTGGTGGGACAAGGTTAGAGAGAGCGCTTTGGACTTATATGTGAAACAGGGGTTGTTAGCTATACCTTAGAGTGAGTTCGAGAGAGCTATGCGTCGAGAGTTCGTGCCGGAACATGTGCATAGTAAGTTGAGAGAGGAGTTTGATGAGTTCAAGATGACTTCTGATATGACAGTGGCTGAGTATTATCACAAGTTCAACGAGAAGTCTAGGTATGCAGAGGATATGGGGCTGTACCAGGAGAACTTGGCTTTGAGGTTTGAGAAAAGTTTGACACGTAAGATTATGGAGAAGCTATCGGTAGGAGTCCTTACTAATGTTAAGGAGGTATATGAGCGTGCTGGGAGAGCTAAGAGGTTGGTAGAGATAGTTAAGGAGAATAGGGAGAGAGCTTCTGAGAAGAGGAAGGCTGAGAGTGAGGGTGGTGGTCAGTCTAGTTACAAGAGGGGTGGCCATAACCAGATGAGAGCTTACTCCTCGGAATCGGGGTTTAGTGGTGGAGCATCTTATGGGCGTGGCCGTGGTAGTGGTAGTAGCAGTTGGGGTTTATCTTGTTTTAAATGTGGCGGTATGGGCCACAAGAGACATGAGTGTACCAGTGCTGTGGGCAGGGGTTTTTCAGAGGCAGTCACAGGGGAGTTTCTCTCAGGGTCCGTCTCAGAGCTATGCTAGTAACAGGCCGGCTGGGTCGTGGAACAATCAGGGTGGTCAAAACAACAACAACAACATGAAAGATCATAGATCCTAATTAGACTCTCCAATTAAAACAAATTATCTCATAATATGTCATTTTAGCGATCTATGTAACATGCATGCAAATATAAAAGCTTAAAAATAAAGATTAAGGAAAAACAATTTCCTTACATTGATTTTGGTGGTAAAAATGGGCACAAACGATCGCCTATCTAGTTTGTTCTTGAGCTAAATTAAAATGGATGATCCTCCTTGAATAACCTTCAAAGAGAAAGTCTCCTTCAAGTAGCACAAACACCCAAATAATCTTACAAGTATTAACTAGTTACTTGTAAAATTAACCCTTGATAATATTTATAATATTACTAACAAGCTTAGTGAATATTTATTTTGATTACTAACAAGCTTAGTAAGTGCTATTATTATTTTTAGAGAGAAAGACCAACAACCTTATACATGCAAAATATACAAAATGAAGTAGTGTGTAAAATGAGCAATTGTTGGTCTATATGGAGGGGAAAAACCGGGTGGAGTAGGTGGAGTGAGGGAGTGAACTTGTTTTATTTTTTGTCCAATCTTATATCACATGCAAAATGATCATAAGATAACTTATGGAAGTATATAAAGCAAAGTGAAATGATTATGTTTATAATCATCCACTACACTCCATTTACATGGTCCAATATCCCATTTACAGGTCCATTTTCGTTCTTATATTTGTCGCACAAATACGTGTAAATTTTACTTTAAACATCGATTTATGTTTAAATGCTTCCCAATAAATTTTGTCCAAATCACTCCATAAATATATATGTATCGCTACACATATTATTTACGTACTAATATTAATCACATTAATCAATTAGTACAGTTTTAGTGAATTAACAATAAATTAACTAAAACCCGTCTCATAAAATTTATTATTCAATTATGGCATAATTAAATAATAACAACCGCGCCTCGAGTTCGCAACTCGAAATCTCTCTAAAAATAATCAAGGGGTCAATTAATTAGTTAATAAATCAAGGGACTAAATAAATTGTATCTCATACAATTAATTAGTTGTCAATTGGGGTTCGTTCCTTTAGGTGTGACCGAAAGGGGTCAGTTGATCACCGTCGTTCCACGACAATAACGTCAAATTCTAGTCAGCCAACCGTTATCGATTTACGTTAATCAACTGACGAGGATCAAATAAGTAAATATCCTGATGATATTCCTTTAATGAGATTTATTATGTAAACGCACTATTGTGGAGGATACTAACTCCAACAATCTCCCACTTGTCCGACACAAGGTGTGCGCTACCAATTCTCTTGTCCGTTTTAATCTCCCACTCAATGCAAGGTGTCTTTCTGGTCGCACTTGCACATGAACATATTGCGAGTGGTTTTCTCGATCGGGAGTGTGACTACCTGACCGGAAAAATCTCCCACAGATTACTTCCGAGAGTGGCCACGCATTTATAGTCACAACTCCTCGAGTGGCCTTGAGATATAGTTACCCAACGTGGGTGGACAATTCCTGTATGCCCTATCTATCATTGCCCAATACAGATCATCATGACTCATAAGATGTCCTTTAACCTCCTTTCACGGCACGACCTAGGACAAAAACCAAAGTCACTCAGAAACTGCATTGACTTGGGAGGTTGTTGATAAGACCATCTTTTATTTATTTTTACCCCAGTATTTAGCTCTATTTTATATGTATTATTCACTAACTTTATTGTTAAAGAGCTAATATTTGCTTTCTAGTTCCATTTGTATGGTTTAGCATGTTTTGTAGGTACATAAGCTTTTAGGTGCCTAATTCTACAACATTTGCAAGTACTAGAAGCATTAGCTAAGTAGCTAAGCTAAGGAAGAGAATGCACTAGCACGGAGGATTTGCATGGACTAACAATGCCAAAATGATGGACAAAAATTTAGATGTGCAACAAATACAAATGCAAAGTCAAGCCCATAATTCACAAGTCAACAAATGCTTGGGATGCTAAAGTCACATAGAGATCCTTTCTAAGATGCCAAATATACATTCAACCGGATATTAAAGAGGCATTAAGGAGTTGCATAGTGATTTCTCGAGCATTTAACGAAGAACTGAAGAGAAACGACCCGGATACCCATGCCCCCGATCGGGCCTGGCAACCCCGATCAGGCTTGACCCCCTGTAGGACTTTTACATTATGCCCCTATTTTCTTATAAATAGGGGCCTTAATCCGTCATTATGTTTATCTTATTCTTATATCTCATACACTCTATAATAGCCTTAAGCAATAATTTTCTCATAAGTTTTCTTATTTGTTTTCAATATTGTTAAGCTTTTAGTTATCAAACATTTGGTTCTTAATATATTTAAGCATTTGGTTCTACTTTGTTTCTTCCTGACAAGATCATTTCCATTACGGTATTTCTATTTCTAGTTCACGATTTTACATTTCTATTTAGTTTACGCATAGTTTATCATTAGTACTTTATTCATATCACACTAGTATCATTTTTATTTCATGTTATATCATTTAGTTTATATAATTTCGACAATCATGTTAAGCATTTCTTACAACAAATTTTATAGTTTATATTGCATTATGAGTAGCTAAATTCTTTAGTCTAGAGGCTAGGGAAGCCATGCAAAATCAAATATATAAAATGTTAAATTAGGTTGATATAATATTGTCTAATTGTTTCTATCACATGTTTGCAACGTCACATTTAATCTATGTTTAAAAGGCCTTATTCATCGAATAAGTTTGTTTATTCGTTCTAAAAGTCGAGAGGCATGGAATTGAATTAGACTAAGCAGGTGTAGTAGGACGACCTAGTTATGGATGAGAGTTTCTCAAGGACCCGGTCTATGGTTGACAATAATACCGTAAGGTGGGTGTCTCTCAGCCTAAACAATTAACAATTTTATCATTACCGAGTTTA
Organism: Silene latifolia; assembly: GCF_048544455.1. NCBI lineage: Eukaryota > Viridiplantae > Streptophyta > Magnoliopsida > Caryophyllales > Caryophyllaceae > Silene > Silene latifolia. The sequence continues at coordinate 307,060,966 of NC_133538.1, read as the reverse complement.
ACATGATCGTATATTTACCTTTGCATGTGAGACCCGACTCCCCTAGACTCCTTTTTATCATATAGTTTTCATATTAATATTTTTTAGCCATCAACCAAACAACAAACAAACCCAAAACGAAATCAATCTTTATAGAAATCTTTCCATAGCATTTCACAACGCAATTCCCGTCTCCTTGTGTTCGACCCCTATTGTTACATTAATTTGTGTCTAGGGTAATTATCTTTGCATAGGTACACGATAAGCCTATCAAATTTTGGCGCCGTTGCCAGGGAGTACGGCTTTATTGCGTTTTGAATTGTCGATTTTTATCTTGTTTTCTTTTGTCTTGAGGAACACTTGTTCCTTGAGACCGTTACTTATCATTTTATAGAAATTGTTGTCTTATGCCCAGGTCCTCTCGTAGTGGAGAATTACTTTCACCGGATTCCGATCCCGAGAAAACCTTTAGGAGAAGACGACGTTTTTGGAAAGAAGTGAAAGAAGCCGCTTCTCCCGTGCAAGTTGAAAGTGCTACAAAGTCTTACCTAGACGATCTAAAAGTTCTTGAAGATGAGGAGGTTTCAATTTCATCATCTTCACCACCACCATCTACTAATAAAAAGAGGGTGAAACTTTCCGATCACTCAAAGCCCACCGCGGCCATGCTTCCGACCGGTATCACAACTACTCAAATTACCACGCCGGACTTCGAGATCAAACCGGCTTTCATTAGCCTTGTGGAGAGGAAGCAATTGGGGGAAGTCCTTTGGAGGATCCCAATTTGCATTTGCAAAATTTCTGCGATTATTGCTCCATGATCCATCAAACGGGCGTCACTCAAGCCCAAATAAGGGAAATACTTTTCCCTTTCTCTTTGAAGGACAAGGCAACCCTTTGGATCAATAGCCTTGACCGCACCGCTATGGGAATCACAAATTGGGAGACATTGGCTCTTGCTTTCTATCAAAAGTTTTTTCCACCAGAGAAAACTCAAATTTTGAGGAGCCAAATCACCGGATTCCGTCAACAAGCTCTTGAGAGCTTATATGAGGCTTGGGAGAGGTACAAAGAGTTTCAAAGGAAATGCCCACATCATGGGCTAGATGGTTGGTTTCTAGCTATAACATTCTACAATGGATGTTGTGCCGAGTCCCGAAGGATTCTTGATTCCGCCAACAATGGGCAGTTTGATCAAATTGACACCGATATTGCTCATGCCACGATCGAATCTATGGCGGTCCATAATGCACAATATGTCAATTCCCGAAGTGTGTCACTCAAAGGTAAAGAAGAATCCTCTGACAAATCCGTCTTGTTGGCTCAAATTGCCTTACTTCAACAACAATTGGCGGAACGAGATGCTAGAGATTCCCTTCAACAACTCAATGTTGTGTCTTCTACAAGTCAAATCATTGTTTGTGATGGTTGCGGAGGTGCGGGTCATTACACCGCTCATTGCCAAGCTCCTGTTGAAGAGGTAAATGCTTTTCAAGCTTTAAGACAAACTTCTTATCCACCGGGTACATTTTCCAATACATATAACCCGAATTCAAGATTTCACCCGAACATGTCTTATAGATGTAATAATGTGCTTAATCCTCAACCTCGAGCCCCACCACAAAAAAATGCCTATGTCCCTCAACAACAAAAGTATAATCCCCCACCGGGTTATCAAAACCAACAAAGGCCACCTCAACAAAATTACCAACAAAATCAAGGTCAAAATGGCCAACAAAATAACCAAGGCGGAGGTAAGCTTGAGGATATGATGGTTCAAATGCAAAGGGAATTGTTGTCACAAATCTAAAAGAGTGATCAAGCTCACAATGTCACAATTAAGATGTTGGAACAACAAATGGCTCAACTAGCCTCATCTAGCTCTTCAAGGAAAACGGTTCAATTACCACCTCAAGGTGAGCAACCACATGTGATCTGTTGGAATATGTGTCCTCCGACAATAATGCGATCACGACTGTTGATCATGATGATCACATGTTTAAATCTCATTATAAAGAATACAATTGGGAAGTAATATTTTTACTGTCAATTGATCAACATATAACGGTAATGATTGGCTGACTAGAGTTTGACATTACTGTCGTGCGACGGTGGTGATCAGTTGATCCCCTAGGTCATACCTATAGGGCAACACTCTTAATTGATCATTTAATTAATCGTATAATGTTACGAGTTAATTGAATTACTTGAAAATTGACGGACGATTTTGGAAGTAAAATTTACGTATCACATTGAAATTGATTAAAATGAGATACGGTCTGAGTAATCGAATTGTATCATTACTCAGATGAAATTATTGTTTAAGGAAACAATTAAATTTGAATGAATTATTATAAATACGATTTATAAATTGGTAAATTATTTTGGTACAAGTAATTATGAATTACTAAGTCGATTTTTGCATATGACGTATTTTTATTAATACGTTGATTTTTAATATGTTAAAAAAAAATACATAACAAATTTATGTTACATATGACATGTGACAAATTGATAAATTGACAAAAATAATATGGAATCCATATTATCCAATGTGCCGAAAATTGGAGGAGTATTAAGCTAATATTATGTTGATTGTATTAGTGGAAGGCATGATGATTACCTACTAATCTAGCCATACAACCCTATTATGCATTGTGAAGACAAATAATTGCATGCATTGGCTCCCTCCCATGCCCCCCTTCCACCCGGTTTTGTGAGAGGAAAAACCACTTGGTTTTTCCTCTTACTTCACCTAATATACACAAAATGTTTTGTGTTTTTATCATTCATTCATTATTCATCTAAACTTTGAGTTTTAGAAAGAGAAATAAAAACTTCTTTCTTCCTCCTCTCCAAACCGAAAATATTAAGTGTCTTATAATATTTTTGGGTCAATTTCATACAAGATTAATATTGTACTAGTAACTATAATATTAATTTTAATTAAGAGTAAGCTTTGGGTATAAATCCTTGGGAGAGATCCTACACTTGGGTCTTAGTTCATCCAAAAGGGAAAGCTCAAGAACAAGAGAGAAAGGTGATCTCTCTTGTGCCCATTAAACCGAAAATCACAATGTAAGAACAATGTTTCTTCCTTATTTTGTTTTAATGTTTGCATGCATAAGATCAATCATTAATTTTATGACAAATTAAATTAAAACATATATGAATATGTAAGTATATAGATCTACTTATCCTTCAATCGGTATCAAGAGCCATGGTTGTTTGCATGCAAATCGGTTAAAAGTTTTTCCGAGTTATAAAGATTAACATATAAAACTTGTAAAATTTGTGTTATTATGATATATCACGAAATTTATTCATGCATGTTAAAATTTCTGGTCCTAAAATGTTTTAGGATATTTTGGTTAAATTTACGGATTTTTATTGTTCATAGTTTACAATAATGACATTTAAATGTGATTTTATGAGTAAAAATGTCATTTTCGGTCTAAAATTAGCTATACTTCGAATTTTCCAGTGATTTTTCGATATGTTGTCACATATATTATTTTGAGATAACCTGTAAATTTTCATAATTTTTGGACTTGTTATGCTCGAAAAATAGATTTTTCATTATTAAATTTGGATTTAGGTGAAAAATAGGTTAATATGAGATAAATTTTGAATATGGTCATAGAAATTTAGTATGTTGTCACATGCAATTTTACAAGATGTGTGTAAAATAATGGGCTATAATGAAGTCTTTTTGCATGATTTATGGATTTTTGAAGAAAAATAGCATAAATAGTGACATTATTAGTGAAAAATTAATAAAACATAATCTATGACTAAGAAAAAACGTTACATGTTGCATTTTATTATCTTTTCAGATCTAAAATTGAAAAGTTAATGAATATAATTTTTCCCATGTTTTTATGATTATTTTATTAAAAACCGATAAACCGCAACATTGTTTTTCCGGAAAAATTTCGAAATTTTTAACCTAAGTTTTTGAACATTATGAGTGTCATGGTATTTTTCCAGAATGTTCATGAGTTTAAATTTCAAATTTTGAATTTATTTGAAATTTTATGATTTATTTGAAGTTTATAGCTTATTTTTTTAATTTTTAGTCCATTAATGAACAATTTTATAAATATGAGTTAATTATGGTCAAATTATTAGTGAAGACTAAATTTTGAGTCCTAAGAGGTTGGGGGTAATTAACTTATGCATAAATATGAATTTATGTAATTTTTTGTGATTATAAAATGTTGAAATCACGCAAATCCGTAAAAACCGAGTAATATACGATATTGGCTAATTAAAGGCGATTTAGCATAAAATTGGGCATGTTCATACATATTATAATGCTGCATTTTCTTTATGATTGTCATAATTTTAATTTATGTAATTTTTGAATTATGTAATTTTACTTAGTATGGCCTTAGATTTTAATTGGTATTTCCCGAAATGTATGAGAATATCGATTCGGTTGTAATTTTATTGTGATCTCGTATCACCGTTTTGTAATTTAATAGATTTATTTTATTTTAGTTACAAATGTATAATAGGAAATTATGTAATTTATTATGTAATTTTATTCATTCCGGAGTTCCCAAAGACGGATTTCTTCAAGAATGGCGATACATAAAGACGTTGTTACCTCGAGATGCGTGTCACAACCGAAGTTCAAGGGACCAATGGAGTTGGTTTCCGAATATGTAATAGTTAAATAGTTTTTCTATTTTAGGAAAGGTCATACTAGGATTTATTTATTTTATGCTTGCATTTTATTTTATGTCGCATGCATCGCTAAATCGCCATAACTAAAACATGCATCTTCTTTCATCAAGTTAATTGACCGTGTCAATTAAAATTATCGTAGTTCACCACTTTAGTTCACTTAAAACGTGACAGATAATGAATTGACATGACCTCTCGCTAAAACAATCAATTGAGACATAGCCTTACCAAATAGTAGAAACCATGAAAACCTATTTCGCGAGGGAGTGCACTCGGCTACCCCGGGGTACAAACCTTGTTACGTAGGGGAAGTGGGTGATAAATGTCTATCCACCGAATTCAGGTTGATAAGGGTTTCATCGGCTACCCCGTGCCTAAGTTAATGTGGATTTGGATAATGGACATATTTATTCGAAATTTGGATTGAACTCAACAAAAGTTATTGATAAGGGTTTCATCGGCTACCCCGTGCCCTTGTTGATGTGTTTTGGGCTATAGATAAACATTAGAGTAATTTTATCGACCAAGAGTTCTAAAACTAGAATCGATTAAAAGGTTAATCCACCGAGTATATTGATAAAGGTTTCATCGGCTACCCCGTGCCTAAGTTGATATGAATTTGGGTCTTGGAATCATTTATCTAGTTGGGTAGAGGTCACTAGAAAAATGCATAAAACTTGTTTAAATCATACATTTTTACGAGTATTATTATTAAAACGACATTTGTTTTACTCCTTCTATTTTGTTTTGTAGACCACTTCTTTTTCTCATAACAAATGGCAACACCAACACCAAACGCCACGCCTCTCGCTAATACTTCTTGGCTCCGATCCTTCATGGATCGATGTAAACTTGAAAAGAATGGGTCAAATTTCTCCGATTGAGATGCCCAACTCAAATTGGCCGCCCAAGGTGACGACAAGCTTCGTTACCTTACCGAGGCCTCTCCACCCGAACCTACTACTAGGTCGACCGCCGCCACTAGGGAAGCATATGAGGCTTACCAAAAGGAGTCCGCCGCAATGAAAAATGTCTTGATATTTGCGATGGAGGCGGACCTCCAAAGGAGAGCCTTTAAAATGGGCAATGCTAATGAGATTTACTCCAAGTTTGTGACAATGTTTTCACTAACTCCGCGGATCGTCCAATATGAGGTGGCCGTGGCATTCTTTGATCTCGACTTCAAAGAGGGCCAAAAGGTTAGCCCTCATGTGCTCAAACTTATGGAGGTTGTCGAGACCTTGAAAATTCAAAAGGTTGAAATCCCCAAAGAACTCATTGTAGATAGGATTCTACACTCCTTGTCCAAAGTCAAAGCATATGTTCAATTCCGGGTGAATTTTAACATGCAAGACAAGGATGTGTCTCTTGAAGAATTGCACAAGTTACTTGTGCAAGCCGAGAGGGACATGGGGTTAAATGTGAACCCACCAAAAGATGTGCTTAACATAAGCACTAAGAGTAAGGAGAAGTTCAAGAAGAATGGGAGGAAGGGTAAGAAGAAAACTCCCACATTCACCAAAGCTAAGACTTGTGAAGCTAGCACTTCAAAAATCAAGAAGGGTCCTCTTAATAAATGCCATTATTGTAATGGTATGGGACATTGGAAAAGAAATTGTTCCAAATACCTTGGTGATATTAAGGCTGGAAAGATTATTCCAATAGGTAAATGACTATCCTTCTTTTATGTTTCTAATTCAACTATGGTATTATGATGCAAAGTTGTGATAATGTATCTCCCTTTTTATTTGTAAATAGGGCCTCCACCAAGCAAAGACAAGGGAAAGGAAAAGCAAGCATGAGAAACCATCAAGAAGCTAGGGATAGGTTTCATGGAGCTTTGCTTTTCATTGTCTTACTTTAAATTATGTTTTGGATTTTAGAACCTTAAGTTTCCGTGTTCGACATGGAAAGGTATTTTGGATAATGGGTTGTATTTGGATAATGGTGACTTGGTTTGCAACCCAAGTCACCCGTTTTATCATTTTATCCTTTTGTTCTAAAATTCATGTTTAAATGCTTGTTCTTAGAAACATATAACTTAAAGTGATCTAATAGACAAATATAATGACGGGTTTCATTATATGTCCACATGCTTAAGGCTTGTGTATGATCATTTATAAAGCGATTTTGAGTCTATGAACTCTCTTGAAGGTATGTCAATCACCAAGTACACATATGAAATCTAAAACTATTAGTCAACCTATGAGGTAGTTCTCCTTATACTTCAAATCATTATTTGTGTCTCATATGCTATCTTTGAATCTATAGTGTATTTATTCTAAAGATAGAGTGGGAGAAAAATGAGGACACAACATACGAGACAAGATAAAAAATTGTGTACTTGTGTAAATGAAGATCTACGCAAGAAAGAATGATTTGAATGAAGGTATATCTATTTACATAGTATACCAAATAGATGAGATCTATGGTCTCAAGTAAGTTCTATATGACAAAAGAGACCAAGTGAAGTAATCGAAAGAACATATTCTTATGATAACTACACGAGGAGACCAAAAGAATGTTTTGGAAGAAAAATGACTAATGTAAAGTCTTAACAAGTTTTTGACTAAGTTCGATATGATAAATTTTGACCAATAGTTTCAACCTTGAGATTTACTTAAGAGCCTAAATGAATCATAGTAACATTCTAGTTATGATCGAGTTGCAAAGATTGATATACCGATATCTTCAATGGCCAAGTTTTAACCACGCAAATGTCATTGCTTAACCTCATTATGAAATGGTTAAACCTCCTTCCGAAAGGGTATTTCGAAGGACGTGTTCTAGATATTATTTATATTTGAATAATGACATTGCTACACATCATTATGACATGAGTGTGTTAGAGATTTAAAATCTCTTTACGTAAGGTTAAAATGAGACCTCTTCGAAATAGGTATTTTGAAGGGATATGATGGGAACATATATGGTTTTATCTTAATAACTTGGCAATGCAATTTATATTTCAATTCTTGAAAAGTTTCGATTGAGAAGTCAATTTCGAAATATGTGGAATTGAGTGGGAGTTAGGAAATTATCATGTGAAGACATGGAATTTAGTGGGAGCTATCATCCTTTGAATGTTTACAACTCACCACTCATTAAAGAATGACGAGCTAACACCTTCCTTCACAGAGGAAGTTTTGAGTTTTCAATTCTGGATGAATTTGGACTATGATGAATCCAATTACGACAAGAAATATTGGATTAGTATTAAGAAATACACATCATATCAACATACACATAGGTTATTCATATATATGAAAATGGAATTGCCATTAGCAGTCATGGTCGTTCATTGAACCTATGAATGGTTGATCTCATGATTATTAGTAACTAATGTTTCCGCCATTAGAAAAATCATGCACATGTCCAATAGTGAATCATATGCATAAGACCATGATGATTCATTGGTAAGCCATAATAGAAACATCATGAATTCTCAAGTAGAATCCGATGAGCGATTTCGGTGTTTGACGGAATACTCTATTATGTGTTAAGAGGTTGCACATATTATGGAAAGTTCGAACACACGTAAAGATTTATGGAAATCCTAACTTTTCAAATCAAAAGGAGAGATAAGAAGTTTTGGAAAGATACTTAGTTGAATAAGAAGTTACTCAAAACTAATCTTTCCTAACTATGCTAGGACTTATGAGAAGTGCTAGGCCAATCGTCTTGGCAAATTGTTGCAAGACTCTACAAAACATGTACCTAGTGCATTGTGTGTGGATGGAGTACTTGATCAGTACAAGTTATATCATTCACCACAAATTCGTTCGTTATGTGATAATCGATAAGGAATTTCTTTCAAGTTAAAGAACCGAAACCAAGGTCGGGAACCTTGATGCGTACTTGGTAAGATTCATGCTATGAGAGAGAACATGAATGTAAAGGAAAATGCAAGTGTAAGAATTTTGAACACATGGGCACATGGCATGTTAAACTTCTATTGCAATCAATAAGTGTTTACACTTACGATATACATCACAAGGTTGTAATATGATATTGACTACCCGAGTGTGATGTCGACATTTGTCGTTTGAGTTATTATTAACTCACCTTGTACATTGTTACATCCAAACGGGTTGTGGAGACAATTGAACCCGTTAAAGTGAACATGGATTAACATTGTATTTGCACATAGTTACTTACATGAGGTGACGTCTCGAAGTGACTAGAGTTTGATACGATTGATGGCAAGTTCAAGTGTCATAGAGTCATGTGAGATGAATAGTCGATCACATAGGCAGACTGTTAGGAACTTTTTGTCGGGCCTAATGACCGCTTATAGAGTTCTGGCAAATTTATATAGCCTGGTCATGGCGAGAGCTGCTATAGTATTCAAATGAGTCGATTCTTTTGACTAAAGACTATTCGCCTAAGATGGCACAGTTTCAGATTAACTTTGATTTATGTTACTACGACCTTCGTAAATGGGGTCAAATGGGCATATTTTGGGTTATGATGGTTGTGGCTAGTCGAAGGGAATGAGTGCGATAGGAATTGTCCATCCCTAGTCAGGGTTATAACAATATCTCAGGGCCACTCGAGGAGTAATGAACTGGAAATGCGTGGCCACGCTCGGAAGGTATCTAAGATAGATAAATCCGGTCAATCAGTTATTCTCCAGATCGAGGAAACCACTCTCGATATGATCACTTGCAAGTACGACCTGAAAGACACCTTGCATTGAGTGGGAGATAGTAATAGGACAAGAGAATTGGTGACGCACACTTGTCGAGGACAAGTGGGAGATTGTTGGAATATGTGTCCTCCGACAATAATGCGATCACGACTGTTGATCATGATGATCACATGTTTAAATCTCATTATAAAGAATACAATTGGGAAGTAGTATTTTTACTGTCAACTGATCAACATATATCGGTAATGATTGGCTGACTAGAGTTTGACATTACTGTCGTGCGACGGTGGTGATCAGTTGATCCCCTAGGTCATACCTATAGGGCAACACTCTTAATTGATCATTTAATTAATCGTATAATGTTACGAGTTAATTGAATTACTTGAAAATTGACGGAAGATTTTGGAAGTAAAATTTACGTATCACATTGAAATTGATTAAAATGAGATACGGTCTGAGTAATCAAATTGTATCATTACTCAGATGAAATTATTGTTTAAGGAAACAATTAAATTTGAATGAATTATTATAAATACGATTTATAAATTGGTAAATTATTTTGGTACAAGTAATTATGAATTACTAAGTCGATTTTTGCATATGACGTATTTTTATTAATACGTTGATTTTTAATATGTTAAAAAAATACATAACAAATTTATGTTACATATGACATGTGACATATTGATAAATTGACAAAAATAATATGGAATCCATATTATCCAATGTGCCGAAAATTGGAGGAGTATTAAGCTAATATTATGTTGATTGTATTAGTGGAAGGCATGATGATTACCTACTAATCTAGCCATGCAACCCTATTATGCATTGTGAAGACAAATAATTGCATGCATTGGATCCCTCCCATGCCCCCCTTCCACCCGGTTTTGTGAGAGGAAAAACCACTTGGTTTTTCCTCTTACTTCACCTAATATACACAAAATGTTTTGTGTTTTTATCATTCATTCATTATTCATCTAAACTTTGAGTTTTAGAAAGAGAAATAAAAACTTCCTTCTTCCTCCTCTCCAAACCGAAAATATTAAGTGTCTTATAATATTTTTGGGTCAATTTCATACAAGATTAATATTGTACTAGTAACTATAATATTAATTTTAATTAAGAGTAAGCTTTGGGTATAAATCCTTGGGAGAGATCCTACACTTGGGTCTTAGTTCATCCAAAAGGGAAAGCTCAAGAACAAGAGAGAAAGGTGATCTCTCTTGTGCCCATTAAGCCGAAAATCACAATGTAAGAACAATGTTTCTTCCTTATTTTGTTTTAATGTTTGCATGCATAAGATCAATCATTAATTTTATGACAAATTAAATAAAAACATATCTGAATATGTAAGTATATAGATCTACTTATCCTTCATGACCGTTAATTATATCTCCTTGAGAAGTGGTACAAGCTATGATGGACCGTCCATGACTTTGGATGATGAAATGATTGTTAAAAAGCCTAAGCTTGGGGAAATGACAAAAAGAAGGCTAGTTAAGAGCCTCTTGTTAAGGATCGTGTACCATTTCCTCATCGGTTATTGATGCTAAAGAGAATGAGAAAGCTTGATACCAAAGATGTTGAGCCCCCTATGCCCAAAGAAAGTGATGAGGTGATTGTTGATAAAGTCTCTCCTATTGATAAGGACAGTGATGCCGTTTCAAAGAAGGTGGATGTTCCCATTGAGAATGAGAAAGTGAAAGTGAGAGATGTGGAGGATGCTCCTCCAAAGGAAGTTGTTCAAGTACCATTTCCCTATCGTCTAGTGAAGCACAAGGAGGAAGGTAAGTTCGGTAAGTTTTTTGAAGTTTGTAAGAATTTGTAAGTCACCGTCCCATTTATTGAATTGCTTACCCAAGTCCCTTCCTACTCAAAGTTTATGAAGGAAATCCTCTCAAAGAAGCGATCCTTCAATGAGGTTGAGACCATTGCTTTCACTGAAGAGTGTAGTGCACTCTTACAAAATAAGTCTCCCCCAAAACTTAAGGACCCCGGTAGTTATTCTATTCCTTACACTATAGGTACATATACCATTGATAAGGCCATTTGCGACCTAGGTGCTAGTGTGAGTGTCATGCCCTATTCTATATGTGAAAACCTTAACATGGGTGCTTTAAAATGCATAACTATCACATTGCAAATGGCGGACCGTTCTTTAAAATGCCTCTTAGGTGTCTTAGAAGATGTACCCGTCAAAGTTGGCAAGTTTTTCATACCCGTTGACTTCCTCATACTTGATATGTCCGAGGACTCACAAACCCCAATTATATTGGGTAGGCCATTTTTATGCACCGCAGGTGTGCTAATTGATGTGAAAAATGGGAGGTTGACATTAGAAGTGGGTGATGACTGGGTTTCCTTTAGCAAAAACAACACCATTAGAAGCCCAATGTTACAGGAGTTTTGTTATTTATTTAGCATTGTGGACTCTCCTAATGCCTATACTACGCTTGGATCCTTACTAATGGATCCATTGGAGGACGATGTTGGTGTTGTTTGTTTTGTAGGTGACAATGCTAAGGGCACCATTGCTAAGAGTGCCAAAAAGAAAGGGAAATTTTATTTGAACAATTTCAAATGGTTGCGAGATGCAAAAGGAGCTATGAAATGGAGCTTGGGATGTGGCAAGTGCAATGATGAAACTTGATCGAATAGCTTCTTACGTCGTGCGGGATGTTAAACCAGCGCTCCTTGGGAGGCAACCCAAGCTTTTTATTTTGTTTTTATTTATTTCTTGTTTTTAATTTTACGCAATTTAATGTTTTTCGTAGATTAGAAATAAAATACTCGACTTGACGATGTTTCTTTTTGTGATTTATAGGTGAAAATGAAGAAAGGAGAATATGGCACGCTTCTCCATGCAAGAACCCTATTCGGGGTCGTAGTTTTCGAAAAACGGGACGAAATTAAAACAAACATGGAAGCAAGTCAAAATAGCGAGGATGGGTCAACCCCGATCGGGGACGTGGTTCTCTACTTCAGTGGCAGCTATTTTATGCGGGTAAAAAAAAAGAAATTTTTTCTATTACTCTAAAGCATACCCGACGGTACCATTCTACTCTTTCTCCATTATTTTCTTCATTTCTTCATCTAAAATCACTAGGAAACATCCATTTCTTCATCATTTTGCATGATTCAATAAACCATTAACATCAACAAGTAAGTTTTCTTCCCTTTTCTCTTTAATTTCATCCATTTCAATCAGTTTAATCAAGTTTTGCGAACCCTAACTCAATTTGGGGGAATTTGATTTTGCGCTTTTTAGTGCTAGAAATTGATTTTAGAATGCTCTATTCATGTTTATAGTATGAATTAGGTAACTAATTAGCTCTATTATGTCTATTTGGAGGAATTTTGGTTTGCCTTATGATGAATTTTTGTATTAAATTTCAAAAAAATGGAACCAAAAAGACTTCCTAACCAAGGTGCTTTTAAGAGCAGAAGGAATGATGTGGAATCCTCCCGGGCTGCGGAGGATGTGCAAATGGAAGAGGTCCCAGAGTGGCAAGATCCTGATTTTCCCGGAGTAATCTTTAATTGTCAAAAGCAATATGACAATTGGGTCATCCTAAAGAGTAAAGGTATGAAATCGACTAAGTTTATTAAACAAGCTTCTTTAAACAATATTGGAATTGAAAAGAATGTTAAGACATTGTTTAAAAATCTTGGTATGAAGCATTGTTATACAATGGATTATAAGACCTTTCCCAAACTCACCCTTGAGTTCTTAAGCTCTTTTGAGTTTCATAGGTCTAAGAAACCCGGTTTTGTGCTTTATGTGACCTTCCGATTGTTTAATGATGACCATAGAATGGACCTAGCGAACTTCGCTAATATCTTCTAATTGCCTCATAGAGACTTACCTACCGAATTACCCGAGTCTTATAACCCCGTTTTGACAAGGAATGCCATTTCTCACTTTCCCTTTCAAAGTTGGGACCATTTCCCTCATCAATATATACACTATCCAGACATTCGGATTTGGCAAAGGTTTATGGGATGGACCTTTTTTTGGGAGAAATGAGCCTCACTCGGTCAAAAAAGTTGAGGTGGAGATTTTGGGTGCTTTCTTGAATGTTAATGGTGATGATACTTGGGGGATTAATATCCCCTACCACTTTGCGGTCCACTTGACCAAACAATGTAACCCAAAGAATATTTGTAATGTCTTAGGAGGTTTGGTTACAAAGATTACTCACCACTTGTGTCGTTTCAACCAAGAAAACACCAACTTGAGACCATTGCTTGTGTCTAGGGAAAAAGGGGTTGGGCTAGATTATAAATATTTTCTTTCTTGTAATTGGTATAGGGATTCTTACCCTAACATGGTTTGGAAGATAGGTAGGCAAGACTCCATTCGTCTACCCGAAGAAAAGAAAGAAATTAAGGCTTTAGTTCACACTAAGCCCTATCATGGGAGTGCCCCTTTTACTAGACTGACTTACCACTTGGATCTACAAGGTGAGCCACGTACCACCATTGAGCGGCGTGAGGGAGGTCAACCCTCTCAAGCATGCCATTCCACCTCTCGTATTCATTCACCCTCTAGTCTAGAAATGATGGATATGATGCGTGACTTGAACTTAAGTGTTAATACAATTCGTGATGACCAAAGACTTGCATTGCATCCAATTTATGATCATTTTGCTAGACAAGGAGTAATCCAACCCGAGGGGACACACTATTCATTTTATACTTATCCCCCGGGTGGATTTCCTCCTCCTCCTCCCCCTCCTAACAAAGATGCAGGTACTTTTACTACATATGCTCCAGGTTTGGATTTTTGTGGTTCGGATTATGGAGTTGAGGCATTACATGGAGGATATGGAGGGTATGGTGGCTATGGAGGGTATGATGGTTATAGTAGATATGGTGATGGTCTTAGTAGTGGCCAAAACATTGGTGAATATGTCACTCCTCTTCAAGAGGATGATTCAAGTGGAAGTGGTCAACAAGGTGAAGCAAGTGGAAGTGGTAAGAAGAAGAAAGGAAGGAAGGGGTTCAATTTTTTGCCCTTTTCTTATATGATTGATGAAGAAGTCCTCCGTATACATACTAGCTTGGGCCGAGGCTAGCAAGTTTAGTAAGTTTTATTTGCTTTGCATTTTAGTTTAACTTCTCGCAACCCATTAAACATGACCTCTAGTCGTTCTTGTTTTGTGCTTTGAGCCATTTTTTTTTATGGTTTAGTGGGTATTTTAATTGTTGGCACATTTAGGACAATGTTGTGTTTAGCTTTGGGGGGGGGGGGGGGATTGCATTTGCATATAATGTAGTTTCCATGTAGTATAGAAATTTGAAAATTTTTGAGAGAAATTTTGTGCTTTTTGCTTGCTTGTCACCTACTTTCCCTCTTTGCTTATCATAATGATAGCTTTTAGCTAATGATTTGTTCTTATATTATGGGATAATATCTACATGGGGATGTCTTGACATAGTGGGCGGGAGATGGAAAATGAATCAAATAGGCTTGATCTTGACTATTGGCAAGCTATAAAATGGTAAAGTAGAACCTCTTTAGACCGATGAATCCATATCCGGTCTCTCTTAGGTGAGTGTAGGTGTCTCCTTATGGTGTGTGTTTCATCAAAACGCACAAGTATGGTTCTCATGTCATCTCTTTATAAGCATGAATTCATTTGTTATATCATTTTGGAGCCATTCACATGATAATAATTACCTTCTTGACCCCTTCACAAACATTTTTCCCTAGCTACATTATAATTTGCCTACCTTGTTGAGCTAGTAGCTTTGTTTGATCTTGTTTGGGTGCTCAATTGGGATTTGTTTCAATGTTTGAATATCATGTGAGCTTGGTCTTAATGCTCAAGAAAAAAAAAAGAAAAATGAAAGAGAATATGAAGAAAAGAAATGATGAAAAATTGAGAAAAAAAGTTGAGAAAAAAAAAGGGAATGAAAAAAAAAGCATGGAAATGAAATGAAAAAAGAAATATGAATTGAAAAGAAAAAAAAGAAGAAGAAGTTGATGTGAGAAACTCTCGTGCATTATTCACATATTTTGGAGAGTTTTCTTATGATTTGAATTGGAAATTGGGTTAGAATTGGGATTGAGCATCCTTACATTTGGTTTTTCCTAGCTTGACATTAACTCCACAATCCATAATTCATTTGTTCCCCTTTCTTACCCATTACATATTGCCTTCTTCCTACCCATTTGGCTTCTTTATCATGCTTGCATTTGATTGTTTTGGTTTACTAGTTTTGATTGATTACCATATTAGATTGCGGGCACATTATTATAAGTCTAGGATAGTTGAGTGTTTATTCACAAAATAGTCCTTTCACATCAAAATGAGTTTGAGTGCCCCGTGAGAGTCCATAAGTCAAAAGATCATGCAAGAGCTTAAAGGTTCATTTCGAGTTTTCCATGTTACGCTGTCATGTAAATCTCATCCATGTTTTTTCTTTATTCCTTGCTCATGTTGTTTCGGGTTTCTAAATCATTATGCTCAGCTTATTTGGGATAATGCAATTGATGGGATATGGTTTCTTGCTTTGGGACAAGCAAGGGTTTATCTTAGGGGAGTTTGATAAGTGCATATTTTATATATTTTTACTACAATATTTAGCTCCATTTTATATGTATTATGCACTAACTTTAGTGTTAATGAGCTAATATTTGCTTTCTAGTTCCATTTGTATGGTTTGTCATGTTTTGTAGGTACGTACATAAGCTTTTAGGAGCTCAATTCTACAACATTTGCAAGTACTAGAAGCATGAGCTAAGTAGCTAAGCTAAGGAAGAGAATGGACTAGCATGGAGGAGTTGCATGGACTAACAATGCCAAAATGATGGACCAAAATGTAGATGTTCAACAAATACAAATACAAAGTCAAGCCCATAATTCACAAGTTAACAAATGCTTAGGATGCTAAAGTCACATAGAGATCCTTTCTAAGATGCCAAACATTGCATTCAACCGGAGATTAAAGAGGCATTAAGGAGTAGCATAGAGATTCCTCGAGCATTTAACGAAGAATTGAAGAGAAAAGACTCGGATACCCATGCCCCCGATCGGGGCTGGCAACCCCGATCGGGGTTGACCCCATGTAGGACTTTTACGTTATGACCATATTGTCTTATAAATAGGGGCCTTAATCCGTCATTAGGGTTATCTTATTCTTACATCTCATATACTCTATAATAGCCTTAAGCAATAATTCTCTCATAAGTTTTCTAATTTGTTTTCAATATTGTTAAGCTTTTAGTTATCAAACATTTGGTTCTTAATATATTCAAGCATTTGGTTCTACTTTGTTTCTTCCTTACAAGATCATTTCCATTACGGTATTTCTATTTCTAGTTTACGATTTTACATTTCTATTTAGTTTACGCATAGTTTATCATTAGTACTTTATTCATATCACACTAGTACTCCGTATCATTTTTATTTCATGTTATATCATTTAGTTTATATAATTTTGACAATCATGTGGAGCATTTCTTACAACAAAGTTTATAGTTTACATTGCATTATAAGTAGCTAAATTCCTTAGTCTAGGGGCTAGGGAAGCCATGCAAAATCAAATATATAAAATGTTAAATTAGGTTGATATAATATTGACTAATTATTTCTATCACATGTTTGCAACGTCACGTTTAATCTATGTTTAAAAGGCCTTATTCATCGATTAAGTTTGTTCATTCGTTCTAAAGTCGAGAGCCATGGAATTGAATTAGACTAAGCATGTGTAGTAGGACGACCTAGTCATGGACGAGAGTTTCTCTAGGACCTGGTCTATAGTTGACACTTATACCGTAAGGTGGGGTCTCTAAGCCTAAACAATTGACAATGTTATCATTACCGAGTTTAACATGATCGTATATTTACCTTTGCATGTGCGACCCGACTCCCCTAGACTCCCTTTTATCATATAGTTTTCATATTAATATTTGTTAGCCATCAACCAAACAACAATCAAACCCAAAACGAAATCGATCTTGATAGAAATCTTTCCATAGCATTTTACAACGCAATTCCCGTCTCCTTGTGTTCGACCCCTATTGCTACATTAATTTGGGTCCAGGGTAATTATCTTTGCATAGGTACACGAAAAGCCTATCAGTTGTATAAGGGTGTATCTATGATAGTTGGGCAGGTTGACCTACCAAGGGACTTGTTAGAGTTTCCTTTGGATGGTTTTGAGATGATAGTTGGTATGGACTGGTTGGGTAAGTACAAGGCTAGAATAGACTGTCACCAAAAGAGAGTCTCTTTGAGAGGTCCTAAGGGAGTTAGTGTGTCTTATCGTGGGTTTTTTTTCAAACCCAAAGTCAAGTTGATTGCAGCAGTGACCTTGAAGTCTTATCTGAGGAAGGGGTGTCCATTGATCTTATGCCATATGAGAGACCGTAGTATGGTGAGTTCGACATTTGATCAGATACCGGTGGTGGGAGAGTTTCCAGATGTCTTTCCGGAGGAGATACCAGGGTTACCACCAAAGAGGGAGATAGATTTCAGTGTGGAGTTGAAACCATGGACGAGACCAATCTCTAAGGCTCCGTACCGCATGGGTCCTAATGAGTTGGAGGAGCTGAAGAAACAGCTGGATGATTTGATTTATAAGGGGTACATTAGACCCAGTGTATCACCGTGGGGAGCACCAGTTCTGTTTGTGAAAAAGAAAGATGGGAGTTTGAGGCTATGCATCGATTATAGAGAGCCGAACAGGGTTACAGTGAAGAACAAGTATCCTTTTCCAAGGATAGATGATTTGTTTGATCAGTTGAATGGGGCAACGGTCTTTTCTAAGATCGATTTGAGGTCGGGTTACCATCAGGTAAAGATTCGGGATGAGGACATACCAAAGACAACTTTTACATCGAGGTATGGTCGCTATGACTATGTTGTGATGCCGTTTGGGTTATCTAATGCACCTGCAGTGTTTATGGACTTGATGATCCGGGTCTTCAGTCAGTTTTTGGATCAGTTTGTGGTGGTCTTTATCGATGATATCTTAGTCTATTCTAAGACTAAGGAGGAGCATGAGGAGTACTTGAGGTTGGTGTTGCAGACTTTGCGTGACAATCAACTATATACAAAGTTGTCTAGGTGTGAGTTTTGGCTCGAGGAGGTTGCCTTTCTTGGGCATGTGATTTCAAATAAGGGTGTAGCTGTGGATCCGGCAAATATAGAGGCAATTACTCGGTGGGAAGCACCGAAGAATGTGGCAGAGATCAGGAGTTTCTTGGTTTTGGCAGGGTACTACCGTCGGTTTGTGAAAGATTTTTCCAAGATAGCCAGACCTATGACAGCGTTGATGAGGAAAGAGAACAGGTTTCGTTGGGATGAAAATTGTGAGACGGCGTGCCAAACTGTAACAACCCCATATGCCAAGGAGCCTTAACAAGACCTTCCCTAGCATATAAGGGCGTTACCATCTCGGTTGTCCGAGGACAGTAATAATCAAACGTCGATAAAAGAACAATTAATTTATAGTACGAGTGATTAACAAAACTAATGATATATTAAAGATACAACTTAAAACCACTATCAGCTATATGTGAACTACTTCTGTCGTGACTCGTGATAGACTCATCCCGCCAAACACCCAGCTATCATCCAGATCATAACCTGCTAAGACTGACTGCTCACCATAGTGGATCACGGCAGACACAAAAGAAACAAAAAACAAAACAAAACCACACAAGGTCAACAACAGAGGGAACAGACACACAACCACAGACACAACGCAACACAGGCACAGCAACGAACACACACACACCACATCTCCTCCAATCAATCACCATCATCGACTGTCCACTGGACCAGCCATGCCAGTGGGGGACCGCAGCCGTTCCCACCTAAGCCCCGCTCATCATGCCAAGCGATAAATCTATGTCCATTAATGTTCACATCCCCTCCCGTGGCGGGTTCCACGGAGGGCGAACTACGGGCATGAAGCCACTCCCGCAAGTGACTCCACTCAGTTGAGGACGCACCTCGAGAACCATAGACAAACAATCAAAATCAGTTGTACCACAACAACGATAAACGAAACAACACAACACCATCCAATTACCACAATCAGTCAACCATACCGACATTACGTCAACCAAACCACATCAAAAGACACTCTAGACAACCAAAAGTACTGAGTAGGCGAACCTACCTTTAGCGCACCGCAGCAATTCCGCGTCCGATCACATGATACCAAACAACCAAGCAACACACCTATACAAACAGTGCAACCATCTATCACTATCAATACAACCCTAACTGAAAACAACGATGACGATGATGATGACAATAACATACCTATAAATAGCAATCTGGCGTCAATACCGCTCCCCGGCTCAAGCATCCCATCCCCATGGTGTAAGCATCCTCATGGACCTCAAGGCAAGGATTATGGTGAAGGAGAAAGAGAGTGACGGCATCTCGGTTTAGGAAATGAGGTGCGGAAATGATTTGAGGTTTCATGATTATCGATATATAATTCCCCGCTGCAAACTCGTTACTCGATCGAGTAACTAACTTACTCGATCGAGTGAGCCTTACTCGATCTATCTCACAAGCTGCTCGATCGAGTAGCCTCAACTAGATCGAGCAACACACAACCAAAGCTTACATCGTCACCAGTCATTACTTGTAAGGCTTCCGAAGGTCAAGATAGGTGTCTAAGGTCGGTTAACGTCGGTCAACGGGTCCCTAAGAGGACGGGTATTACAGTCTTCCCCCCTTTAAAAGAACTTCGTCACCGAAGTTCGACTCATCCTCTCCTGCAACACACCACAAACATACCAATGTCAACACCACCGTCTACCCGACACCGGTCAACACTATCGTTTAAGAATACCATCCCCCTATGTATGTTCATCCGAAATCATAATCACCTACCTTAGCACATAACACACAACATGACTCCTGTCGAATCTGTTGGAATATGTGTCCACCGACAATAATGCGATCACAACTGTTGATCATGATGATCACATGTTTAAGTCTCATTTTAAGAATACATGTAGGAAGTAATATTTTACAGTCAACTGGTCCACACATATGGGTAATGATTGGCTGACTAGAGTTTGACATTACTGTCGTGCGACGGTGGTAATCAGTTGATCCCCTTAGGTCATACCTAAAGGGTAACACTCTTAATTGATTATTTAATTGATCGTATGACGATACGGGTTAATTAAATTAGTTAAAATTGACGGACGATTTTGGAAGTAATATTTACGTGTCTCATTGTAATTTGCTTAAATAAGATACGGTTTAAGTAATCGAATTGTTTTATTACTTAGATGAAACTATTGTTTACGGAAACAATTGAAACGGAATGAATTGATTATTATAAATACAGAATGTTGTAATTTATGACTCGTGAACCCATTACGGTACAAGTAATTATGAATTACTAGGTTAACTTTATAAGTGACATATTTTATTAATATGTTGATTTTTAATTGTTAAAAATACATTTTGTATACCTAATGTCATGGAACATGTTACATGTGACAACTTGACAAAATAATGTGTAAAATGGATTTTCCATTTTACACTATATGTACTGAAATTATGGGTGGGTTAGGGTTTATATTATGTTTTATTATTCATAAAAGGAGCATAATAATTAACCTAAACACATAGCCTTGCATGCCTAATTTCTTGGGAAGAATTGAAGCTCATGCATTGGCCCCTTTAACCCACCCCACCCGGTTTTGTCATAGAGAAAGGCCAAGGGTTTTTCTCTATAATTTGATTATTATACACTACATGAATACTAGTGTATTATTTATTCTCTAACACATCTAAAATATAGAGTTTTTAGAGAGAATATTACTCCTTCTTCTCCCTTCTCTTAACCGAAAACAAGAGATAAAATTCAATATTTTGGGTCAATTTTATTAAGATTAATATTGTTCTAGTATTAATAATATTAATCTTTTGAGAGGTTATCTTGGGTATAATTCCTTGGGAGGGATTCTAAGCTTGAATCCTTGTTCATCCAATATTAGGAAGCTCAAGAACAAGTGAGTAAAAGAACTCATTTGTGCCCATATATCCGAAATCTCAATGTAAGGATGATGATTTCTTCTTTATCCTTATTCTTGTTTGCATGCATAATATCTAAATTAATTTTATGACTAAATTAATTAAAAAGTATTTGAATATGTTGAGTATAATGAGATATAGATTTCTAACAAGCGGTATCATGAGCCTTAGGTTGTTTGCATGCAAATCAGTTATTGTTTTTCCGAGTTATACGATTAACAAACAAAACTTACAAATTTGTGTTTATTATGATATAGCACGAAATTTATTATGCATGTTAAAGTTTATGATCCTAAAATTTATTTAGGATATTTTGGTTGATTTATGGATTTTTATTGTTCATTTTGTATAAAAATGGCATTAAAATGTGATTTTATGATAAAAATGTCATTTTTGGACTAAAATTAGCTAAACTTCGATTTTTCCTATGGTTTTTGGATATGTTTTCACATATATTATATTTTGATGACCTGTAAAATTTCATAATTTTATGAGTTTTTATGCTCGAAATATGGTTTTTTCAAGATAAAATCGAATTTAAATTTAAAAATAAGTTAATATGAGTTATATTTTGAATCTGGTCATAGAAATTTAGTATGTTGTCACATGACATTTTACAGGATGTGTGTAAAATAATTGGCTATAATGAAGTCTTTATGCATGATTTATGAATTTTTGATTAAAAATCACATAAATAGTGACTTTAATTAGTAAAAATTGCTAAAACATACTTCATGACTAAGGAAAAACGTCACATGTTGCATTTTATCACCTATTTCAGATATAAAAGTGAAAAGTAAATAAAAATAATTTTTCTCAT
Source organism: Silene latifolia (assembly GCF_048544455.1). Taxonomy (NCBI): domain Eukaryota; kingdom Viridiplantae; phylum Streptophyta; class Magnoliopsida; order Caryophyllales; family Caryophyllaceae; genus Silene; species Silene latifolia. Next base: position 307,038,801 of record NC_133538.1, on the reverse strand, counting down.
ATTTTTATGGTTATTATTGATAAATCCGATAAACCGCAACTTTGTTTTTCCTCGATAATTTTCGAAATTTTTAACCTAAGTTTTTAAACATTATGAGTGTCATGGTATTTTTCCAGAATTTTCATGAGTTTAAATTTCAAATTTCAAATTTATTTGAAATTTTTATGATTTATTTGAAGTTTATGGCATTATATTGTAATTTTAAGTCCTTTTATGTACAATATTAAGAAATATAAGTTAATTATTGTCAATATGTTAGTGAAGACTAATTTTGAGTCCTAAGATGGTTAGGGTAATTAACTAGTACATAAATATGATTTATGTAATTATTGTGATTTTTAAAAGGTTAAATCACGCAAATCCGTAAAAACCGATTAATATACGATATTGGCTCCTTAAAGGCGATTTAGCATAAAATTGGGCATGTTCATATATATTATAATGTTGTATTTTATTTATGATTGTCATAATTTTTTATTTTATGTAATTTTTGAATTATGTAATTTTACTTAGTATGGCCTTAGTTTTTTAATTGATATTACCCGAAATGTATGGGAATATCGATTCGGTTGTAATTTATTGTGATCTCGTATCACCAATTTGTAATTTAATAGATTTATTTTATTTTAATTACAAATGTATATAGGAAATTATGTAATTTGTTATGTAATTTATTTATTCCGGAGATCCTTGAAGACGGTGCCACTCGAGAAGGCGATCCATTAAAGACGGTGTTACCTCGAAATGCGTGCCAAGACCGAAGTTCAAGGGACCAAGGGAGTTGGTTTCCGAATTTGTAATAGTTAAATTAGATTTACTATTTTAGGAAGACCATACTAGGATTTATTTTTATGCTTTGCATTTTATTTATATATTGCATGCATCGCTAAATCACCATAACTAAAACATGCATTATCATTTTATCGAGTATATCGACCGTGTCAATTACAATTATCGTAGTTCACCGCTTTAGTTCACTTAAAACGTGATGGATAATAAATTGACATGACCTCTCGCTAAAAATAAATAATTGAGACTTAGCCTTACCAAAAAGTAGAAACCATGAAAACCTATTTCGTGAGGGAGTGCACTCGGCCACACCGGGGTACAAACTTTGTTACGTAGGGGAAGTGGGTGATAAATGTCTATCCACCGAATTCATTTTGATGAGGGTTTCATCGGCCATACCGTGCCCAAGTTAATGTGGGTTTGGATCATGGACACATTTATTCGAAATTTGGATTGAGCTTAACGGAAGTATTCGTGACCGTAGTCGCATGTGTTCCGGGCTATAGATAAATATTAAAGTAATTTTATCGACCAAGAGTTCTAAAAGTAGAATCGATTAAAGCGTTAATCCACCAAGTTATATTGATAAAGGATTCATCGGCCACACCGTGCCCAAGTTAATATAAATTTGGATCTTGGAATCATTTATCAAGTTGGGTAAAGGTCACTAGATAAATGCAATAAAACTTGTTTAAATTAAATTTTTACGAGTGTTATTATTATTTTGAAAACGACATATGTTTTATTCCTTCTATTTTCGTTTTGTAGACCACTTTTATTTCTCATAACAAATGGCCGCACCAAACACCAACGCCACACCTCTCACTAATGCTTCATGGGTCCGATCCTTCATGGATCGTTGTAAACTTGAAAAGAATGGGTCAAATTTCTCCGATTGGGATGCCCAACTCAAATTAGCCGCCCAAGGTGACGACAAGCTTCGTTACCTCACTGAGGCCTCTCTACCCGAACCTAATGCTAGGTCGAGTGCCGCCACTAAGGAAGCATATGAGTCTTACCACAAGGAGCCCGCCGCAATGAAAAATATGTTGATTTTTGTGATGGAGGCGGATCTCCAAAGGAGAGCCTTTAAAATGGGCACCGCTAATGAAATCTATTCCAAGCTTGTGACAATGTTTTCGCAAACTCCGAGGATCGTCTAATATGAGGCGGCCTCGGCATTCTTTGATCTCGACTTTAAGAAGGGCCAAAAGGTTAGCCCTCACGTGCTCAAATTGATGGAGCTAGTCGAGACTTTGAAGATTCAAAAGGTTGAAATCCCCAAAGAGCTCATTGTAGATAGGATTCTACACTCCTTATCCAAAGTCAAAGCGTATGTTCAATTCCGGGTGAATTTTAACATGCAAGACAAGGACGTGTCTCTTGAAGAGTTGCACAAGTTACTTGTGAAAGGCGAAAGAGACATGGGGTTAAATGTTAAACCACCTAAGGATGTGCTTAACATAAGCACCAAGAGCAAGGGGAAGTTCAAGAAGAATGGTAAGAAAGGTAAGAACCAAGCTCCCACTTTCACCAAGGCTAAGACTTTTGAAGCTAGCACTTCTAAGACCAAGAAGGGTCCTCTTGATAAATGTCATTATTGTAATGGTGTTGGACATTGGAAGAGGAATTGTCCCAAGTATCTTGGTGACATCAAAGCTGGAAAGATCACTCCAGTAGGTAAATGACTATCCTTTCTTTTATGGTTCTAATTCAACTATGGTATTGTGATACAAAGTTGTGATAATGTATCCCCTTTTATTGTAAATAAGGCCTCCACCAAGCAAGGACAAGGGAAAAGAAAAGCAAGCTTGAGAAATCATGAAGGAGCTAGGAGTAGCTACCGATAAAGCTTGGCTTTTATTATTGTCTTATTTTATGTTATGTTTCGGATTTTTTAGAACTATTTTGATTTCCGTGTTCGACATGGAAATGGTTGATCCTTTCTAAACAATTGTTGTATGTTGGATTATGGTGGCTTGGTTTGCAACCCAAGTCACCCCTTTTATCGTATTTTCTTTGTTCTAAAAAAATTCGTCTTTATATGCTTGCACATAGAAACATATGATCATCCACTTAAAGTGATCTAATAGACGACTATAATAATGGGATTCATTATATGTCCACAAGCTTAAGGCTTGTGTATGATCAATTATAAAGTGATGTTGAGTTGATGAACTCTCTTAAAGGAATGTCAATCACCAAGTACACTTATCAAATCTAAAACAATTCGTCAATCTATGAGATAGTCCTCCTTATACTTCAAAATTATTATTTGTGTCTCATAAACTATCTTTGAATCTCTAGTGTATTTATTCTAAAGATAGAGTGGGACAAAAATGAAGACACAAAGAACACAAAGCAAATTTTTATACTTGAGTAAATGAGATCTACGAAAGAAATAATGATTTGTATACCTATATAGATAGTGTACACGAATAGATGAGATCTATGGTCTCGAATAGATGAAATCTACATGACAAAGGAGACCAAGTGAAGTAATCAAAAGAATATGTTCTCAAGATAACTACACGAGGAGACCAAAAGAAAGGTTTGGAAGAAAATGACTAATGAAAAGACTTATCAAGAGATTTGGCTAGTATATGAACAACATTTGACCAAGAGTTTCAATATTGATATTTACTTAAGAGCCTAAATGAAACAAAGTTGCATCCTCGAAAGCAAATGAGATTTATGACTAAAAGTTGCAAAGAAAGATATTTCGATATCTACAAAAGCTAAATTAATTGTTAACCACGCTAGTGTCATTACTTAACCTCATTATGAAAATGAAATGGTTAAAGCTCCTTCCGGAAAAGGGTATTTTGAGAAGGACGTATATTAAATGAAATTCACATTTAAATAATGACATTGCTACCCATCATTATAAAATGAATGAGTTAGAGATTAAAAATCTCTTTCCATAAGTTTAAGATTGAAACCTTTTCTAAATAGGTATTTTGAACAGATATGTTGGGAACATTTGGTTTTATCTTAATAACTTGGCAAAACAAAATATATTTCAATTCTTGAAATGTTTCGATTGAGTAGTCAATTGCGAAACATATGAAATTGAGTGGGATTTTGAAATTATCATGTGAAGACATGGAATTTAGTGGGAGCAATCATCTTGTAAAATTTATAACTCATTACTCATTGAGAATGACGAGCTAATACTATCTTTCACAAAGAAGTATTTGAGTTTTCAATTCTGGATGAAAATGGACTATGATGAATCCAATCACATCATGGGATGTTGGATAGGTATTGAGATATACACATCGAATCAATGAGAAACATAGGTTATTCATGTCAATGAAAATGGAATTGCCATTAGCAGTCATGGTCATTCATTGAACCTAAGAATGGTTGATCACATGTTTATAAATTACTAATGTTTCCGCCATTAGAATAATCATGCACATGTCCAATAATGAATCATATGCATAAGAGCATGATGAATCATTGGCAAGTCATAGAAGAATCGTCATGAATTCTCGAGGAGAACTAATGAGCGATTCCAGTGTTGGACAGAACACTCAGTTATGTGACAAGAGGTTGTACATATTGAAGTTCGAACACACGTAAGGATTTATGAAAATCCTAAGCTATTCAAGCTAAAAGGAGAAATAAAAAGTTTGGAAAGATACTTAGTTAAAGTAAGAAGTTACTCAAACCTAATATTTTCTAATATGCTAGGACTTATGAGAAGTGCTAGGCCAATCATCTTGACAATTGTTGCAAGACCCTACAAAACGTATACCTAGTGCAATGCGAGTTGGTAGAACACTTGACCAGTGCAAGTTATATCATCCACCACAAATTCGTTGGTTATGTGATAAACAACAAGAAAGTTTTTTCAAGATAAAGAACCCAAACCTAGGTTGGGAACCTATATGTGTACTTGGTAAGGTTCATGCTATGAGAGAGAATATGAATATAAAGGAAAATGCAATACAATAAGTATGAACACATGGACACATGGTATGTTAAACTTCTATTGCAATTGACTAGTGTTTACACACTTACAATATACATCACAAGGTTGTAATATGGTATTGACTACCCGAATGTGATGTCGACATTCATCGTTTGAGTTATTATTAACTCACCTTAGACTTTGTTACATCCAAACGGGTTGTAGAGACAATTGAACCCCGTTAAAGTGAATACGGATTAGCATTGTATTCGCCCATAGTCACTTACATGAGGTGACGTCTCAAAGTGACTAGAGTGTGATGCGATTGATGGCAAGTTCAAGTGTCGTGGAGTCATGTGTGATGACTAGTCGATCACATAGGCACACTGTTAGGAACACTTTGTCTGGCCTTATAACCGCTTATAGAGTTCTTATAACACCCTTAAAATAAACGTTATCTAATTACTTAAATTCTACGGAAAAACTGGTAGGATATGTTTTTAATTGGTTCAACTAGATAAAAACCTGTAATTTCAAAAATTTTTCTAAACCAATCACAACATTTCCAACATTCCCAAGAGGCGGGTGCCAAAACCTGCAATGCTAACGAACTAATTTACATGCCATAGCTAATCTATATGAAAAATGTAATGATACAAACCCAAAATAGAAAAGGGAGACATATGTCCCTTCAAATTATATACAAAACCAAAAGTTAAAAGGTTTACTATAAGAAAAAGCCAAATCTAGGTCCAAGGTTCCTTATGCTCACTAGCTCGTCTGTGACCCCAACAAAGCATCAACAACCTGTCAATCGCATTTTATACAAACACGAAAGCCACAATTCAGTGGGGAGTAACTTCGAGTCCTCCCAGCCACGAATCGTCATAATTAATGTAACATGTAATGAAACATGTAAACCATATGAAAATTTAATCTACTTTCCAAGTATCCTAACATATGAATGCTAAATTGACTGATTTAAACTATCATGTGAAAAATATAACAGGTAGTAATCCAAACTCTATCAACCATAGCCGGCTTGCATCTCACCTTCTATGATTCATAGAATCACCAAACAAGAAAGGGCAATATATCAAAGACAGGGTCAATAGTCACTCTGTAACTCGAGTCTATACCACGAGGTAGGGAAGGTAATCGAACCGGTATCTTGGCTCAGCGGTTAATATTAATAAAACATGGCCAAGACACAACACAACCCTAGCCTAAAATCTGCGCAGACCTAGACATGTGGATACACACCACCGCACCCAAGACCCACAATTTTTCTAAAACAAAGTGAGTACCCTAAGGAGTCCACCAAAGGGTTGGCTAGTACTTAAGCTGACCACTTACTATCAAAATAAGTAACGAGGTCATGCCCCAACTTGGATATAAATCCACTAGTCAGGAACACAAAGGCTATTAAGCAGTGAACATATACTCGTCAGAGACTATAAAGACCTATCTATGATGAAGGCCGAAATACTCACCTAGGACCTAGTCACAGCTAGTCCCAGCTTGAATACTTTAGCCCACACCACACAAGACAAGTAAGACACCCACTTAACCATAAGAGGGCAAAGAGTCCAGCTTACCAACCTAAATGCTAACATTCTATCATGTGAAAGGCTATATAAATGTCTATTCAGCAGATAAACCAACAGAATCCTCAATACCAATTCCCAATTCTAACAATATTAACCAAATTAAAGGCTTCGGGGAATCTAGGGCCGTTTTTACTATATAAGAAACTACTTAAATTCAACTAACTACACATGTGAAATAGAGATATAATAAATGGCCTAAAGCAAGAAAAAGGCCGATTATCTAATTCATTCAACCGAATTTTTACCCGCAACCCCAGCCCTGCGACAGTGCACGGTTAAATTGCGGGTGACCAATCACTCAATTAATCGACATCGCATCGATCAAAGGGACTAAGGCTCGATTTTCGACAATCAACAAAACATTACAATTATCGCTATATAATTCATTCTGAGCCTAATCTTTACAATTTCATTTTCAAACCTATACTAACATGTGCAACTACCAAAATAAATATAATTTTTACCTTTAACATAATTTTTATTACTCATTTGATTTAATTCAAAAGTTTACCCATACATTACTTATTCTAATTATCTCATTAATGAACCTAAAATGACGAACAATGCATGGAAAACCGTGAAACAAGCAACGGGCCGACCCCGGCCAGCCATGGGCCAGCCGTGGGCCTGCCGGACTGCTGTCGGGCCTGCTGCCGCCCCCCTACATCTCACTTTTTTCCATTTTTGTTCACTATAACATCGTCTGAACACTAATTAATCGTTCCCAATTCAACTTTGTTAACTTAAACTAACAAAAGGCATAAATTAAGCATGCATGCATCAAATTTTAACATGTGAAAATTCCTACTCAAACCAAAAATCACAAAACATCCAAAAACAACAAAGCATGTGACGATCTTTCGTCGAGTAACTCGAAATATGTTACCTTAAGCTAGAAAAAGAGCAATTAGCACCTTAAAAACCAAACCCTAACAAGCACTAGCCGCTATCCTCGACAATATACGAGTCCCCAAACTCGTCTTCCAATTCTTCACCTAAATAAACAATAAAAACACAATAAATAAGCATGAACACCGAAATTTCCGAAAATTCGTCTTAAAACAACTTCAAGAAAACTGAAATTAAATTATACCAGGTTGTAGATCTCGCGAGGGGATTCCGGAAATATAAATTATGCGAAAAACCGATAAGAAACGCGAAAGATATGGTGATTTTAGCTTAGATTTGTATAAAATGGTGTTTGGTAAAAGGGAAAGTTGTTGATGAAGATGGAGAATAGAAAAATCAGAAAAATGAAGGGAGGGGGAGAGGTGTCCGCGGGAAAGGAGAGAAAGAAAGGAAAGAGCGGGTTTGAGTCGGGATTTTACGAGTCGGTTTTGACTCGTTTCGATAATAATTAAAACCGTTTGTCAAACTCAAATTCCGACAAGACCAAAGTTCTTAAACACGAGATTACAAGAAAATTGAATACTCATACGACCCATTTCCAAATTCGTTTACCCAACGTTCAAAAGAATTGTCATTTTCCCCCCGATACGCCCTTATTTCGAAATAAAAAGTTTTACACGGTTTAAACTATTTTTAAACATTTCGATACTATCAAAATAAATACTTTTCTTCAAAATATAATAAAATTATATTTCTTTGAATTATTTTTACTTTAAATACTTAAATATCAACTTTTATTTGATTAATAAATTATTTCCGAAATATATTAACGGTCCGAAATTACGAGGCGTTACAGTTCTGGCAAATTTTTATAGCCTGGTCGTGGCGAGAGCTACTATAGTATTCTAATGAGTCGATTCTTTTGACTAAAGACTGTTCGCCTAAGATGGCACAGTTTCAAATTAACTTTGATTTGTGTTACTACAACCTTCGTAAATGGGGTCAAATGGGCATATTTTGGGTTATGATGGCTGTGTCTAGTCGAAGGGAATAAGTGCGATAGGAATTGTCCACCCCATGTCAGGGTTATAACAATATCTCAGGGCCACTCGAGGAGTAATGAACTGGAAATGCGTGGCCACGCTCGGATGATATCTATGGTAGATGAATCCGGTCAATAAATTATTCTCCAGATCGAGGAAACCACTCTCGATATGATCACTTGCAAGTACGACCTGAAAGACACCTTGCATTGAGTGGGAGATAGTAATATGACAAGAGAATTGGTGACGCACACTTGTCGAGGACAAGTGGGAGATTGTTGGAATATGTGTCCTCCGACAATAATGTGATCGCAACTGTCGATCATGATGATCACATGTTTAAGTCTCATTTTAATAATACATGTGGGAAGTAATATTTTACAGTCAACTAGTCCACACATATCGGTAATGATTGGCTGACTAGAGTTTGACATTACTGTCGTGCGACGGTGGTGATCAATTGATTCCCTTAGGTCATACCTAAAGGGTAACACTCTTAAGTGATTATTTAATTGATCGTATGACGATACGGGTTAAATAAATTAGTTAAAATTGATGGACGATTTTGGAAGTAATATTTACGTGTCTCATTGTAATTTGATTAAATAAGATACGGTCTAAGTAATCGAATTATTTTATTACTTAGATGAAATTATTTTTTATGGAAACAATTGAAACGGAATGAATTGATTATTATAAATACAGAATGTTGTAATTTATGACTCGGGAACCCATTACGGTACAAGTAATTATGAATTACTAGGTTAACTTTATAAGTGACATATTTTATTAATATGTTGATTTTTAATTGTTAAAAATACATTTTACATACCTAATGTCATGGAACATGTTACATGTGACAAATTGACAAAATAATGTGTAAAATGGATTTTCAGTTTTACACTATATGTACCGAAATTATGGGTGGGTTGGGGTTTATATTATGTTTTATTATTCATAAAAGGAGCATAATGATTAACCTAAACACATAGCCTTGCATGCCTAATTTCTTGGGAAGAATTGAAGCTCATGCATTGGCCCTTTTAACCCACCCCACCCGGTTTTGTCATAGAGAAAGGCCAAGGATTTTTCTCTATAATTTGATTATTATACACTACATGCATACTAGTGTATTATTCATTCTCTAACACATCTAAAATATAGATTTTTTAGAGAGAATATTACTCCTTCTTCTCCCTTCTCTTAACCGAAAACAAGAGACAAAATTCAATATTTTGGGTTAATTTTATTAAGATTAATATTGTTCTAGTATTAATAATATTAATCTTTTGAGAGGTTATCTTGGGTATAATTCCTTGGGAGGGATTCTAAGCTTGAATCCTTGTCCATCCAATATTAGAAAGCTAGAGAACAAGTGAGTAGGAGAACTCATTTGTGCCCATATATCCGAAATCTCAATGTAAGGATGACGATTTCTTCTTTATCCTTATTCTTGTTTGCATGCATAGATCTAAATTAATTTTATGACTAAATTATTAAAACATATTTGAATGTGTTAAGTATAATGAGATATAGATTTCTAACAGAATCATCAACTTCTACTGACACACCAAGCACACAATGTACACAGGAATAACCCACTCGACCATTACTTGTACTCTTCCCATGATATTACTCAAACGTACACCAACACAACTATCAAACTTTACTTTCATTCATTACTTGCCAACGACTGCCAGTTACAAAACACACAAAACAACGGTCTTACCACAGATTCGCAACAACACATTGTTCATTCCACTCTATCACTTTAGCCACACAACACAACACAATTCTGCTAATGGCAACTCCACCACTGCTAATAACATCTAATTCTCATGACAACATAATGAATAATTAACTGAAAATGAAGTATAACGACATGCTATTATAAACTGCTACTCGATTACACAATGACCACTATAAAATTATCCAAGCAATCATTCAACATACATTTAAATGTCATGAAAACACTATAAAATTGTTATAATTACGTCATTTTTCCTTTGCGACATTACTCTTCCCCTCTTAAAAGGAACTTCGTCCCCGAGATTCACCATCAAACCACTTTCCTGTCCCACAAACCGATACCTACTATACCATATTGACATTACTTAAAAACCACAAAGTAAACCTTGACTCATGACAACCAATAAACTTCTTGACATTACACAATTTGACTCGTATACATAGAAAACCACTGAAAACGTGTATCACACCACAAGATATACCATTACCAACCAGCAGCCATTTTACCAATTACTTGTTATACGATCATACCAATTACCCAACAAAATTATAATCACTGTACATTACTTATCTAAGGCGGCTTGATTTAGTATATAAAATTATATAAATATCACCAAAAGTTGTATAAATTAACTAATATGCACATTGTATAACCACCGTTGAGACTAAACAGTGATATAAGGCACCCACAACAAGAAATAATATAACAACATTTAAGGACATGATGATTCAATCAAGTTTTTAAACGGAAAGAAGCTGTAACAGTGCTACTCGATCGAGTTTGTAAGGCACTCGATCGAGCTGGACCTACTTGATCGAGTTCGTCAGCTACTCGATCGAGTGGGCTGAGATCAGAATGCTCCCCCAATGTCACCCTTATAGTTACTCGATCGAGTGAGGGGTACTCGATCGAGTAGCCACAAGTCAAAATCCCCCCCCCCCCCTCCCCCCTAAAACGCCACTTCAAGACCAAGCAACATATATACACGAGTTGGAACGCTTTCCCGACCCAAAATCCGGCATAAACAGTCTAAAAAGTATCCAAAATACGGCCGTATGGCCAACATACACACTAATATACATTAAAGTACCAAACGGAACAAGTACTGTCAACTACAAGATCATGAAAGATATAAAAATAAAAAGAGTATCATCACTCCATGGCCTGCTCATCCATCACTTCGTCACCACCATCACCACCTGACGTGCCCGCTCCAGCTGCATCGTGACCTGTGACACCACCAACACCGGCATCTGCCCCCACACCCAATGAAGCCAAGCAACCGTAGGGATATGACTGAGGCTCTCCCCAAGTAGACCTCTCCACGCCAAAAGAGTGGAAAACTCCACTGTCGTCCCCAACGCCTCTCCACCACACCGGGTGCGCTGCTTCAGTCCTGATGCCCTGGACGTACTCCATCTCGTGGAGGTTTCGGAGTGTCAAGGTAGCGGACACCCTCTCCTTGAGCTCGCTCACTCTCATCTCAGGGCTGTAAAAGGAAGGGTAACCGGGAAACTGGTACTGTGGAGGCACAGGCTGCTCTGGCTGAGTCTCAGCCACCCTCTCCCTCACTTGTCGAGGTCCTCTCCCTAACCTAGGCTGGGCATCCTCAGGTCTAGCACGATTCCCTTTCATCGGCTCAGGCATCACCTCCAAGATATCCGGGTCAATGAGGTAAAGCTGCCTCTCAGAAACCTCCTCATCCTCATCATCAGAATCGGCAGCCACTACTGCTGCCGGTAAAGGCTTGGTCACGGGAAGGTGCTCGGGAGCAGGTATCCTCATCCAACTCATTCCCCAAACTCTCCATGCTAACCCCCCATCCTCCAAAGTCCACAACCACTTGGTGTCAATAAAATACTCTCGGTCCATGGTAGGCACTATCGGAGTCAAGGGTGTATAGGCCTAGGAGGCCTCAAAAGCGGTCAGACGCTCCTCCAAACGCGTGGTAATGGCACCATGGCTCAGGAAACGGGTGTTTGTAGAGGCCATCAAGGCCAACCTAGCACACACTATGTCTGGGCACTGAAGGTGACTCTTTGAGATCGGGTGGGGTTAAGTTACGCCGCAAGCAACATCACCTCGTGTGAGTTAAGCTTACTCACATCTTTCCTCTCATAAATAAAACATGTCAAAGCACGAAGAAAGATCTTCAGGGTGACTTGTTGAACATCATTAATCAACATGTTGCTGGAGGAGGGGGCTGGTTTGCCGGTAAAGTAAGACATAAGGCTACTAGCTCCACACTCAGTCGGGATGTTCCTAAGAGCTCCCTTCGCAGGTCTAGTAAGGCCGAGGTGGGTGGCAAACATGTCCATGGTCAGAAAGAAACTGGTGTTCATGAGGCGGAACTCGAAGGTCTGTTCCACCGTATCATACTTGAAAGAACTCATGAACTCAAGAGTCAGAAAAGCATAAGAGTGTTTTCGAAGGCGGTACAACCCAGTTATACCCAAGGTCTCAAAGATGTGTCTCACATCAGTATCAATCCCTAGGTCGGTGAAGAGAGTAGTATCAATGCAACTGGTGGGTCTCATACGACGCCTCTACAAAGCCACAAAAGCATCTCTCTGTGTAAAGTCCACAAAAATGACATAAGGGTACTCAGGTACCGCTGGGACCGTAGGTCCCCCACTCCCCTCACCTACCTCGGGGTTAGAAGCCCGACCCCTTTTACTCTGACGGGTTCCCACAGTTGGTCTCGGCATCTGTTTCAACACACAACTTAGATACACCAACAACATTCACTTGAAAACATATAAACTTTCATGTATTTTCATGGAAAATAATTACTATGTACACACTTTTACCAAACAATCCAGAAATTTATAAGTGTAAAGCCTAAAATTATCATCAGACGGTCTCTACAGCTGTTAAAATTATGGCAAGTATGGCATCAATTAACAAAACAACTACTAATTTTGAAAATTAAACCATCAAAATAGCTTTGCAAATAGACAAATTTCACAATAATGTGGGAAGAATTTCAGTTTGGGGCACTTTTAAGACAGAGTTTTAAGGCAAAATTTTAAGCAAAATTCATCAAAATTAACTCTAAGCATGATACCCATAACGAAAATAACTTAATTTTCCCCCTTTTACATCAAAAAGACAACCAAAAATCGATTTAAAATTGCAAACCCTAGAAAATTTGGTTCATACAAAACCCCCAAATTGATTCGATTTTTGTATATCTAGCATAAATACTCAACAAGTTAAAGCAAATAGATCACGTGACATTAATTATAAGCAATATTTGGCACATATAAATCAATTTTTTTTAGCATACACCAACATCCTACATGCTTCTACTCAATTAAAAACATAGAAATAAGATAACCATTCTTACCTTGACTGATTAGCAAGTAAGGAGGACAGATTAAGCAAAGAAATTACAAGATTCAAGCACCAAAATCACAAGGTTGGGAGCACAAGAGAGATATGGAGTATGTTAGGGTTTAGATGAAAAAATATATAAGAGAAAAGAATAGGGGAAAGGGTATAAGACTCCCGCAAATCCCCGGGTACTGTTCACTTACTCGATCGAGTAAGTGGGTTACTCGATCGAGTGGCCTCTACTCGATCGAGTGGGAGCTGCTCGGTCGAGTTTCCGCTGGTAGATCCAACTTTTTCGATGTTATAGCTTCCTAACTAGATCGAATGAGGTATACTCGATGGAGTGGATACCCTTACTCGGTCAGGCAAGATTAAGAATAAGGTCAACAGTTACGAGTTTGGTCAACGGTTCCTGCAAAACAACAATGCGCGTCGATTGCAAAATAAATTCGAAAATCGTCGCAGATTATTACATTCATTCTTAATGCACTATTACTACTCAAATGCAACATAAAGATTTCATCCAACCCAGATACATATTACTTCATTCTATAACGAACACTATGCAAAACAATTTATTACACCATGAACTTATTCATACATACACTTGACACTTTTCTTTACTTCTAATCATGCATTTGCAACATCAACAATACAACTTATACTTATACTATCGTAGTCATTCATCTAATATTAAACCATCATTTATCATCCATGTTTGTTAATAATCTAAACATATCACCACCAATTATGAACTAAATTACTCAACTTAACTATGCCATAACATAAAAGTACTCAACCATTCATTCATTGCAATTCTAATTACCACTTGGCAAACTCTACCATCAAACGTAAAAATTACCATCTCTTGATGTACTCACATGCCTACCAAAACTTACAACTTCTTATTATCACACATTCGAGACTTGTACCACCTTTAAAACCATCACGCATAGAAAGATGTAGAAAACGCTAATATCACAACATCACACCACACTGTCACGTACTAGAAATATTTCACCACTTCCACTACTTTCATACACCCTCCTACTCAACCACATACGTACACAGTTCCTCATCACAATCACACATACTAACATTAACAGAGACTCCATCACCAATATTCTAACGTAACCATTATACACTAAGCACATAATTCCCGACTTGATATCCCATAACCGGTGACTGGTTTAAGAATAATAGGGCCATAATTTTGAAATGAGGGCGCCTACTCACCTAAAACCTAGCATCAGCTGGGGCTCCCAATACACATACACCAGGTTCATTTTATTAGACTCACTACGTTCATTAAGCTCATTTGTTACAGGTTCCAAAATCGTCGCTCTTATAGCACTTTCTAACACCCCCATATGCCAAGGAGCCTTAACAAGACCTTCCCTAGCATATAAGGGCGTTACCACCTCGGTTGTCCGAGGACAGTAATAAACAAACGTCGATAAAAGAATAATTAAGTAATAGTACGAGTGATTAACAAAACTAATTATATATAAAAGATACAACTTAAAACAACTATCAGCTATGTGAACTACTTCTGTCGTGACTCGTGATAGACTCATCCCGCCAAGCACCTAGCTATCATCCGGATCACAACCTGCTAAGACTGACTGCTCACCATAGTGGATCATGGCAGATACAACAAAAACAAACAACAACAAAAAACCACACAAGGTCAGCAACTGAGGGAACAGACACACAACCACAGACACAACACATGCACAACAATGCACGCACACACACACACCACATCTCTTCTAATCAATCACCATCACCGACTGTCCACTGGACCAGCCCTGCCAGTGGGGGACCGCAGTCGTTCCCACCTAATCCCCGCTCAACATGCCGAGCGATAAATCCATGTCCATTAATGTGCACATCCCCTCCCGTGGCGGGTTCCACGGAGGGCGAACTACGAGCGTGAAGCCACTCCCACAAGTGACTCCACTCAGCCGAGGACGCACCTCGAGAACCATAGACAAACAATCACAATCAGCTGTACCACAACAACAATAAATTAAACAACACAACACCAACCAATTACCACAATCAGTCAACCATACCGATACTATGTCAACCAAACCATATCAAAAGACACTCTAGACAACCAACAGTACTGAGTAAGCGAACCTACCTTTAGCGCACCTTAGCGATTCCGCGTCCGATCACATGATACCAAACAACCAAGCAACACACCTATACAAACAGTATAACCATCTATCACTATCACTACAACCCTAACTGAAAACAACGATGACGATGATGATGACGATAACATACCTATACATAACAATCCGGCATCAAGACCGCTTCCCGACTCAAGCATCCCATCCCCATGGTGTAATCATCCTCAAGGACCTTATGGCAAGGATTATGGTGAAGGAGAAACAGAGTGACGACATCAAGGTTTAGGAAATGAGGTGCGAAAATGATTTGGAGTTTCACGATTATCGATTTATAATTCCCCGCTGCAAACTCCTTACTCGATCGAGTAACTAACTTACTCGATCGAGTGAGCCCTACTCGATCGAGCTCACAAGATACTCGATCGAGTACCTCAGCTAGATCGAGCAACACAAAACTAAAGCTTACATCATCACCAGTCATTACTTGTAAGGTTTCTGAAGGTCAAGATAGGTATCTAAGATCGGTCAACATCGATCAATGGGTCCCTAAAAGGACGGGTATTACACAAACATTAAGGGAGCGTTTAACCATAGCTCTAATCTTAGCATTACCTGATGGGTGTGAGAACTTTGAGGTATATACAGATGCTTCAAAGAACGGTTTGGGATGTGTGTTGATGCAGAACGGGAAAGTGATTGCCTATGCTTCTAGGCAATTGAAACCTTATGAGAAGAACTACCGGTCACATGATCTGGGTGCAGTTGTGTTTGCTCTCAAGATTTGGAGGCACTATCTTTATGGGGCGACCTTTAAGGTGTTTTCAGATCACAAGAGTCTCAAGTACATCTTCACTCAAAAGGAGCTGAACATGAGACAGAGGAGGTGGATGAAGCTGATAGAGGATTATGACATGGATATTATATACCATTAAGGGAAAGCGAACGTGGTTGCAGATGCGCTGAGAAGGAAGAGTGTGCATTCTCTATGCACAGCTATGTCTTTGACGAGGTTGAGTGGGGAAGATGGGGATACATATGATACAAAAAGGGGATGCTAAAGGGGACTTGCAGTGAAGCCAGATCTTTATGATAACATTCGCAGGAAACAGGCCTTGGATCCTAAGACTGAGGAGTGGAGAGCTGAAGTAGAGAAAGGGACAGTTTCTCGGTTCTCTATTCATCCAGATGGCAGTGTGAGATTCGATGGGAGATGGTGTGTTCCTAGTGATGAGGAGTTGAAACAGATGATCATGACAGAGGCTCATTGCACACCATATTCGGTACATCCAGGTGGTGACAAGTTATATAAAGGTTTGAAGAAGACTTTCTGGTGGTCTGGGATGAAGAAGGAAACAGCTGAGTTTGTGGCCCGTTGTTTGACATGTTAGAGGGTTAAGGGAGAGCAGCAACGAACACAAGGTAAGATTCAGTCTCTTGAGGTACCTGAGTGGAAATGAGAGTCTATCTCTATGGATTTTATAGTGGGTTTGTCGAGAAGTCAACAGGGTAACAACATGATATGGGTAATAGTAGATCGTTTGACTAAGTCAGCTCACTTTGTGTCGATGAAAGATAATTGGACCAAGATACAGTTAGCTTTGGCTTATAGGAGGCATGTGGTTCGTTTGCATGGGGTGCCTAAGGATATAGTGACAGATAGATATGCGAGGTTCATATCACGGTTTCGGAAAGAGTTGCAGGAGTTGATGGGAACTACTTTGAAGATGAGTACTGTGTTTCATCCTGCGACAGATGGCTAGACAGAGAGGACCATCAAGACTTTAGAGGATATGCTGCGAGCTTGTGTGATGGATTTTGGTGGTAGCTGGGAGGAGAGATTGGATCTGATTGAGTTTTCTTATAACAACAGCTACCACACTAGTATTGGGAAGGCACCATTCGAGGCTTTATATGGGAGGAGGTGTAGGACCACAGATTGTATAGAAGATGGTAGAACAGGTTAAGCTGATCAGACAAAAGATAAAAGCTGCTCAGGATCGACAAAAGAGCTATGCAGATTTACACCATCGTGACATAGAGTTTCAGGTCAGGGACAATATTCTGTTGAAAGGGTCTCCTATGCGTGGGGTCATGCGGTTTGGTAAGAAAGGGAAGCTGAGCCAGAAGTTTATCGGACCATACGACATTTTGGATTGTGTGGGTGAGGTTGCTTACCGGTTAGCATTGCCAGCAGCTTTGGATAGGGTGCATAATGTGTTTCATGTGTCTCAGTTGCGGAAGTATGTGAGCTATCCTTCACATGTGTTAGAGGTGGAGAACATAGAGTTAGATGAGTCTTTGTCGTATCTTGAGGTGCCAAAACAGATTCTTGATCGCAAGGTTCGGAAAACTAGACATGGGGAAACAGTGTTTCTTAAGATTCTTTGGTCTAACCATGAGGTAGAGGAAGCTACTTGGGAGGCGTAAGAGGCTATGAGGAAGCGGTATCCGTCTCTTTTTTATCAGGTATGTGTGGTTACGGGGACGTAACCTTGTTTCTTTTAGGGGTTAGGAGATGGTCGCATAAGGTTTTTGTATGCTTTATGTTGGTTTTAGTACAGTTAGTAGTTGCTATGAGTCGGTTTGGATGTTGGTTGGGATTTTTGTTTTGAGTTTTTGGTTATATTGTTGTGTCAGAGTTGAGATAGTATGCTTTGTTTTTGTGTATGGGTTGAACTTCGGGGACGAAGTTCTTTTTAAGGAGGGAAGACTGTAATACTACAGTTTTCTATGTCTATGAATACTCTATCGAGTGGGACTTACTCTGTCGAGTAAGTAAGTTTTAACGCAAAACAGTAGCTGACCTGATGGGTACTCGATCGAGTACGTGTGACACTCGATCGAGTAAGGGCACTCGATAGAGTAAGTCACTTACTCGATCGAGTAAGTGTGTATGACGGGTTGTTTAACCGGCTTTTGTTAATAATGCGAGATTAATATAAAAGGGTTTCCGTCACTATTCTTAATCACTTTTACCTTCTTAAAGCTTTCAAAAGAAAAGAAAAAGAGTTACGTATTTCACATTCATCCCAAGGCTAGGATTATCGGGTTATCTTGTCCTTTACGCCGTTGTGATCGTCGTGTCGCGGGTAAGCTTCTTGTATGATTTTTATAATGTTTTGATAAGTTTGGCTAAAAGCCTAATTGGGTAGTTTTGGGGGTTTTGGGTGTATTGTATTATTTTGGTGGTAATTGTATGTATATGTGTTATAGGAGTATTCGTTGAGGAACGTTTTTTATTAGCTGCTGTGACGGTCTCGTGTGATTGTTATTCCAGGTAGGGTTTCCCTACTCAGTATTATTTACATGGCATTGTTGATAATTCATTGTTGTTGTTGTTGTTGTATATCATATCGGTATTGGATTTGGAGTTGGTGATTGTTGATAGTATAATGTAGTTGTTGTATAACTGTCTGTGGTTTGCAAGGTGCGGGAGTGGCTCCATGCCCTTGATTCGCCTTCTGTGGAACCTGCCACAGAAGGGATGTGCACATATAGGAACTTGGGTTTATCGCTCGGATGAGATGAGCGGGGCTTAGGTGGGAACGGCAGTGATCCCCCACTGGCGGTGTGGAATACTTGTTGTGATGAGTATTCTGGCAGGACTACACACTTTAGTGTGTATTCAGGTGTGTGTTTATATGATGGAGATTGGTTTGGTTGGTTTGGATTGAATTGTTATATTACTTTTGTTGCAGCTGTGTCATTTTGTGTAATCAGTACTGACCCCGTTTAATTGTTTTAAAAACTATGGTGATCCATTCGGCGATGGTGAGCAGTTATTGAGCAGGTATGAGTTGTTGCGCATGGGATAGCTGGGTTGAGTCACCACGAGCTATTTAGAAGTCTTCTGCTATGTCAAAACATTATTTCACATTGTTTTGGTTGGTTTGGCAGTTTTGAGGAACATTTGTATTTTACTTTATCAGCTTTGGTTTTAGACTTGTATCACGCTAAACATATTTAATAAAGTATGTTTCTTTATTGTCTATTTGATATACCTTACCTCGGGTAACCGAGATGGTAGCATTCCCATGCCTTAAGTGGTCCTGGTAAGGCACTTGGATTATAGGGGTGTAACACTATCAATAGGGGGCTACCTTTAAGGTGTTTTCTGATCACAAGAGTCTAAAGTACATCTTTACTCAGAAGGAGTTGAACATAAGACAAAGGAGGTGGATGGAGCTCATAGGAGACTATGACATAGATATTATATATCATGAAAGAAAGGCCAATGTGGTGGCCGACGCGTTGAACAGGAAGAGTGTGCATTCTCTATGCACAGTTATGTCACTGATGAGGTTAAAAGATGAAGTGACTAAGATGGGGATACATGTGATCCAGAAGGGGGATGCTAGAGGTGATTTGACAGTTCAACCAGATTTTTATGATGATATTCGCAGGAAACAGATTCTTGATCCCAAGATTCAAGAGTAGAGACCTGGAGTAGAGAAGGGGACAGTGTCTCGGTTCTCTATTCATTCTGATGGGAGTGTACGGTTTATGGGAGATGGTGTGTACCTAAGGATGAGGAGTTGAAAAAGATAATCATGACAGAGGCTCATTGCACACCGTATTCAGTGCATCTAGATGGTGACAAGTTTTATAAGGATCTTAAGAACACGTTTTGGTGGCCTGTGATGAAGAGGGAGAAAGGTGAGTTTGTGGCTAGATGTTTGACTTTCCAGAGAGTCAAAAGGGAGCACCGAAGACCGCAAGGTAAGATTCAATATCTTAAGGTACCTGAGTGGAAATGGGAATATATCTCCATGTATTTCATTGTGGGGTTACCGAGGATCCAGCAAGGTAATAACATAAAATGGGTGATCGTTAATCGTTTGACCAAGTTAGCTCATTTTATTCCCATGAAAGATACATGAAGTAAGGTGCAGTTGGCAAATGGCTACAGGAAGAATGTAGTGAGGTTACATGGAGTGCCAAAGGACAGTGTGTCAGATCGAGATGCGAGGTTCATTTCTCGGTTTTGGCAAGAGTTGCAGGAATTGATGGGGACTACCTTGAAGATGAGTACTGCATTTCATCCTACAACAGATGGACAGACAGAGAGAATAATCAAAACCTTGGAAGACATGTTGAGGGCTTGTGTGATGGAGTTTAGTGGTAGCTGGGAAGATAGGTTGGATCTGATAGAGTTTTCTTATAACAACAGCTATCACACGAGTATTGGGATAGCTCCGTTTGAGGCTTTGTAAGGGAGGAGATGCAATAGTCCGATTTGTTTGGATGATAACGCTGAGGCAGTGGTTTAGGTCCACAGATGGTACAGGATATGGTTGAACATGTGAAGTTGATTCGGCAAAAGATGAAAGCAGCACAAGACCGACAAAAGAGTTATGCGGACTTACATCGTCGGGACATTGAGTTCCAAGTTAGGGACAAGGTTCTTTTGAAAGTGTCACCTATGCGTTGGGTGATGCGATTTGGTAAGAAAGGGAAGCTAAGCCAAAAGTTTATTGGCCCTTATGAGATTTTGGATCGTGTGGGAGAGGTTGCTTATCGGTTAGCTTTGCCACCAGCTTTGGATCGTGTACATAATGTGTTTCATGTGTCACAACTACGGAAGTATGCGAGTGACCCTTCTCATGTGCTAGACATTGAGAACATTGAGTTGAATGAATCCTTATCTTACCTTGAAGTGCCAAAAGATATCCTAGATCACAAGGTTCGCAAGACTAGAACTGGGGAGACATTGTTGCTAAAGGTTTTATGGTCCAATCACAACGTTGAGGAAGCAACTTGGGAGGCGGAGGAAGCTATAAAGGAAAGCTACCCGTTTCTTTTTTATTAGGTATGTGTGGTTACGGGGAGGTAACCATGTTTCCTTTATGGGGGTAGGAGATGATCGCATAAGGTTTTGGTACGGTTTTATGTCAGTTTTGATAAAGGTAGTGTTTGTTTTGAGTCATAATTAGTTGTGTTTGAGTTTTGTTTTTGAGTTTTAGTTGTGTCGTTATGTTATAGTTGAGTTGGTAAGTTTGTTTTTCAGTATGGGTTTGAACTTCGGAGATGAAATTCATTTTTAAGGAGGGAAGTCTGTAATACCTCATATTTATGAGTTGTTGGGTACTCTATCAAGTACGGCTCACTCTGTCGAGTAAGTTAGCTTTGCATTCTGGTACGTTCTACCTGATGGGTACTCGATCGAGTAAGGGCAACTCGATCAAGTAGGCGGTACTCGATCGAGTACCTTAGTTACTCGATCGAGTATGTCAGGTTATACGAGTTTTTAGCCGGGTTTGATAGCAACACGTGAAAAGTTATATAAAGTGAATTCGTCGGTTCTTTTACCTTTTTCTCTTATTTCTACACTTTTTACAAAAGAAAACAAACAACGTCAGTTTTTCTTCTCGCATTGCTATCAAATCAAGGGGCTAGGGTTGTCGGATTTCAGAGTTCTTTATACCGTTGAGATCGTCGTATTGTGGGTAAGATCCTTGTACCATTTTTATATCAATTCGTTAATATTGTTTAAACCCTAACTGGGTGAATTGGGGATTATTGGGATTGGTGATGATTATAGATTGTAATTATATGATTATTTGATTATAGGTTGTGATTTCATAGAGGAAGTCTTATGATCAGCTGCTTGTGTTTGATAATTGGTGATTTCATTTCAGGTAGGGTTTCCCTACTCAGTTATTATGTAAATGTTATACGATGGTTATTTGGTTGATTGGCATGTTGATTATATCGTAATTGGTTTTGGCATTGTTTACATTGGTATTATGATTAGTTGTTATTTGTCTTTGGTTTGCGAGGTGCACCCTCGACTAAGTGGAGTCACTTGCGGAAGTGGCTTCACGCCCTTGATTCGCCCCTTGTGGTTCCCTTCACAAGAGGGATGTGCATATTAATGGACATGTGTTATTCGCTCGATGGAGATTAGCGGGGCTTAGGTGGGAACGGTTGTGGTCCCCTGCTGGCGATGTGGAATATCTGTTGCGATGGATATTCTGGGAGGGCTACGCACTTTAGTGTGTAGCCAGATGTTTGGTGATGTTACGGAGTTGGGGAATGGTGATTATGTACATGTCTGTTGTATTGTCTTATATTGTTTATGTAGTAACTGACACCGTTTAAATGTTTTGAAAACTGTGGTAATCCGTTCAGGGATGGTGAGCGGTTGTTTAGCAGGTATAACTTGGATATGCACGGGATCTAGCAAGGGATGGAGTCACCATGAGTCAGAGTAGTAGTCTTCCGCTGTTGTGTCATAACATTTTGTTACTTTGGTTGGATTTTGGTTTTGGAACAGTTGTATCTTATTTTACAGTTGGTTTTGATGTATTCGCTTTAAACTTATTTACTTAAAGTACGTTTCTGAAAGGTCTACTTTGATTACTATGCCTCGGGTAACCGAGATTATAGCATTCTCATGCGCTGGGTGGTTTTGGTAATGCACCTTGGTGAATGAGAGTGTTACCAGAAAACACACGACACTTTACTCGGCCGAGTTAGCCTTATTCGGCCGAGTAACAAGTCCCAGAAAACCGTGGTATTACAGTCCTAACCTGATTATAGCTGCCCCTCTTGTGACTTGACTAATTACCGCCCTCACTCTCAGCCTTTCTCTTCTCTGCACTCTTTTCCTTGGCCTCCTTGGTCAAGTCCACTAGCCTCTCAGCTTGCCTCGTCCTTGCATAAACCTCTTTCAGATTTGTGAGTACCTGAACTGGTAGTCTATCCATGATCTTCGGTGCCAACCCTTTCTCAAAACGAAGAGTCAAACTCCGTTGACTCGGTTTCATATCTCCGCGTATCGTGACAGCTCGATAAACCGGTGATAGTACTCTGTGATAGTCATGTTATCAGCCATCGAAAAGGAATCGAACTCAGCTCTCAACTTATGGCGAATGTGCTACGGAACGAAGTGATATCTTATAGCACTATTAAAACCTGCCCATGGGATCGCAGGTTGACCCCGGTTCCTGTAGTTTACCCGAGCCTCTTCTCTCACATTCTGCCACCAAACTCTAGCCTCACCTTTAGGTAGAACGCAGCCTGTTCTACCATCATCTCCTCCGGACACTTAACTACCTATAACACACTCTCCATCTTCCGATGCCAATTATCAAGCAGCTTTGGCTCACCAATGCCCTCGTAAGTAGTGGGGTGTAAGCGAGAGATGGTGGTGCTCTGCCGGGATGCATCCACCGGTTTCTCTTCTCCCTTACCCACATTCTTGAGTGCCTCTATGAGCGCGTCTTGCTGCTTAATCATTCTGTCAACCTTATCCAGAGTCATCTCAGATGCCTGAATGTACGTGGCTGATCTCCGTGGCGGCATTTTGAGGTGATATAACCAAGATAAACGTAATCATATAGCCTACGGCTCAAATTAAACAGAACACCCGCCAAAGAAGTACTCGGCCGAGTACCTGACAGTACTCAGTCGAGTAAGGACTACTTGGTCGAGTACTGAGACTACTCGATCGAGTATCCTACTCTAGTAGCTGACCTCCAAAACACATAAAGCATACTCGGTCTAGTACACAAGGTACTCGGTCGAGTACGCCCCGCTCGATCGAGTGCTCCTCTTACTCGGCCGAGTGGTCATAAACAGCAGCTACTGTTTAAACTCACATACCCACACTCGGTCGAGTGCTTGGCTACTCGGCCGAGTGTCCCCTACTCGGTCGAGTAACCGCCGTGCTCGGTTGAATCATGCCAAACGAACTACCCTTCGACTAAAAAACGCATATAGCTAATCATATATTCTTTCTAAACATATAACTATGAATCGAACGCCAGGTAATAACATTCAAACATGCTTCATATCATCCACATTGCTCAATATAGATGCAATCATATACTCCATTCCATCCAACAACCTTACAAGAAACATTATATATAACACATGTATCGATTTCCTAAGACACCCCATAGTGACCGGTTCAACATTGTGAGGGCCAAAATATGGCTTTGGAACGTCTCCCAAGCCTTTGCGGTAGCTCCACACAACTCCTCCCCGGGTTCATTTTAGTTAGACACCCGATGTTCATTTTGTTCATTGGTTTAAGTTTCCAACATCGTCGCTCTGATACCACTTTGTAACACCCCCATATACCAAGGTTCCTTACCAAGGACCACCCTAACATATAAATGTGCTACCATCTCGGTTACCGAGGTAAGTATATCAAAAGGGACCATCAAAGAACAGTTAAATAACTGTAAAGTTAACCTATTACATTGTCTCAAAACTGTAAACCAAAGTATAAAGAATGTAAACCAAATACAACTCAAAAGTATCTAAGGACTTACGACACTGGAAGTTAAGACTCTAGGTGATGACACTCCCTTCCTCGATCCCGCGGCTATCATACATCATCACCTGTCAATAAATTGCTCACCAACTCCGAATGGATCACCATAGTTTTTTAAAACATAAACGGGGTCAGTTCACTGAATAATCAAGATAGGCAATCACAAATACAACCAATACAATCCAATCCAATCATAGAATCATCCTCCAAACTCCATTGGTAACCAGTAACCGACTACACACCAAAGTGTGTATGTAATACTACGGTTTTCTATGTCTATGGGTACTCTATCGAGTGGGGCTTACTTTATTGTGTAATTATGTTTTTATACGAAACAGTAGGCTACCTGATGGGTACTCGATCGAGTATGTTGGGCACTCGATCGAGTAAGTGACTTACTCGATCGAGTGAGTGAGTCTTACGGGTTATTTTAACCGGGTTTTGTTAATAACGGGTGATTAGTATAAAAGGACTCCGTCATTCTTTTTAATCACTTTTCACCTTTTCAAAAACCTTTAAAGATAAAAAAAAAGTTACGTAGCTTTCATTCATCGCGTTATTAGCAAATCCTAAGGGCTAGAGTCGTCGGATCGTTGTGTTCTTTACGCCGTTGAGACCGTCGTATTGTGGGTAAGCTTCTAGTGTGATTTTTATATCGTTTCATTGATTTTAGTTGAAACCCTAATTGGGTAATTTGGGGGTTTTGGGGAGTATTTTTGATGTTAGATTGTGATTGTATGATTGTGTGTTTATAGGAGGTGATTTCATTGAAGAACGATTTTAATTAGCTTATTGTGACAATCTTGGTGGCTGCTTTTCGAGGTAGGGTTTTCCTACTCAGTTATTGTATAAATGATTATAAGATGGTTGAATGGCTGATTGGCATGATGATTATAACGTAATTGGTGTTGGCATAGTTTTGAATTGATATTGATGCGTGCATATTATATAGACTTTTACGGTCTCTTTTGGCACGCATTTCTATGTATTTGAGTGATATTATGTCACTTTATACCCCGAATAGGCTACTTTGTGCTTTTATTGTTATTTTGCAGGTTGGTAGTGGAAACCAACCTTTAGTGGCCTCAAGATAGCATCTCTGGAAGATGGACGGGAAAGAGGACGAAGGAATCATGCATGGGGAAGCGTGAAGACGAAATTTAACCAATTTAAGCAAGTCAGAACTACTACGGAGGCTGAGAAGTGACTGAAGATCTCGATCGACCACATTTGGCTGTCGATCGAAAACACAGAAGAACACAAGCCTTCGATCGAGCTGTCCTGTGCTCGATCGAATTGTGAAGGCCTCGATCGAGATGTCCTGTTCTCGATCGAGGGAGATACTTAAGGGAAGCTCTCGATCGAGCAACTCTGGAGTTCGATCGAGAGGCCACGCGCTGATGGGCTTTATTTCGACTGTGTTGTTATTTTACAACGCTTGTTTTTCCTTGCTATTTTTCTTATAAAGAGGCAAGGAATACTAGAGACCTAATTATCACATCCCACACATAGAACGGAGACTGTTGCTTTAGCTTTTGGATCGGAAGTACTTTTAATCGCCATTTCTCAATTTTCCTTTGGTTGAATTCGGTATTATCATAGCATAATTTCAATTCGTTTTCGTTTATTATGTTACTTATTGTTATTTGCTTTACTACTATCGTTCCTCATTTCGATCATGAATAGCTAATCGCTTTGCTAGGATTTAGGGTAGCCATGGCGTAGGAAGGACGAATTAATTAGAATACCGTAGTCTAGTTGTATGCATCTCACGCTTTAATTTCTCTTAATTGTTTGAGTCGACGCATTCAATTAATCGTCTCGATATCCCCTTCTCCTAGATCGAAAGATTGGAAAAGGAATAGTTCTGCAATAAGTTTCATTAGGGTTTATGCTAGCTAGGGCGAAAGCTAAACTAGTATTACCTAGGGCGAACTAAGGACCGAAAGGTGACGTTTATTACCCACAGCTTGGATTTAGGGCATCTATATTTTAGTCCGGACTTTAGAAGCCATGGTGAACCGACAATCCTAGTACCTTTCTCCCTTGTTCATCTCTATTTCATTTCTCTCTCGTTCCTTTTATTCTCTCCTTTACTCGTAGTTTTTAGAAAACAAACAAACAAACCCCCTATTTTGGTTACTTTCGACAGACTTAGTTGACTATAGGATTCCCATCTCCCCGTGGATTCGATACCCGATCGCCTCTCGCTCTACATTTAGTTGAGACCCGTTGGTTTTATCTTTTGACAGGTTACGACAGTGACCGTGTCAAATTTTGGCGCCGTTGCCAATTCTTGGGAGACGGTGCAATTTTATAGTTCCTTTATTTGTCTTTTGTCTCGGGAATTTATTCCTTGGGACGCTTCTCATTCTTGGCCCGAGTGTTTTTGTGCTTACAGGTTATAGTTCAGCCATGGAGGTATTTTGTGGAAGATGTGGCGAATGGGGACACAATCCCTTTTCATGCATGGCTACGTCCGAGAGCGTTCTAGCCTATCGGAAGATTAGGCAAGGAGGCTCTTCCCTCGCGCTTTATACTGACAATGATCAGGTCGAGTACAATCTAAAGGCCGCCATTCACACGCAACATCTTGAGCGGGAATCAGTGCGGATGTCTTCCGTAAACTGCTCGAAAAGTGTGAGTCAATGTGCTTAGAGGAAGACCCGGTAAATGCAATAAGTTTGAGGAGTGGTCGCACTTATGACGGACCAGAACATACTCCAGAAAGTTCAAACGCTGAGGCAGGGACCACCGCTCAAAGAAAATGACGAAGAATTGTTGAAGGGTGGTCGATCGAGTGAACTTACCTCTCGATCGACCAATGCCGAGGAAGAAACCCTCGATCGAGAGACAGACTTCTCGATCGAGTAATCCAGACGATGAAACCTCTCGATCGAGAGAGGTTAGCAAGAAAATCTCGATCGAGCACTTCGAGCCTCGATCGAGAGAAGCTGAGCTGCGGACACGCATTCCAATGCTTGATCAGAGTGGGGTACCCTCTTGTCTTTGCGAGGGTGTCAAGAACCGATAAAGGTAAAGAGAAAGAAGAGGACCCACTTCCTATGGTTAAGGTCCCTTACCCGAGTCGATTACGGACACAAAGACGGAGAGACAATTCAAAGAAATTCAGAGATATGGTAAGAAACATTCTGTAACCATTCCTTTTGTTGAGTTAATTACCCAAATACCTCCTTACGCAAAATTTATGAAAGATATTATTACGCGTAAGAGGGAATTTGGAGAAACAAACATCGCGCCTTCATGAAAGAGTCTAGTAGTCTAATTTCGGGAAAGTCTCCCCTAAACCGACGGACCGGGTAGTTTCTCTATTTCTTGTGTTATAGGAGATGTGGTGATAAATAGGCGTTGTGTGACCTTGGAGCCGTGTCGTGTCATGCCCTATTCTATCTTTTCTAAGCTTAAATTGGGTCACCTAAAAATGACCAATATCACCCTACGGATGGCCGACACTCTGTTAGACGGCCCTTAGGTATCTTAGAGGATGTGCCTGTCAAGGTAGGCAAATTCTTTATCCCAAAGTGGACTTTATTGTTTTAGATATTACTGAGGATACCCACCAGTTATTTTGGGTAGACCATTTTTGTGTACAAATGAGCTATTATTGATGTCAAACTCGGGCGGTTGACCCTAGAGGTAGGGGATGATGTGATTACGTTTAGTCTGCCCGAGACCTTGTCTAGACCGATGATAGAGGATACTTGTTACTCTGTTGACATTATTGATGAGTCTGCATACGAATTTTGGTTGGATTCCTTAGTTAAGGATCCGCAGGAGTCTTTGATGTTTCTAGATGAGTGTGCAGATTTTTCAGATGACGAGGACGATGCCGAGCAGTTGCTTGGGATTACTACAGATGAGATAGAGCTGTCTGACGTTCAGCTGGAACAGGTAGAGAACTTGGCACACACTTTGTGCTCAGTCGAGGTAAAGCTCCCCGAGTGTAAAGCTCTTCCCTCTCACCTTAAGTATGCCTTTCTTGATGATACTGAGCAGTTTCCAGTGATTGTGAGTGCTAAGCTCAACGACGGACAGTTAACTGCTTTATTGACTGTTCTTAAGAGAAATAGGAAGGCGATGGGATATTCGTTGGATGACCTTAAGGGCATCAGTCCTGATGTCTGCATGCATAGGATTGAGCTAGAGGATGATCAAAAACCTTGCAGGCAGGGTCAGCGAAAGCTGAATCCGAAGATGGAGGAGGTTGTGACGGCTGAGGTTATGAAACTACTCGACGCAGGTATTGTTTATTCAGTTGGGAATTCTAAATGGGTAAGTCCCGTTCAGGTGGTACCTAAGAAAGGTGGTACTACAGTTGTCCGAAATGAAAATAATGAGCTAATACCTACTAGACTAGTGACCGGGTGGCGTATGTGTATAGATTATCGGCAATTAAATGCCGCCACCAAGAAAGATCATTTCCTCCTTCCTTTCATTGATCAGATGATAGAGAGATTGGCCTCCCATGAGTTTTTCTCGTTATCCGGATGGGTACTCGTGGTTCTTTCAGATCCCTATTCATCCAGATGATCAGGAAAAGACTACTTTTACTTATCCGAAGGCTGTCTTTGCTTATCGCAGAATGCCTTTTGGTATGTGTAATGCCCCTGCCACCTTTCAGAGGTGTATGATGGGGATCTTTTCTGAGTATATTGATACTGTCGTTTTGTACCAAAAATAAATACCTAAGTTACTACTAACAGAAGTCAGCGGTAAGTAGGGTCGATCTCCACAGGGAGGCTAAGTTGCTATCTATCTGTTTAATTTGGTCTGTCAGGGTGTCACAGAGATGGGGGGTTTGAATTGATTGTGAACTAACTAAGCTACTGAAACTAAAGGCAAGAGAAGGGAATAAAGGAAATTAAAAATAAGAGAAAGGAAGTATGCTAGGAGTCGGTCTACCGTGGCAGCTATCAGATCTTATACTATCGGGAATGCTAAGACGATTAGACTATTGATAAGAAGAGCTATGGTCGTCACCTTTCGGTCCTTAAACCGCCCTAGAGCGTAAAAAGCTTAACTTTCGCCCTCACTGCAATACCCTATTGTAATTAAGCAAGCCTTCCCTTCCAATCTTTCGATCTAGGTCGGGGTTAACTAAATTTATGGTCTCCTGCATGCATTCATTCGACCGGATAACAATTAAATTGCCTAATACAATTCCTATCGCAAGACTAATCTATATAAGTCAATTAAAACATCGCTACCACGGCTTTCCTAATCCTAACATACTAGGGGAATTAGCTATGCATAATTAAGGGAGAACAAGAAATAAAGGAAGAACAAATAATAAACATTAAATTAAATTAAAGAGAGAAAAGGGAAGAAAGGATTACTGAAATAAATGATCCTGAAAATGAAAGAACCAAAGTAACAAAGAGCAATCACCGAAGAAAAGGTAATTAGAGAGGTCAAGAGGGAGTGCCGTAACGTCCTCCTCTTAGATTTATTTTATAGCCTCCAAACATAAACCTAATCTAGGCTTAACGTAAATTGAGGCCCAATAGCTTGTAATTGCTCGATCGAACAGTTAAGTCACTCGATCGAACAGTTCCTGCGTCTGTTTACTCGATCGACCAAAAGATAAGGCTCGATCGAACAGTTGGCCACTCGATCGAACAGTTCCTGCGTCTGTTTACTCGATCGACCAAAAGAAACTGCTCGATCGAGTGGTTCCTGGTTCCAGCTCGTGTTGGTCTTGTAATTTGGTCTTTGACTTGGCCTTTTAGCTCCCGAAATAGCTTCACGCATCCCAAGACAGCAATATTTCCCGCTCCAAATTATCTCTTCCTCCAAATGCATGCTAAACGGACGGTAAAAGGCTTGATTTCACCACTTTTGGGTTCATTCCTGTAAATAAGACATAATAACCCATAGTAGCATATTCGAGGCATTTCGTAGCATAAAACCACGATAAAAGCATAGAAATACGTGCATAAAATAGGCTAAAAAGACTATATAAAATGCACGTATCATATATCGAGTCTATCATGGAAGTCTTTATGGACGACTTGTCTATGGGAATGACTTCGATAATTGTTTAGCTAACCTTGATAAAGTCTTGCAGTGATGTATTGAGAATAATCTAGTGTTAAACTGGGAGAAGTGCCATTTTATGGTAAATGAAGGCGTTGTCCTTGGGCACTTAGTCTCCAACAGGGGTATTGAGGTAGACAGAGCAAAGGTGCAAGTAATCGAGCAATTACCCCCTCCAGTTAATGTCAAGGGGGTGAGAAGTTTCCTTGGTCACGCTGGCTTTTATCGTCGGTTTATCAAGGACTTCTCAAAGATTGCTCAACCGCTTACATGGTTGCTTCTAAAGGATGCTCCTTTTGATTTTAATGATGAATGTCTTTCTGCTTTTAACACTTTGAAGCAAGCTTTGGTCTCTGCACCCATTATCCAGCCTCCGGATTGGAAGCTGCCTTTCGAGATTATGTGCGATGCCTGTGATTATGCACTAGGAGCAGTGTTAGGCCAACGGAAAGACAAAGCGCTGAGTGCGATTTATTATGCGAGCCGAACTCTGGATGAGGCTCAAGTGAAATATGCTACCACGGAGAAGGAGCTTTTAGCTGTTGTTTATGCGTTAGATAAGTTTAGATCGTATTTGTTGGGTTCTAAAGTTATTATTTTTACAGATCATGCAAATAAAACACCTTCTCGAACAAGAAGGAAGCTAAGCCCGTTTGCTTGAGATGGATACTCCTTTTACAGGAGTTTGACTTGGAGATTAAGGATAAGAAGGGAGCAGAAACGTCGTGGCCGGCCATCGTCGTGTCCGACACAACAAAGGGGAGGATTCTCTTCCTATTAATGATTCTTTCGCCGACGACTCTTTATTTTCTCGTTGATGTTTTTTCCGTGACCTCTCGTGAATTCTAAGGATGGTGCTGAACCTTGGTTTGCAGACTATGCTAATTTTGCTTTGTCGATCAACACACGCCACCGATTTATCTCATCGCCAGCCAGCAAGAGGTTCTTACACGATGCACGGCAATATTTCCGGATGACCCTTATTTATTTAAGGAGTGTGCAGACGGACTCTACAGACGGTGTATTCCGCAGTGGGAGACCAAAGCTATCCTAGAAGGTCGCCATTCGGCTCCTTGTGGAGGACACCACGGTCCATCACGTACTCGTGGCTAAGGTATTGCAATCGAGTTTTTATTGGCCAACTCTTTTCGCCGACACTAAAACTTTTGTTGCTAGTTGTGATGCTTGTCGAGGAGAACGGAAACATTTCCAAGAGACATGAGATGCTTCAGAACGGCATCCTAGAGGTTGAGATTTTGATGTATGGGGCATTGATTATCAAGGGCCATTTCCGTTCAGCCAAGGTAACAGGTATATTCTCGTAGTCAGAGACTATGTGTCCAAGTGGGTGGAGGCAATTGCCACTCCCAATTGTGATGCCCGGACCGTGATTAAGCTGTTTCGTAAGATTATTTTTCCCCGTTTTGGTGTCCCTAGGGTCGTCATTAGCGATAGGGGTATGCATTTTAGAGAACAACAGTTGACTGCTTTGCTGTCTAAATATGGTGTCAAACACCATAGGGGTTTGGGGTATCACCCTCAGACTAGCGGACAGGTCGAAGTCTCTAATAGGGAACTAAAAGAGATATTGAGTAAAGTAGTGTCTAAATCACGGAAGGACTGGAGTGCTAAACTAGAGGACACGTTGCGGGCTTATAGGACGGCTTTCAAGACACCAATCGGTGCTTCACCGTATCGTTTAGTGTATGGAAAGTCTTGTCATCTTCCTGTTGAGCTAGAACATAAAGCTTGGTGGGCTATCCGCCAGCTTAATTATGATGCTGACTTGTGTGGTGAGAAGCGTTTATTGCAGCTAGATGCGCTGGAGGAGTTTCGGCTGAACGCTTATGATAGCTCCCGAATCTATAAGGAGAAGACTAAGCGTTGGCACGATAAGAGGATTGTACCCCGTGAGTTCCATGTTGGGCAAAAGGTGTTACTGTTTAATGCCCGGTTGAGACTATTTCCTGGTAAGTCAAGTCCAGTGGAGTGGTCCATACACGGTGACCGGCGTCACTAAATTTGGATCAGTTGAGTTAGAGGACTCCGAGGGGATTCGCTTCAAAGTTAACGGTCATCTTGTGAAGCATTATTATGGGGCTGATGCTGTGATTGGACGCGTTGAAGTTCTCTTTTTCGACGCGATGACAGAGAGTGATGTTTGACGCTTATAGGTCGTGCGGGACCTTATAAACCTGCGCTTATCGGGAGGCAACCCGATTGTAAATTGTTGTTTTTGGTTTTTCGAACTTTTAACTTTCTTTATTTCTGTTTGGCGTGCATTTGAACAATTTTAATAAGTATTCTTGCGTTTTTGGTACAGCACAGGTACCGTACTATTGCTTACTGATGCAACAGCCCTCGATCGAGTAGCCTTCCTGCTCGATCGAGTGGTCTTTCACCTTCAAAGCTCTCGATCGAGATTCTACTTGCTCGATCGAATTTCTGCTCCGTTAAAAGCCTCGATCGAGTCTTACCTGTCTCGATCGAGTACTGTGTTCATCGCGATCGACCTACTCCTTTGTCGATCGAGAGCCCTACTAACCTCTCTATCTGGTTCGGTTTGGGGAGGTCCGTGGTCTGCACGCTTTTGTAAGTTTTCGACTCTCCTCTCTTTCGTTTGCATCTCTTTCCTTTACTTTGTACAATGGGGACATTAGTACATTTGGTTTGGGGAGGGTTTGCATCCATTTTGTGTCTGCATGTTGTTTTTGTCGCATTTTTGTTACCACGTTTACTTACGTTTGCATTGTATTTTATTTCATAAAAAAATCAAAAATCTCATAAAAATTTAAAAATTTCAAAATTTAAGAAAAACATCATGTTTATTTTGCATATCAGATTGAGTCGGATTGGAGTATTTCATTGCTGATAATTGTTTCTTTTGCTTGAGCCTTGCATTGTTTCACATCTTTTAGCAACAGCCTTTGCAATTTCTCGAATTTCGTTTCAAAATTCGTTGAACAAGTAGACTTGACTTGAAATTTTGGAAAACTACAATATCTTTCTGAGGTTTAGAGCTTTTTAACTGGTGTCATCCATGACCAGTTCATGTAGGAGGTGAGTAGTTACTCCTTATAAGGCATGTAACATCAAATTGCATAAGCATGAGTTTAGTCTACTTAGTACCTGTATGCATTCGGGTCTGTGGTTGATGACACATGTTTGGAGAGGCAACCCCTTTATTTCATTTTACCCATAAGCTCCACATAGCCAAATTGCCCATTTTGTCCCTATTTAGCTACAATCCATATCTTTCCTACCCTAGCCGAGCTAGTAATGGTAGCAATGTTGGGAATGTGTTGATTTGCAGCTGGTTATTATATCTTTTCATGAGATGGACGGGTGAAGGAAATGAAGGAGAAATATTGAAAAAGAAGTGAAGAAAAATGAAGAAAAAAAACAAAAGAGAAAAAAAAAAGGAATATCCGAAAAGAAAAATGAAAAAGAAAAAAAAAAAGAGAAAAAAATCATATGCGGAAAATAAAAGACTGTACGTTGTGATTTATACTCCCATTTTTAATCTATACCTTATGGGGAGTTGATAATTTTATGGTGATTAGTGAGTTGTGTGCATCCAATTTGCACTGTTTCGTATCGATTTGTATGGAGTTTGAAGTAGGGAAGTTGCATAATTTGGATCCGTTGTTGCTAGCCTAGCTTTTAACCCCACGTACCCAAATTCATTTTAGCCCCTTCTTACCTATTACCTCACTTACCCGTATGTAAGTCCTCGGCATGTGTCTTGGTCATCAGTTGGTTGGAATGCATATGTACGGTTGTAGAGACTTTATTCACGCTAGATTGCATGCGTGTTCTTATAGGTCGCAGTTAGGTGAGTGTTATTTATTCCTTCTATCTTATTTTATATATCACCTTATGCTTATTTGTGTGATTGAGCGCCCCGTGAGAGTCCATTTTTAAAACGTCTTGCAAGGTCGAAAGTTCAACGTCTCTTTGAAATATGCATAAATTCGTTTGCCTTGATGTCGAGCTACTAGTAGTTGATCCTTATGCATTAAACGGTTTGAGCCGACGGTCTTCAGTTTGTCTATGTTCTACTCCTATCCATTTTATCCTAGCTAGTTGCATTAGTTTGCTTGAGGACATGCAAAGGTTTGGTTTGGGGAAGTTTGATGTGTGCATATTATATAGACTTTTACGGTCTCTTTTGGCACGCATTTCTATGTATTTGAGTGATATTATGTCACTTTATACCCCGAATAGGCTACTTTGTGCTTTTATTGCTATTTTGCAGATTGGTAGCGGAAACCAACCTTTAGTGGCCTCAAGATAGCATCTCTAGAAGATGGACGGGAAAGAGGACGAAGAAATCATGCATGGGGAAGCGTGAAGACGAAAGTTAACCAATTTAAACAAGTCAGAACTACTACGGAGGCTGAGAAGTGACTGAAGATCTCGATCGACCACATTTGGTCATCGATCGAGAACACGAAGAACACAAGCCTTCGATCGAGCCGTCTGTGCTCGATCGAATTAGAAGGCCTCGATCGAGATGTCCTGTTCTCGATCGAGGGAGAAACTTAAGGAAGCTCTCGATCGCGCAACTCGTAGTTCGATCGAGAGGCCACGCGCGATGGGCTTTATTTCGATTGTGTTGTTATTTTACAACGCTTGTTTTTCCTTGCTATTTTTCTTATAAAGAGGCAAGGAATACTAGAGACCTAATTATCACATCCCAGACATAGAACGGAGACTGTTGCTTTAGCTTTTGGATCGAAAGTACTTTTAATCGCCATTTCTCAATTTTCCTTTGGTTGAATTCGGTATTATCATAGCATAATTTCAATTCGTTTTCGTTTATTATGTTACTTATTGTTATTTGCTTTACTACTATCGTTCCTCATTTCGATCATGAATAGCTAATCGCTTTGCTAGGATTTAGGGTAGCCATGGCGTAGGAAGGACGAATTAATTAGAATACCGTAGTCTAGTTGTATGCATCTGCTGCTTTAATTTCTCTTAATTGTTTGAGTCGACGCATTCAATTAACTGTCTCGATATCCCCTTCTCCTAGATCGAAAGATTGGAAAAGGAATAGTTCTACAGCGTTTCATTAGGGTTTATGCTAGCTAGGGCGAAAGCTAAACTAGTATTACCTAGGGCGAACTAAGGACCGAAAGGTGACGTTTATTACCCACAGCTTGGATTT
Organism: Silene latifolia; assembly: GCF_048544455.1. NCBI lineage: Eukaryota > Viridiplantae > Streptophyta > Magnoliopsida > Caryophyllales > Caryophyllaceae > Silene > Silene latifolia. The sequence goes on along the minus strand of NC_133538.1, from coordinate 307,002,851 downwards.
AGGGCATCTATATTTTAGTCCGGACTTTAGAAGCCATGGTGAACCGACAATCCTAGTACCTTTCTCCCTTGTTCATCTCTATTTCATTTCTCTCTCGTTCCTTTTATTCTCTCCTTTACTCGTAGTTTTTAGAAGACAAACAAACAAACCCCCTATTTTGGTTACTTTCGACAGACTTAGTTGACTATAGGATTCCCATCTCCCTGTGGATTCGATACCCGACGGCCTCTGCTACATTTAGTTGAGACCCGTTGGTTTTATCTTTGACAGGGTTGCGACAGCCGTGTCAGATATTATGATTGGTTGTTGGTTTATGTCATATTGGATTTGGAGTTGGTGATTGTTGATTGTATGGTGTGGTTGTTTTATAATTGTCTGTGGTTTGCGAGGTGCGTCCTCGGCAGAGTGGAGTCACTTACGGGAGTAGCTTCACGCCCTTGATTCGCCCTCTATGGAACCCGCCATGGGAGGGGATGTGCACATTAAGGAACATGGTTTATTCGATCGATGGAGATGAGCGGGGCTTAGGTGGGAACAGATGCGGTCCCCCACTGGCGATGAGGAATATCTGTTGTGATGGATATTCCGGCAGGGCTACACACTTTAGTGTGTAGTCAGATGATTGGTGATGTGACGGTGTTGGAGATTGTGATTGTGTATCTGTTGTTGTTTATCTTATATTGTTTATGCAGTAACTGACCTCGTTTAAATGTTTTAAAAACTGTGGTGATCCATTCGGGGGTGGTGAGCAGTTGTCTAGCAGGTATACTTTGGATGCGCAAGGGATAGCCGGGCATGTGTCACCACGAGTCTATTAGAAGTCTTCCGTTGTTATGTTGAACATTGTATTTACATTAGTTAGTTTTGGTTTTGGAACGGTTGTATCATACTTTATAGTTTTGGGTTTTGATGTATTCACTTAAAATAATTTATTAAAGTACGTTCTTTTATGGTCTATTTGATATTCATTGCCTCGAGTAACCGAGTTGGTAGCATTATCATTCTTTAGGTGGTCCTGGTAAGGCACTTGGAGTATGGGGGTGTTACAAAGTGGTATCAGAGCGACAATTTTGGAAACTGTAACCAATGAACCCAATGAATATAGAGAGTCAAATTAAAATGAATCTGGGAAGGAGTTGTTAGGAGCTAATGCAAAGACTCGGGAGACGTCCTAAAGTCGCGAACTCGCCCTACAACTTTAAACGGGTCACAATGGGGTGCCATGGGATCTATATGTGCTTGTTAATATTCTATTGCATACATATTAAATGATGTGTTATAGGAATATGTTGGATGGATGAGTGCTATGTGGTTGAATGGAGGTGTGGTGGAAAAGATGAAGGTAATTGTTTATGCTAACATGAACTGTGGTTGGGATCGCTATGTATTTACTAATGTTTATATGTATATGATGGATGATATTTTATTTAGAATTGTTGGAAAAGTATATGAGAAGGATGAATGATGTGGTGGAAAAGGGAAGTAGTTCATATATGATAATATGTGATGAATAATGATGTTGTAGAATGGATGATTTATAATGTGGCTATACTAGTAACATGTGATTAGGGGATGTGATATGATTATATATGATTTTGTTTGCGTAAAGTTATATAATAAGTTCATATACTTGTCTACTGTTGTATCATATGCACTTGTTAGATGAAGAATGTGATTGAAATGGAACAATTGATTAGAAAAGATGGAGTGGCAATTGCATGAGAATATGAATTTTGTGATTAAGAATATGTTTAGGTGACGAAGTGGATTTGTAATATTGTTGTATTAGTAACATGGAAATAGGATTAGTAAAGTATGAGTATGTTTTGTTTTACGAAAAGTTATAAAGTTAAAGCATGCGGGTAGTACATGATTGATAAGTTGAATGTTGTATGAGCATAATAGATGTTATTGTTTGGCTTTTGGTGGATAGTAACATGTTGTTAGGGATAGGGGTTTTACAAGTATCGAGTCTCTTTTATTCACTTTGTTGATGTTTAAGTTGTTTTAAAGAGAAAATCAAATAGTTATGTTGTTTAATTATAGAGGAGTTGTCTTTAAACTGTTATAACTTGAGATTTACATATGATTTTGACGTGAATAAAATTGGAGGTGATAGCTTGTTCTTTTACTATTCTAACGATAGGTCACACGCCCAAAATGACCAAGAAACGAGTGAGATATGACCGTTTTACGAAAATTGGGCAATGTTAAGAAATGCGTAGGGTACTTGATCGAGTGGCCCTTACTCGATCGAGTGTACCTCTTGTTACTCAATCGAGTACCCCTTACTCGATCGAGTAGCCCTGGTACTCGATCGAGTAGGGTGTACTCGATCTAGTGACCCCTGTTTTGGGTCATATGCTTATCTTTTGACTTCGTCGCATGTTATGTTTAATTCAAGGGTGTTATTTTGTTTCTTTATGCATTGTTTTACATATATTTTGTTTCAGAGCACTTGTAAAATACGACCTTTGTGAATACAGATTTTGCAAATTGTTTTACATTGAGTGGGAGAAATTTTAGGATATGAGAATACGATTATCGCACATACACTTGTGAGGACATAGTGGGAGTTTGTTGGAGCTTGTGTCCTCCAAAAATTAGTGTGATAACATTTGTAAATCTCTTAAAGGTTCACAAGGGTATACTTCGTATTTAATCAGTTGATTAACGATTACCTAATAACGGTTGGCTTGCTAGAAAGTTTGACGTTATTTTCATACTGATGGCGGTGATCAACTGGTCCCTAAAATTCACACCTAATGGATGTGTTTGAGAGATGTGGTTATGGAAATGTAATCACATTGATGCCTTATATGACTTAACAGTTAGTCAACGTGTTGATGAGACGATTATTTAATGCCGATTAAATAATATTAGCTGAGACGAATTAACTGTCAATTCGTAAATTGAATATAATAAGTTATATTTAATTAATGTATATAATGTTAGCTTGGACGAATTAATATGTTAATTCGTAATTAAATGTAATCAGTTATATTTAATTAGCAAGTTAAAGTATATATTATACGATATTGTCACAGACCGGCATTAGTGTAGACTTATTATTACGGAATGATATAAATGACAATTTCTAAATAATACATTCTATACATGGTCGATCGACCGGGTGTGTCAGTCGATCGACTGATATGCCTTTTTCGGATGTATGGGCCGAGATTTTGGAAAGAAAAAAAATCACCCTAATTCACCCTAATACACGGTTATAAGGGAGAGGGGAGATTATTTTTCCTAACCTAATTTTCCAACTCATTCTTGCCTCTCATCTAAAAACACAAAAACCGGAAACCCTAAGCAATTTTACAGAAAATTTAGGGATCGATTCTAGCAAGAAGCAAGGGCATATCTCATATCGTCTTGGGTGCAACTGATAGGTGAATATCATTGCGATATTGTTCTTAGGCCGATTTTGCTAGGACCGAAGGTTGTTTCTTCATTCTCTACTTTTGTTTATGCGATTTATTTTATCACTAGTTATCATCACTATATATTCGCTATAATCCTTAAAGTTAAAGGGATGCATACAGATAAATCCCAAAAGTGGTATCAGAGCAAAGGCGACGAATTTTATTTTCATGATTTTCATAAAATTGGATGTAAACAAAAAATTTGGTCTCGAAAAATTAGGGTTTCGGCTGTAAATTTTTTTGCCGTAGCTGATTTCGATTCACAGTATGGTCGATCGACCAGTACCCCTGGTCGACCAACTGCCTCGACTAGTCGACCGACCTTCTTCGTTTTTTTTTTTTTTTGATATTTTGATTTCCATTTGATTCATACATATTGTTGTTTTAATAAGTTAAGATGATAATATGATAATTTTTAGATGTTTTTGATTTAATGAAAATTAAATTGAGATGTAAATGGAAATCGTATCAAGTTGTTGATGATAAATTGCTTTTTGCTATATTGTTTTTGGCATAAATGGTTCTAAATTGTTGTTTAGAATCATGTTTCATAAATTTACATGTTTAAATTATAAGGTGAATATGCCAATCTTGTTAATAGCAACAATAAACGATCTTGTTCATCAATATCATGTTTTTGTTTTAGGGCATTTTTGCCGCAAAAGAAAAAAAAGGGGGGTGGGGAGGGGGGGCTTTATTAGGGTTTGCTTTGCCGAGAGCTCCAAAGGAAAAAATTTCTGTTTTTTTTTTGTTTTTTTTGCTTTTGCCGATATAGAAAAAAAAGTCTGTTTTTGTTTTTTTTATTCCAGCCGAGAAAAATAAAAAAAAAACGATGTTATGTTTCTGTTTTTGAAGAATTGCTGAAAGAAAGGAAATTTTTTTTTTTTTATTTCTGCTTTTTTTCAGCCGAGCTGGAAAAATAAATAAAAAAAAAATTGGGTGTTTTTTTTGTTTGTCGAGACCAAAAGAGAAAAAAAAAGGATTTTTTTTTGTTTGATTTTGGCCAATTAATTATTGTGAAGCGGTTCATAATTCATAGATACCTAATTATTTTAAAGCAGTTTAAAATATTGATGGATTAAATTCATATTACAAGTTTAATATGAATTAAGATTAAATTTATAGTGAGTAATTGAGGAATTGTCACTTACTGTAATCAATTAAATAGGTGGTTTGGATAAAATTAATCTACATAATTAAAGTATTATGTCTTGTATGTTTAATTTTTTTTAGTTGATGCATTTTATTTCAGTGGAATGAATCGTTGAATGGTTTTATTTACGTATTTTTTTTTTGCAATCGGTTGTAATTTGTAATACCTAGTGTGGCCTTAGTCAAATTATGTTTTCGTAATGATGGGAACATAATTTTTAATGTAATTTGAGATCTCGTATCTCCGTTTGGTTTTCTTTATTTATTACGGTTTTGAAATTAGAATGTAAATAGGTTTATTATGTAATTTTTAAATTGTAATTTTTTGAGAAGACTAAAGATGGAGATTGGAGCTCACTCCCGCTACATGGATCAAGATGGAACATCAAGACAAGCTTCTCGGGTCCATGGATGGATTCCAAAGTTGTATTAATGTTCATTTTGATAGGATAGGCCACACTAGGACTTTATTTTGTTTTACGTTTTACCGTTCTTATTGCTTTTCATTCACATGCTAATTAATGCATCATATTCCGCCTAAAACCAAACCACCTACTAAAATGCATGAAAATTGACACATATAGGTTGTATGTTAGTTTTTATAGACATACAGGTGTCACATGTTTATTAAGCCATCACCTTAGTTTATTCATTCACGCATGCTAGATATTAGTTCACTTAAAATGAATTAAAATAAAGTTGATGGGATCTTCCTCTAAAACGTAAATTGAGATTAGTCTTTATAAGGGCAAACAACTATGAATCCCTTCTTCGTCGGTAGGCATAATATGACCCCTTCTACGTTGGGTAAGTAGTTTGTGTTAACTTAGTTTATCTCAACATTATAGTCCGAAGAGTTTCTCGTGATTATGATGGACTAAAGATAGAATTTACAGAAATTTATCGACCAAGAATTCTAATGAGAATTAGCCAAAAGGTTGGCTTATCAATTTACAGATAATTGAGTCTTGGGATCATTTATATAATTCTTGAGGAAGGTCAATTGTATAAATGCATGAGTCTTCGCGTTATAACAGTATTACATTAGACTTAAATTAAAATCGATGCACATGCTTATTATTTATTCTTCTTTTCGCTTTAGAACACGTTTATTTTATCATTGTTACAACAAATGGTTGGAAATAACGAAATCCCAATGCCAAGTGCCACACTTGGACGCGAGTCCTGGTGAAAGTTTTTATGGACAACATGAATCAAGACATGCGATCAAGAATGATGGGTCCAACTTTGCGGACCGGGAGGCAAGATTACGGAATGCTTTGCCATTGCGATTTGTGTAAGCTCAAGTACTTAACTGAGCCAATACCGGTCAACCCCGGCCCCAATGCGGGAGTTAACGAGTCACTTGCTTGTAGTGAATTCTTTATGGAAGCGGGTGCGATAAAGAATGTACTCATCTTTGCAATGGAAACCAATTTGGAGAGACACTTCATTGCCCAAGGTGCGAACAAGATTTTCACCTCGCTCACTAACGAGTTCTCAAAAGCACCGAGAATCGTTACTTATGAGCATACCTGTCGCTTCTTTGATGCGAAACTCAAGAAGGGCCAACCGGTTAGCCCACACATTCTTAACATGATTGATAATGTCGAGAAATTTGAGGCACTTGATTGCAAAATCAGTGAGAGCATTGTCATTGACCGAATGCTTCATTCTCTTCACGATGGTTTTGCCCTTTTCAGGGCGAACTACTACATGAATGACTTAAAGACAAGTCCTCAAGAGCTATACTCACTTCTCGTACAGGCCGAGAAGGATATGACATTGAGTGGGAGCATGAAACAGGATGTTCTCACGATTACCAACAAGGGTAAAGGTAAGGGCAAAGCTCCAGGCGACCTAACTGTAGGTAAGCCAAAATTCAAGAAGTCAGGAAACAGTAAGAGTGGGCCTGGTGAGACTAGTGGCTCACAGGGCAAGGCAAAGAGCAAGGGCGGTGACATTGAGTGCCACCATTGTCACAAGACTGGACATAAGAGGAGGAACTGTCCCATGTACCGTGAGGACATTAAAGCAGGCCGCGTCATTCCTGTTGGTATGTCATCTTATATTTATATGATTGAGATTAACCATGCAAGTTTCGGAACTTGGGTACTTGATACTGGTTGTGGTTCTCATCTGTGTAATCATTTGTAGGGCCTAAGAAACATCACACCTCTCGGAAAGGGTGATGTGGACCTGCGAGTCGGGAATGGAGCTAGAGTTGTTGCTGTCTCGAAGGGAACATATGTAATCCAACTCCCTAGTGGTTTTGAGTTATTTTTAAATAACTGTTACTATGTACCTAGTTTGTCTTAGAACATTATTTCAGTTTCCGTACTTGATAAAGACGGATTTTCATTTTTAATAAAGGATAATAGCTGTATTTTCTCTTTCAATGAAATGATTTATGGCAAAGCACATGAATGGAATTTACATCTTAGATCAAACCACGGAAGTATTACACGTGAATAATAAGAAATTAAAGGTTGGTGACAATGATCAAACCTATCTATGGCATTGTCGAATGGGACACATAAATGAGAAACACGTAAAGAAACTCGTCGATAATGGGACTATTCCCGCATTCGAATTTTCTACATATGGCACGTGTGAATCATGTCTCATTGGCAAAATGACTCGAATTTCCTTCAAAGGTGTTGGAATGCGCGCTAGTGACCTATTAGGACTCATACATACTGATGTTTGTGGACCTATGTCAATTACCGCTAGAGATGGCTATAGATATTTTATCACTCTCATGGACGATTTGAGTAGATACGGATATGTCTACTTAATGAAGCATAAAAGTGAGTCCTTTAAGAAATTCAAGGAATTAAACCGTTGAATTTTGAGTAGATACAAGATAGCTTCGGATGATAACATCGCGGACCCTTTCACTAAACCGTTGAATTTTGATAAGCATGAAGGGCACATTATTTCCATAGGAATTAAACGTGTTCCTGAGTTGTAGTAGTTGATTATGGATTTGATACATTATCTTTTTCATATACTATTTATAACTTCATCGTTTTTATAATATTTTGTTTTTCATGTGGATTGTACTGACAACATTGAACGCCACAAAGTGAACTAAATTACATTATATTTTGTTTGGTCCGTAATCGCCTTATTGAGCTGATAACTCTGGCTATTATATTGTGCAGTCGATTGATGGTGGGTTCAACGAGCCATAAGTCAATCGGTTGACTGATCGATCACAGATGCGAGATTATAACGATACCTCGCAGGACAAATTTTTGTGACAACGTGATGGAGTTCTAAATGTCTAAAAACATTCGGTGCCAGGTCGTGGATAGGACATCCATTGTGTTCCTAGAGTCGATTCTTTTGACTGTCGACTGTCTCTTGAGATTAAGGCAGTTTTTGGGTGACTTTGGTTTCTTTCTCACGGTCTGCCGTAACTGGAGGCTAAGTAGATTTTTTATGGGTCATTTCATACTGTGCTTACATCTGCAGGATTCGAGTTAAGGAAAATATCCAACCTTTATCAGGTATAGTTATTTCTCAGGGCCACTCGAGGAGTTGTAACTGAAATGCATGGCCATGCTCGAATGATGATTCGTTTATCAGTTAAGTTACTCTCTTGTCGGGAAAACCACTCTTGATACAGATCACTTGTAAAATACGACCTTTGTGAATACAGATTTTGCAAATTGTTTTATATTGAGTGGGAGAAAATTTAGGATATGAGAATACGATTATCGCACATACACTTGTGAGGACATAGTGGGAGTTTGTTGGAGCTTGTGTCCTCCAAAAATTAGTGTGATAACATTTGTAAATCTCTTAAAGGTTCACAAGGGTATACTTCGTATTTAATCAGTTGATTAACGATAACCTAATAACGGTTGGCTTGCTAGAAAGTTTGACGTTATTATCATACTGATGGCGGTGATCAACTGGTCCCTAAAAGTCACACCTAATGGATGTGTTTGAAAGATGTGGTTATGGAAATGTAATCACATTGATGCCTTATATGACTTAACAGTTAGTCAACGTGTTGATGAGACGATTATTTAATGCCGATTAAATAATATTAGCTGAGACGAATTAACTGTCAATTCGTAAATTGAATATAATAAGTTATATTTAATTAATGTATATAATGTTAGCTTAGACGAATTAATATGTTAATTCGTAATTAAATTTAATCGGTTATATTTAATTAACTAATTGTAAACATGCGATATTTATAATTAAAGTATATATTATACGATATTGTCATTATAAATTATTACGATGAGCATTAATATATCGATTGCAAAGTCGTTGTATGTAGACTTATTAATCCGGAATAATATAAATAGCAATTTATAAATAATACACTAATTGTATACATTTTGTAAACTACCAAATTATTTTGGTAGGTTGACAAAACCGAAATAAGAAGAAAGCTCCTCTTATCATTCGGTGATATGGGCCGGAAAAATAAAAAGAAAAATCGACCCTCATCACTCCTTATACACGGTTTAAAGGGAGTGAAGGGGAGAATTTTTCTAACCTAATTTTCTAACTCATTCTTGCCTCTCTCATCAAAACACAAAAACACAAAACCCTAATTAATTTTACAGAAAATTTGGGGATCGATTCTAGCAAGAAGCAAAGGGCATATCTCATATCATCTTGGGTGCAACTGATAGGTGAATATCATTGCGATATTGTTCTTAGGCCGATTTTGCTAGGACCGAAGGTTGTTTCTTCATTCTCTACTTTTGTTTATGCAATTTATTTTATGACTAGTTTCCATCATTATAAATTTCGTTATAATCCTTAAAGTTAAAGGGATGCATACAGATAAATCCCACAGTATTCAGTGCATCCAGATGGTGACAAGTTTTATAGGGATCTTAAGAACACGTTTTGGTGGCCTGTGATGAAGAGGGAGAAAGCTGAGTTTGTGGCTAGATGTTTGACTTTCCAGAGAGTCAAAAGGGAGCACCGAAGACCGCAAGGTAAGATTCAATCTCTTGAGGTACCTGAGTGGAAATGGGAATCTATCTCCATGGATTTCATTGTGGGGTTACCGAGGATCCAGCAAGGTAATAACATGAAATGGGTGATCGTTAATCGTTTGACCAAGTTAGCTCATTTTATTCCCATGAAAGATACGTGAAGTAAGGTGCAGTTGGCAAATGGCTACAAGAAGAATGTAGTGAGGTTACATGGAGTGCCAAAGGAGAGTGTGTCAGATCGAGATGCGAGGTTCATTTCTCGGTTTTGGCAAGAGTTGCAGGAATTGATGGGGACTACCTTGAAGATGAGTACTGCATTTCATCCTACAACAGATGGATAGACAGAGAGAATAATCAAAACCTTGGAAGACATGTTGAGGGCTTGTGTGATGGAGTTTGGTGGTAGCTGGGAAGATAGGTTGGATCTGATAGAGTTTTCTTATAACAACAGCTATCACACGAGTATTGGGATGGCTCCGTTTGAGGCTTTGTATGGGAGGAGATGCAAGAGTCCGATTTGTTTGGATGATAACGCTGAGGCAGTGATTTAGGTCCACAGATGGTACAGGATATGGTTGAACATGTGAAGTTGATTCGGCAAAATATGAAAGCGGCACAAGACCGACAAAAGAGTTATGCGGACTTACATCGTCGGGACATTGAGTTCCAAATTGGGGACAAGGTTCTTTTGAAAGTGTCACCTATCTGTTGGGTGATGCGATTTGGTAATAAAGGGAAGCTAAGCCAAAAGTTTATTGGCCCTTATGAGATTTTGGATCGTGTGGGAGAGGTTGCTTATCGGTTAGCTTTGCCACCAGCTTTGAATCGCGTACATAATGTGTTTCATGTGTCACAACTACGGAAGTATGCGAGTGACCCTTCTCATGTGCTAGACATTGAGAACATTGAGTTTAATGAATCCTTATATTACCTTGAAGTGCCAAAAGATATCCTAGATCATAAGGTTTGCAAGACTAGAACTGGGGAGACATTGTTGCTAAAGGTTTTATGGTCCAATCACAACATTGAGGAAGCAACTTGGGAGGCGGAGGAAGCTATAAAGGAAAGCTACCCGTCTCTTTTTAATTAGGTATGTGTGGTGATGGGGAGGTAACCATGTTTCTTTTATGGGGGTAGGAGATGATCGCATAAGGTTTTGGTACGGTTTTATGTCAGTTTTGATAAAGCTAGTGTTTGTTTTGAGTCATAATAAGTTGTGTTTGAGTTTTGTTTTTTAGTTTTAGTTGTGTCGTTATATTATAGTTGAGTTAGTAAGTTTGTTTTTCAGTATGGGTTTGAAATTCGGGGACGAAATTCATTTTTAAGGAGGGAAGTCTGTAATACCTCATATTTATGAGCTGTTGGGTACTCTATCAAGTATGGCTCACTCTGTCGAGTAAGTTAGCTTTGCATTCTGGTACGTTCTACCTGATGGGTACTCGATCGAGTAAGGGCAACTCGATCAAGTAGGCGGTACTTGATTGAGTACCTTAGTTACTCGATCGAGTATGTCAGGTTATACGAGTTTTTAGCCGGGTTTGATAGCAACACGTGAAAAGTTATATAAAGTGAATTCGTCGGTTCTTTTACCTTTTTCTCTTATTTCTATACTTTTTACAAAAGAAAACAAACAACGTCAGTTTTTCTTCTCGCATTGCTATTAAATCAAGGGGCTAGGGTTGTCGGATTTCAGAGTTCTTTATACCGTTGAGATCATCGTATTGTGGGTAAGATCCTTGTACCATTTTTATATCAATTCGTTAATATTGTTTAAACCCTAACTGGGTGAATTAGGGATTATTGGGATTGTTCATGATTATAGATTGTAATTATATGATAATTTGATTATAGGAGGTGATTTCATAGAGGAAGTCTTATGATCCGCTGCTTGTGTTTGATAATTAGTGATTTCATTTCAGGTAGGGTTTCCCTACTCAGTTATTGTGTAAATGTTATACGATGGTTATTTGGTTGATTGGCATGTTGATTATATCGTAATTGGTTTTGGTATTGTTTACATTGGTATTATGATTAGTTTTTGTTTGTCTTTGGTTCGCGAGGTGCACCCTCAGCTAAGTGGAGTCACTTACAGGAGTGGCTTCACGCCCTTGATTCGCCCCTTGTGTTTCCCGTCACAAGAGGGATGTGCACATTAATGGACATGTGTTATTCGTTCGATGGAGATGAGCGGGGCTTAGGTGGGAACGGCTGCGGTCCCCCGCTGGCGATGTGGAATATCTGTTGCGATGGATATTCTGGGAGGGCTATGCACTTTAGTGTGTAGCCAGATGTTTGGTGATGTGATGGAGTTGGGGAATGGTGATTATGTACATGTCTGTTGTATTGTCTTATATTGTTTATGCAGTAACTGACACCGTTTAAATGTTTTGAAAACTGTGGTAATCCGTTCAGGGATGGTGAGCGGTTGTTTAGCAGGTATAACTTGGATATGCACGGGATCTAGCTGGGGATGAGTCACCATGAGTCAGAGTAGTAGTCTTCCGCTATTGTGTCATAACATTTTGTTACTTTGGTTGGATTTTGGTTTTGGAACAGTTGTATCTTGTTTTACAGTTGGTTTTGATGTATTCGCTTTAAACTTATTTACTTAAAGTACGTTTCTGAAAGATCTAATTTCATTACTATGCCTCGGGTAACCGAGATTATAGCATTCTCATGCGCTGGGTGGTTTTGGTAAGGCACCTTGGTGAATGAGAGTGTTACCAGAAAACACACGACACTTTACTCGGCCGAGTTAGCCCTATTCGGCCGAGTAACAAGTCCCAGAAAACCGTGGTATTACAGTCCTAGCCTGATTATAGCTGCCCCTCTTCTGACTCGACTGATTACCGCCCTCACTTTCAGCCTTTCTCTTCTCTGCACTCTTTTCCTTGGCCTCCTTGGTCAAGTCCACTAGCCTCTCAGCTTGACCCGTCCTTGCATAAACCACTTTCAGATCTGTGAGTACCTGAACTGGTAGTCTATCCATGATCTTCGGTGCCAACCCTTTCTCAAAACGAAGAGTTAAACTCCATTGACATGGTTGCATATCTCCACATATCGTGACAGCTCGATAAACCGGTGATAGTACTCTGTGACGGTCATGTTATCAGCCATTGAAAAGGAATCGAACTCAACTCTCAACTTATGGCGAATGTGCTACGGAACGAAGTGATATCTTATAGCACTCTTGAAACCTGCCCATGGGATCGCAGGTTGACCCCAGTTCCTGTAGTTTACCCGAGCCTCTTCTCTCACATTCTGCCACCAAACTCTAGCCTCACCCTTAGGTAGAACACAGCCTGTTCTATCATCATCTCCTCCGGACACTTAACTACCTATAACACACTCTCCATCTCCCGATGCCAATTATCAAGCAGCTTTGTCTCACCAATGCCCTCGTAAGTAGTGGGGTGTAAGCAAGAGATGGTGGTGCTCTGCCGGGATGCATCCACCGGTTTCTCTTCTCCCTTACCCACATTCTTGAGTGCTTCTATGAGCGCGTCTTGCTGCTCAATCATTCTGTCAACCTAATCCAGAGTCATCTCAGATGCTTGAATGTACGTGGCTGATCTCCTTGGCGGCATTTTGAGGTGATATAACCAAGATATTTGTAATCATATAGCCTACGTCTCAAATTAAACAGAACACCCGCCAAAGAAGTACTCGGCCGAGTACCTGGCAGTACTCGGTCGAGTAAGAACTACTCGGTCGAGTACTGAGACTACTCGACCGAGTATCCTACTCCAGTAGGTGACCTCCAAAACACATAAAGCATACTCGGTCGAGTACACAAGGTACTCAGTCGAGTACGCCCCGCTCGATCGAGTGCCCCTCTTACTAGGCGGAGTGGTCATAACCAGCAGCTACTGTTTAAACTCATATACCCACACTCGGTCGAGTGCTTGGCTACTCGGCCGAGTGTCCCCAACTCGGCCGAGTAACCGCCGTGCTCGGTCGAATCATGCCAAACGGACTACCCTTCGACTGAAAAACGCATATAGCTAATCATATATCCTTCCTAAACATATAACTATGAATCGAAAGCCAGGTAATAACATTCCAACATGCTTCATATCATCCACATTGCTCAATATAGATGAAATCATATACTCCATTCCATCCAACAACCTTACAAGAAACATTATATATAACACATGTATTGATTTCCTAAGACACTCCATAGTGACCGGTTCAAAGTTGTGAGGGCCAAAATACGGCTTTGGGACGTCTCCCAAGCCTTTGCGGTAGCTCCACACAACTCATCCCCGAGTTCATTTTAGTTAGACACCCTATGTTCATTTTGTTCATTGGTTTAAGTTTCCAAAATCGTCGCTCTGATACCACTTTGTAACACCCCCATATACCAAGGTTCCTTACCAAGGACCACCCTAACATATAAAGGTGCTACCATCTCGGTTACCGAGGTAAGTATATCAAAAGGGACCATCAAAGAACAGTCAAATAACTGTAAAGTTAACTTATTACATTATCTCAAAACTATAAACCAAAGTATAAAGAATGTAAACCAAATACAACTCAAAAGTATCTAAGGACTCACGACAGTGGAAGTTAAGACTCTAGGTGATGACACTCCCTTTCTCGATCCCGCGGCTATCATACATCATCACCTGTCAATAAATTGCTCACCAACTCCGAATGGATCACCATAGTTTTTTAAAACATAAACGGGGTCAGTTCACTGAATAATCAAGATAGGAAATCGCAAATACAACCAATACAATCCAATCCAATCATAGAATCATCCTCCAAACTCCATTGGTAACCAGTAACAGACTACACAGCAAAGTGTGTATGTAATACTACGGTTTTCTATGTCTATGGGTACTCTATCGAGTGGGCTTACTCTATCGAGTAATTATGTTTTTATACGAAATAGTAGGCTACCTGCTGGGTACTCGATCGAGTATGTTGGGCACTCGATCGAGTAAGTGACATACTCGATCGAGTGAGTGAGTCTTACGGGTTATTTTAACCGGGTTTTGTTAATAACGGGTGATTAGTATAAAAAGACTCCGTCATTCTTTTTAATCACTTTTCACCTTTTCTAAAACCTTTAAAGATAAAAAAAAAGTTACGTAGCTTTCATTCATCGCGTTATTAGCAAATCCTAAGGGCTAGAGTCGTCGGATCGTTCTGTTCTTTACGCCGTTGAGACCGTCGTATTGTGGGTAAGCTTCTAGTGTGATTTTTATATCGTTTCATTGATTTTAGTTGAAACCCTAATTGGGTAATTTGGGGGTTTTGGGGAGTATTATTGATGTTAGATTGTGATTGTATGATTTTGTGTTTATAGGAGGTGATTTCATTGAAGAACAATTTTAATTAGCTGATTGTGACAATCTTGGTGGTTGCTTTTCGAGGTAGGATTTTCCTACTCAGTTATTGTATAAATGATTATAAGATGGTTGATTGGCTGATTGGCATGATGATTATAACGTAATTGGTGTTGGCATAGTTTTGAATTGATATTGTGATTGGTTTTTGGTTTATGTCATATTGGATTTGGAGTTGGTGATTGTTGATTGTATGGTGTGGTTGTTTTATAATTGTCTGTGGTTTGCGAGGTGCGTCCTCGGCAGAGTGGAGTCACTTACGGGAGTGGCTTCATGCCCTTGATTTACCCTCTATGGAACCCGCCATGGGAGGGGATGTGCACATTAAGGAACATGGTTTATTCGCTCGATGGAGATGAGCGGGGCTTAGGTGGGAACAGATGCGGTCCCCCACTGGCGATGAGGAATATCTATTGCGATGGATATTTCGGCAGGGCTACACACTTTAGTGTGTAGTCAGATGATTGGTGATGTGACGGTGTTAGAGATTGTGATTGTGTGCCTGTTGTTGTTTATCTTATATTGTTTATACAGTAACTGACCCCGTTTAAATGTTTTAAAAACTGTGGTGATCCATTCGGGGGTGGTGAGCAGTTGTCTAGCAGGTATACTTTGGATGCGCAAGGGATAGCTGGGCATGTGTCACCACGAGTCTATTAGAAGTCTTCCGTTGTTATATTGAACATTGTATTTACATTAGTTAGTTTTGGTTTTGGAACGGTTGTATCATACTTTACAGTTTTGGGTTTTGATGTATTCACTTAAAATATTTTATTAAAGTACGTTCTTTTATGGTCTATTTGATATTCATTGCCTCGAGTAACCGAGTTGGTAGCATTCTCATTCTTTTGGTGGTCCTGGTAAGGCACTTGGAGTATGGGAGTGTTACAAAGTGGTATCAGAACGACAATTTTGGAACCTGTAACCAATGAACCCAATGAATATAGAGAGTCAAATTAAAATGAATCCGGGTAGGAGTTGTAAGGAGCTAATGCAAAGACTCAGGAGACGTCCTAAAGTCGCGAACTCGCCCTACAAATTTAAACTGGTCACAATGGGGTGCCATGGGATCTCTATGTGCTTGTTAATATTCTATTGCATACATATTAAATGATGTGTTGCATGAATATGTTGGATGGATGAGTGCTATGTGGTTGAATGGAGGTGTGGTGGAAAAGATGAAGGTAATTGTTTATGCTAACATGAACTGTGGTTGGGGTCGCTATGTTTTTACTAATGTTTATATGTATATGATGGATGATATTTTATTTGGAATTGTTGGAAAAGTATATGAGAAGGATGAATGATGTGGTGGAAAAGGGAAGTAGTTCATATATGATAATATGTGATGAATAATGATGTTGCATGATGGATGATTTATAATGTGGCTATACTAGTAACATGTGATTAGGGGATGTGATATGATTATACATGATTTTGTTTGCGTAAAGTTATATAATAAGTTCATATACTTGTCTACTATTGTATCATATGCACTTGTTAGATGAAGAATGTGATTGAAATTGAAGAATTGATTAGAAAAGATGGAGTGGCAATTGCATGAGAATATGAATTTTGTGATTAAGAATATGTTTAGGTGATGAAGTGGATTTGTACTATTGTTGTATTAGTAACATGGAAATAGGATTTGTAAGGTATGAGTATGTTTTGTTTTACGAAAAGTTATAAAGTTAAAGCATGCGGGTAGTACATGATTGATAAGTTGAATGTTGTATGAGCATGATAGATGTTATTGTTTGGCTTTTGGTGGATAGTAACATGTGGTTAGGGATAGCGGTTTTACAAGTATCGAGTCGCTTTTATTCCCTTTGTTGATAATTAAGTTGTTTTAAAGAGAAAATCAAATAGTTATGTTGTTTAATTATAGAGGAGTTGTCTTTAAAATGTTATAACTTGAGATGTAAATATGATTTTGATGTGAATAAAATTGGAAGTGATAGCTTGTTCTTTTACGATTCTAGCGATAGGTCACACGCCCAAAATGACCAAGAAACGAGTGAAATATGACCGTTTTACGAAAATTGGGCAATGCTGAGAAATGCGTAGGGTACTCGATCGAGTGGCCCTTACTCGATCGAGTGTACCTCTTGTTACTCAACCGAGTACACCTTACTCGATCGAGTAGCCCTGGTACTCGATCGAGTAGGGTGTACTCGATCTAGTGACCCCTGTTTTGGGTCATATGCTTATCTTTTGACTTCGTCGCATGTTATGTTTAATTCAAGGGTGTTATTTTGTTTCTTTATGCATTGTTTTACACATGTGTTGGTCTTGATGCGTAAGTTACCCAATCTTATGATGTAAGAGTAGCACCTTATGGTGGTATGAGTTTGGTGGGGAGGACATGCGTTATATGTGGTCGTGATGGATAGTGGAAAAAGGAAAGGGAAGATTGATGAGTTTATCGAGGCAAGGACCACGTTTTGTGTGATGGGGTGAGTGGTATAGTCGTGTATTGAGTAATGTAAAATTAAATAAAGATGGGTAAGGGGGTGATGTAAGTTTATGGAACGTGAGAATGAAAAGATTGAAATGAGGGATGCGAATGGTGGTAACTAGAGATGTTTAAGGATTATGAAGGGAGAGAGTTATAACCGGGTTGGTTAAGAATATATGTAATGGAAAAGTTGTTGTAGATAGATGGAAAAGAATGGTGTATAAAGAGCTTAGATTGAGTTATGCAGCAATGTGGATCTGTAGATAGAGATTTAGTTTGGGGAATTTGGTTTATCAAGAGATGGAACTAGTGTGTGATTTCCTTGGGCAATTAACGGTACGAAATGAGTTTTGATTCCTAAAAAAATGGAGAGTAAACTTTGCTTGTGTAGACGGATTGGTGACAAGTGTGAGTGAGTAGAATGATGAGAGAGGACCCATGGTAAGAAAGAGTGAGAAGGTACCGAAATAAAGTAATGGAATTTGAGTTTTGGAGAACGAAAAGGTAACCAGATTACCAGAGAGTTAGGAACAAGGAGTAAGGAGATGAACTAATAATTGGTATTGTTGAGTGTAAAGGGAAGAGAATGATGAAAGTAAGCTGAGAAAATGTCGACCAGAGTTAAGGAACATGAAAGTAAGGAGTCATGGAAATGTGTGATAGCATCATGAGAGGGTGTGAGTTAATGGTTATATAGGAGTTTCAGGACAACATGTTAGCCATAAGATTCGAGGAAGTAAGGGGAGTAAAATTTGGTAGAGTATTTGCACAATATGAGATTTTGGTGGTGAGTTAGGTGGCGATACAATTAAAGACAGAATTGGGATGAATGTTCAGGTAAATTTTGTTGATGGGTTTGATGTTCGTTATTTGGGATGTTAACCGAAGATGGGAAAGAAACCGTGATATTTAGAGATGAGTGTAAGAGGTTTGATATACGAATAGTGGTAGTGTTGAGGTGTTGTCACTAGTGGTTAAGGGTGATGATAAATAGGAAAGATAGCCATTCTAAAGAGGTTGATTTTGTAGAGACCAGATTGATATGTATGGTTGTGAGGAAGTATAAGATGTGGTTATATGAGGCGGGTGCTAGTAGTTGAGTATTGGCGGCATGGTTATATTTGGCAGGAGGTGATGGTTATGCGAATGGGAGAATGTGTTATGAGGGGCATACGAGTTAAGCTCGGGTGAGAGGTAACCTTTATCAGGTGGTAACTTACGTGATCAGGATTGACTAGTTGGATGTGTTTACGGGTCTAGGATGTGTATAAATGTTTGTGTGAGGTTCTGACCTCACGAGAAGTGGTATGATGTGATAGTTATAAAGTTGTCATCTGAATGTTTTGTAATATATGTTGAGTAAGGTAACCTCGTGGAATGATATTCAAAATGTAATAATTTGAGTGATCTGGCATGTCTAGTTAAATTTCCAAGCGTATTCATGATATATGTTTATTCCGTGAAAAGGCATAGATGATATTCATGAGGTTCTTATCTGTTTATTCCGTGTAATATGTTGCGTTGTGATCTAGTAAAGCGGTTTTGAGTAGTTTTATTGTCCGAAGAGTTATACTGAGTTAGTGTTTATCGGAATTGTGTAAGTTGCGATGACTATCGATGTGGCTGTTGTACCTCGGGTGGTGATCCGGGCACGGTACTTCGTGTTGTGATGCGGATATTTTCGCGTTGCGATTCGGCTGTTGTGGCGGTGTTGCAATGCCGTAATCGGTTGTGGTGGAGTAGGAGGGATGATTACGATACGAGTTTTCAAAAGTCCAGACCAGTTATATAGATTGTTAATTTGTTTGCTGCTGCTTCTTGTGAGTTTCGGTTGGACATATAGACGGTTGTTTTGTTTATTGATGTTTCTTACTAGTTTTGGCTTGGGAGTGAGGGTAGTATATGATATGGAAGAGAGTTGCGCATGTGGTCGTGGCTGTCATGGTATTGTGATATTCTGTTAATGGGGCATAGTTGTGAGAGGTTGTTAGATTACTTGTAATCTTCTTTTAGAGGAGGCATTGGTTGACATAGTCGTGGTAAGTGATTTGTAGAACATGTGTTATACTGATCTGGATGTTGCAGGTGATTCACAATCTTTTATTGAGACAGTGAGTATAGAGTGTTGGGAATTAGTATCATGTTCAGTTATGGATGAGTTTTGCGACAATAAAAGGAAAGAACTTGAGGATCTAGTGTGAGTGTGTATAACAATTGTGGACCGTGAGTATGCTTTTGGTGATAGGTGCTTTCTATAGTGAGGTATGTCGTTTTGCGATAATGTGAAAGAGTTGGAGTATTGGTTATGCTAAGGATTTTGAAGTATAGGTTATGTGGTGTGCCGAATGAATTGAGGTATGGGAACTGTTAGAGGAAGAGAGACCTAGATATGGGAATGGTTGTAGGTGTTGAGGTCATAGTCAGTTATCGTTGACATGCGGTGGTAATGAGGATTTTGGGAAGTATAGCAAAGGATTTAGTATTATTGAGTTACGAGGACGTAAAATTTATCTTAAGAGGAGTAGGATACGACAAGGAGAGTTTAATGGTTGTACATGTTGTAGTAGATTTGGAAGTTTGAGTCTTGATGGAGAAAAAAGAATGGATTTGTATTGTGCTGGATATTGTTAAAAGGTCATGGTCGTGCTTGTAGTAGTGTGATGTTTAGGAGTGTGAGAATACTTCGATAGTGTTAAAAGTTGGATGACGATGTTTATGAGTTCGATAGTGTTGAAAGTTGGATGATGATATTATGAGTGGGAGTAAACTTCGAGGACAAAGTTCTTTTTAAGGGTGGTAGAATGTAACATTCCGTTTGATGTTTATGAGTGTCTTGATAATGGATTTTTCTAGTGGATAATATGTTAATGAGACGAAGTTAGCGGCTTTGGTGGATGGTATTTGGTAGTGTATGGAGTTAGTGTCGACAGCCTATAATATGGTGGATACGATAGCGTGAGCGATGTTGCGGAGGTAGGTTGTTTTGAGTCGATATAAGTTGTGGTTGAGGTTTTGTTTTGTGTCATTGTTGCGTTGTTGCATCATGGTCGAGTGGGTCTGTTTGTTTTTGATTACGGGTGGAACTTCGGGGACGAAGTTCTTTCTAAGGAAAGAAGACTTTAATACTACGGTTTTCTATGTCTATGGGTACTCTATCGAGTGGGGCTTACTCTGTCGAGTAAGTATTTTTTTATACGAAACAGTAGGCTAGCTGATGGGTACTCGATCGAGTATTTTGGGCACTCGATCGAGTAAGGGGCACTCGATCGAGTAAATGAGTTTTACGGGTTATTTTAACCGGGTTTTGTTAATAACGCGTGATTAGTATAAAAGGACTACGTCATTCTTTTTAATCACTTTTCACCTTTTCTAAAACCTTTCAAGAGAAAAAGAAGTTACGTAGCTTTCATTCATCGTGTTATTAGCAAATCCCAAGGGCTAGAGTCGTCGGATCGTTGTGTTCTCTACGCCATTGAGACCGTCGTTTTGTGGGTAAGCTTCTAGTGTGATTTCTATATCGTTTCATTGATTTTAGTTGAAACCCTAATGGGTAATTTGGGAGTTTTGGGGACTATTGTTGATGTTAGATTGTGATTGTATGATTGTGTATTTAAAGGAGGTGATTTCATTTAAGAACGATTTTGATTAGCTGATTGTGACGATCTTGGTGGTTGCTTTTCCAAGTAGGGTTTCCCTACTCAGTTATTGTATAAATGATTATAAGATGGTTGATTGGTTGATTGGCTGATTGGCATGATGATTATATTGTAATTGGTGTTGGCATTGTTTTGAATTGATATTGTGATTGGTTGTTGGTTTATATCATATTGGATTTGGACTTGGTGATTATTGATTGTATGGTGTAGTTGTTTTATAATTGTCTGTGGTTTACGAGGTGCGTCCTCGGATGACTGGAGTCACTTGCAGGAGTGGCTTCACGCCCTTGATTCGCCCTCTGTAGAACCCGCCACGGGAGGCGATGTGCACATTAAGGAACATGGGTTATTCGCTCGATGGAGATGAACGGGGCTTAGGTGGGAACGGTTGTGGTCCCCCACTGCCGGTAAGGAATATCTGTTGCGATGGATATTCTGGCAGGACTACACACTTTAGTGTGTAGTCAGATGATTGGTGATGTGACGGTGTTAGAGATTGTGATTGTGTGTCTGTTGTTGTTTATCTTATATTGTTTATACAGTAACTGACCCCGTTTAAATGTTTTAAAAACCGTGGTGATCCATTCGGGGGTGGTGAGCAGCTGTCTAGCCGGTATACTTTGGATGCGCAATGGATAGCTGGGCATGTGTCACCACGAGTCTATTAGAAGTCTTCCGATGTTATGTCGAACATTGTATTTACATTAGTTAGTTTTTGTTTTGGAACGGTTGTATCATACTTACATTTTTGGGTTTTGATGTATTCACTGAAACTATTTTATTAAAGTACGTTATTTTATGGTCTATTTGATATTCAATGCCTTGGGTAACCGAGATGGTAGCATTCTCATTCTTTAGGTGGTCCTGGTAAGGCACTTAGAGTATGGGGGTGTTTCGGTGTACCCCTGCCAGGTTCCCATCGCAACAGGAGACCCTCACCGCCAGTGGGGGACCGCTGCCTTACCCACCTAAGCCCCGCTCATCGCAACGAGCAATAACCCATGTCCATTAATGTGCACATCCCCCTTGTGACGGGAACCACAAGGGGTGAATCAAGGGCGTGAATCCATTTGCGAAGATGACTCCACTCAGCCAAGGACGCACCTCGAAAACCATATACAATTAAACAACCAAGCCAATCATCCAAGAATCACAAATTCAATAACAATGTTAATCGTGCCAACACATCAATCACTATTGTCTTAAATCAATTAAACAGGCAACTGAGTAGGAAAACCTACTTTATTACGAATCCGAATCACAAGCAAACAACGGAAGCTAGAATCGTTCCTCTACGAATCCTTCACCTAGCAACAATCACAATCACAAAACCCCCTTTTTCCCCAAACTAACAATTAGGGCAAAACCCTAAAGACAACATACTAACGATTAACAAAATACAAGAAACTTACCAACGAGATCGGAACCAAAGACGGATGTGTAGCCTCACTATGGATCAATTTGTGACACCCCCATACTCCAAGTACCTTACCAGGACCACTCATATATAAAGATGTCACCATCTCGGTTTCCCGAGGCAATGATAATCATAAGACAATAACGAAACAATGTTTAAATAGTATAAGTTTAGTGAATAAATACAATCCAAAACCAAATACCCAAAATACGGGTTACAAGTTCCCAAAACAACTGTCGAATCAATTAAATGAAATGTCTGACAAACTACTCAAGCTACAGCGGAAGACTCTATCATCTGAATGTGACACATCCCAGCTATCCCATGTATCTCGACTCATATCTGCTCAACAACTGCTCACCATCCCCGAATGGATCACCACAGTTTTTAAAACAATAAATCGGGTCAGTACTAATCACGCAATTTATATAACTCAACAATACAACAAACAGCACAACTCAATCGTCACAGATATACTCCGAACTCCATCATCAACTCCACAACACTGACTACACACTAAAGTGGGTAGCCCTGCCAGAGTACCCATCGCAACAGGTTACTTCTCGCCGCCAGTGGGGGACCGCAGCCGTTCCCACCTAAGCCCCGCTCATCTCCGTCGAGCGATAAACCCAAATCCATTAATGTGCACATCCCTTCTGTGGCGGGTTCCATAGAAGGCGAATAATGGGCGTGAAGCCACTCCCGCAAGTGACTCAACTCAGCTAGGGACGCACCCCGAAGAACATAGACAAATACAATCAACCACAACTACTATCAACAATCAAAACCAACAACCGTCACAATACTCGTATGATAATATTCAACAATCACAAAACACAACCAACACATCATGTGACTAATACTGAGTAGGGAAACCCTACCTGGAATGCAATACAGTCAGACGGTCTCAACAGCTGTTATCAAAAGGCCTCCGCTACGAATCCTCCTCCTAACATATGATCATACAATTACTAACAATCATAAAAGACAACAAAACCCCCAAACCCCTAAATTAGGGTTTAAACAACCTTAACGAAATACCATAAAAACAGTATGTAGATCTTACCCTCGACGCAAGGAACACAAGAGTGTAAAGAACGATGAATTCCGACCTCCCAAGCTTCGGGATTTGTCAATAATGCGACGGATGTGAAGTACGTAGGTTGCAATCTTTTTTAAAAGTAATTAAGTTTGTAAAAGCGTTTTATGAAAGTGACGGAAAGGTTTAAATACTAAATCGCATTATTAACAAAACCCGACAAAACACTACCCGTGAACCGGGCTACTCGATCGAGTAACTGACGTACTCGATCGAGTGCCGCCTACTCGATCGAGTACCAAGGCTACTCGATCGAGTACCCTACAGGTCAGAAACTATTTTAAAATGCAAAACACCCTTACTCAACCGAGTAAGGTCCACTCGATAGAGTACCCAGAGACTCATAAAACCGTAGTATTACAGTCTTCCCTCCTTATAAAGAACTTTGTCCCCGAAGTTCAAACCACAACAAAACAAAGACATACTACTATACTTCCGACACAACAACCAAAACAAAACTCCACATAAAAGCATGCTACTAACCAAACTCAACCCGACTCAACCACAACAAAACATACCGACACAACACAAAAAGGGTGTAAAAACTCTTAAAAACTCTTTGCGATCATCTCCTACCCCCCTAAAAGAAACAAGGTTACGTCCCCGTAACCATACATACCCGATCAAAAAGAAAAGGGTAACGCTCTTTCATGGCCTCCTCTGCCTCCCATGTAGCTTCCTCAACCTCGTGGTTACCAAAGGATCTTAAGAAAACTGTCTCACCACTCCTAGTCTTCCTAACCTTCCGCTCAAGAATCTGTTTAGTTACCTCAAGATAAGAGAAGGACTCATCTAGCTCTATGCTCTCTGCCTCTAACACATGTGACGGATCGCTCACATACTTGTGCAACTGAGATACATGAAACACATTATGCACTCTCTCCAACACAGCTGGTAAAGCCAAACGATAAGCAACCTCTCCAACCCGGACTAAGATCTCATAAGGTCCGATGAACTTCTGACTCAACTTGCCTTTCTTCCCAAATCTCATAACCCCATGCATAGGAGACACTTTCAGAAGAACCTTGTCCCCAACCTGAAACTCTATATCCCGGCGATGTAGATCTGCATAACTCTTTTGCCGATCCTGAGCCGCTCTCATCCTTTCCATGATCATCTTAATCTGCTCAACCATCTCATGTACCATCTCTGGTCCTAGAACCACTGCCTCAGCACCGTCGTCCCAACAAATCGGACTCCTACATCTCCTCCCATATAAGGCCTCAAACGGTGTCATGCTAATACTGGTGTGATAGCTGTTGTTGTAAGAAAACTCAATCAAATCTAATCTCTGTTCCTAGCTACCACCAAAGTCTATCACACAAGCTCGTAACATATCCTCAAGAGTCTTGATTATTCTCTCAGTCTGACCATCTGTCGCAGGATGAAATGTTGTACTCATCTTCAAAGTCGTTCCCAAAGATTCCTGCAACTCTTTCCAAAACTTTGAGATAAACCTCGCATCTCTGTCAGATACTATGTCCTTAGGGACCCCATGTAACTTTAGCACATTCTTCCGATAAGCCATAGCTAATTGTTCCTTAGTCCATATATCTTTCATTGGTACAAAATGAGCTGACTTGGTCAGTCGATCCACTATTACCCATATCATGTTGTTACCCTGTTGACTCTTCGGCAAACCCACGATAAAATCCATAGAAATGGATTCCCACTTCCACTCAGGTACCTCTAAAGACTGAATCTTACCTTGTGGTCGTCGTTATTCCCCTTTAACTCTCTGGCATGTCAAACAACGGGCCACAAACTCAGCTGTCTCTTTCTTCATCCCAGGCCACCAGAACGTATTCTTTAAATCCTTGTATAGCTTGTCACCACGTGGATGTACTGAATATGGTGTACAATGTGCCTCTGTCATGATTGTCTTTTTCAGGTCCTCATCATTAGGGACACACCACCTCCCATCAAACCTCAAACTACCATCTACATGAATAGAGAATCTAGACACTGTCCCTTTCTCTACTCCAGCTCTCCACTCTACCATCTTAGGATCCAACACCTGTTTACCTCGAATATCATCATAAAGATCAGGCTATACTGTCAAATCTCCCATGGCATCCCCTCTCTGCATCATATGTATCCCAAACTTCCCCACCTCATCTCTCAACCTCATCAAAGATAAAGTTGTACACAAAGAATGTACACTCTTCCTGCTCAAAGCATCTGCAACAACATTGGCTTTCCCTTCATGGTAGATAATATCCATGTCATAATCGCCAATCAGCTCCATCCACCTCCTCTGTCTCATATTCAACTCCTTTTTAGTGAATATGTACTTGAGACTCTTGTGATCAGAAAATACCTTAAAGGTCGCCCCATAAAGGTAATGTCTCCAAATATTGAGAGCAAACACTACTGCACCCAACTCTAGATCGTGTGTAGGATAATTCTCCTCATAAGGCTTCAATTGCCTAGAAGCATAGGCAATCACTTTATCGTTCTGCATCAACACACATCCCAACCCATTCTTTGAGGCATCTGTATAAACCTCAAAGTTCTCACTCCCTTCAGGCAATGCTAAGATAGGAGTTGTGGTCAAACGCTCCTTTAATGTTTGGAACGCCGTCTCACAACTCTCATCCCAACGAAACCTGTTCTCTTTCCACATCAAAGCTGTCATAGGTCTAGCAATCTTGGAGAAATCTTTCACGAACCGTCTGTAATATCCAGCTAAACCCAAGAAACTTCTGATCTCAGCCACATTCTTTGGTGCTTCCCACTTGGTCACTGCCTCAATCTTTGCCAGATCCACAGCTACCCCATCCTTAGAGATCAGATGCCCCAGAAAAGCAACTCTCTCTAACCAGAGCTCACACTTGGACAACTTAGCATTTAACTCATGCTCCCTCAAGGTCTGCAACACAATCCTCAGATGCTCCTCATGCTCCTCCTTAGTCTTGGAATAGACTAAGATATCATCAATGAACACCACCAAAAACGTGTCCAAAATCTGACTGAAGATTCTGTTCATCAAATCCATAAACACAACCGGTGCATTAGATAACCCAAAAGGCATCACCACATACTCATAATGGCCATACCTCGACGTGAAAGTTGTCTTTGGTATGTCCATCTCTCTAATATTCACCTGATGGTACCCCGACCTCAAATCAATCTTAGAAAAGACTGATGCACCACTTAACTGATCAAACAGGTCATCTATCCTTGGCAAAGGATACTTGTTCTTCACCGTCACTCGGTTCAGCTCCCTGTAATCTATACACAACCTCAAGCTCCCATCTTTCTTCTTCACAAAAAGAACTGGTGCTCCCCACGGTGATACACTAGGTCTAATGTATCCCTTCTCTATCAGATAATCTAACTGCCTCCTGAGCTCCTCCAACTCTTTAGGACTCATCAGGTACGGTGCCTTGGAGATTGGCCACGTCATCGGTTTCAACTCAACCGTGAAATCTATCTCCCTCTTCGGTGGCAACCCCGGAATCTCCTCTGGAAAAACATCTGCAAACTTATCCACCACTGGTATCTGATCAACTGTCGGACTCTCTATCCGGTCATCTTTCACATGGCACAAGATCAAAGGACATCCCTTCCTCAGATAGGACTTCAAGGTTGGGTTTGACCACAAACCCACGATAAGACACACTAACGCCTTTAGGACCTCTCAAAGACACTTTCTTTTGATGACAGTCTATCTTAGCTTTGTACTTTCCCAACCAATCCATCGCGATTATCATCTCAAAACCGTCTAAAGGAAACTCTAGCAAGTCCACTGGTAGATCAACATGTCCAACTATCATAGATACATCCCTATACAACCTCCCACATGATACAGACTCACCCAAAGGTATAAAAACTTGCTCACTTTTAGACTCATATACCCTCAGACCCAACCGTTTAACATTACTCGAAGATACAAATGACTGAGACGCCCTCGAGTCAAACAAAACAAAGGTATGAATACCGTTAACAAGAAAGGTATCAGTGATAACATGCGCGTCGTCCTCAGCTGTTTTCTTGTCCATCATATACAAATTTTCCATCGGTCTTCTCGTCCACCTCCTCGACAAGATCGGGCCGGTGGCCACTTAGCACCCGACCCCTAATTGTTGTTGTTGTTCGTAGCTGGTTTCTGATAAAAATTACCGCCATTGCGGTTACCTCCACCCTGGTTGCTCTGACCTCTCCGGTTAGACCATGACCCAGCCGGTCTGTTACTCGCATAACTCTGTGCCGACCCCTGAGAGCCGATCTCTGAAAAGCTCCTGGTACACTCATGCACTCATGTCTCTTGTGGCCTACACCGCCACAGCCAAATCAGGTCATCCCCCAACTACCACTACCGCTCCCACGACCACGCCCAAAGGAAGCCCCAACACTGAACCCCGAGCAAGAAGAAAACACTCTAGCCTGATTGTGGTTGCCTTTCTTGTAGTTAGATTGGTCACCACCCTCATTCTCAGCCTTTCTTTTCTCACTTCCTCTCTCCCGGGCCATCTCCACCAACCTCTCAGCTCTCCCAGCCCTCTCATAAGCTTCCTTAACATCCGTAAGGACTCCCACGGGTAACTTGTCTATAATCCTGGGGGTCAACCCCCTCTCAAATCTCAGCGCTAGGTTCTCCTCACTCAAACACATGTCCTCAGCATATCTAGACTTCTCATTAAACTCGCTTGTAGTACTCAAAGAATCGACATATCGATGTCATCCTAAACCCATCAAACTCCTCCCTCGCCTTACTCCTCACATGCTCGGTACAAACTCTCTCTTCATAGCCCTCCTAACTCTTCCCAAGGTATAGCAGCGGACCGCCGCATACATCTCTCTAGCACTCGCTTTCACCTTGTCCCACCACTCGCCACCGCTTCCCCAAGTAGAACGCAGCTTGTTCTACTTTCATCTCATCGAGACAATGTACAGTTCTGAATGTTCTCCATCTCACAATGCCAATTGTCAAGAAGAATTGGCTCCCCGGTCCCCTTATACTCTTTTGGGTTAAACCTCGCTATATAAAGACTGATCTTAGAGTGATCAACCTCCTTATCCTTCCCCACTCTCCTTGGGGCCTCCGTAAGAGCATCTTGATGCTCCAACATCTTAACTATATCGTCGATGTTCATGCTCTCAGCTCTCGCATACAAAGCGGTTTTCTTTGGCGGCATCTTGAAACTATATAAGAAAAGGTAGATATAAACATACATACCATAACCCAAAACACGAAAACAACCTGCCCAGAACTCACTCGATCGAGTGCCTAACCCTACTTGATCGAGTAGAGGCTACTCGATCGAATGCCCCACGTACTCGATCGAGTACCCCGACTCCAGACCCAAAACAGACCTTCTGATCTCTGACATACTCGACCGAGCAGCCTAGCCACTCGATCGAGTGACCCCCTACTCGATCGAGTGCCCCTATGTACTCGATCGAGTACCAAAAAACACAATTCTGATCATAAAAACGTCAAATACCCATTCGATCGAGTCAAACCCCCTCGATCGAGTACCTCACCCACTCGATCGAGTACCCCCTACTCGATCGAGTCATGCAGACTCGTGAATACTACCTGTATGTTATCTCACATAACCCAATATACTATGCAGCTTCATAATCTCAACATTACTATATAACTACGCATGCATTTCTACACAATTCCTCATACAATCAACAGAATTAGTCTACTTTATGTTATTAAATGCCACATAATAAACAACCATCATGCTTCTTTATGCAAACCAACATATAAACACATCCCACCAACTTTTCAATCACAATTTCAATCCTCCACTCCCAACATCCAACAACTCACAACATATATCGTTACTTTCACATATAAACTGACAGACACCACATACGACCTTGACATATACCCCCCATGTGACCGGTTCAAAATTGTAGGGCGAGTTCGCGACTTTAGGACGTCTCCCAAGCCTTTGCATTAGCTCCTACAACCTTTACCCCGGTTTCATTTTAATTGACTCCCTATGTTCTTTATATTCATTAGTTACAGGTTTCAGGAACCTGGCTCTGATACCACTTTGTGACACCCCCATACTCCAAGTGCCTTACCAGGACCACTCAGGTATAAAGATGTCACCATCTCTGTTTCTCGAGGCAATGATAATCATAAGACAATAACGAAACAATGTTTAAATAGTATAAGTTTAGTGAATAAATACAATCCAAAACCAAATACCTAAAATACGGGTTACAAGTTCCCAAAACAACTGTCTAATCAATTAAATGAAATGTCTGACAAACTACTCAAGCTACAGCGGAAGACTCTATCATCTGAAGGTGACACATCCCAGCTATCCCATGTATCTCGACTCATACATGCTCAACAACTGCTCACCATCCCCGAATGAATCACCACAGTTTTTAAAACAATAAATCGGGTCAGTACTAATCACACAATTTATATAACTCAACAATACAACAAACAAAGACAAACCAATCGTCACGGATATACTCCGAACTCCATCATCAACTCCACAACACGACTACACACTAAAGTGTGTAGCCCTGCTAGAGTACCCATCGCAACAGGTTACTCCTCGCCGCCAGTGGGGGACCAAAGCCGTTCCCACCTAAGCCCCGCTCATCTCCGTCGAGCGATAAACCCAATTCCATTAATGTGCACATCCCTCTGTGGCGGGTTCCACAGAAGGCGAATAATGGGCGTGAAGCCACTCCCGCAAGTGACTCCATTCAGCCAGGTACGCACCCCGAAGAACACAGACAAATACAATCAACCACAACTACTATCAACAATCAAAACCAACAACCGTAACAATACTCGTATGATAATATTCAACAATCACAAAACACAACCAACACATCATGTGACTAATACCGAGTAGGAAACCCTACCCGAATGCAATACTGATCGGACGGTCTCAACAATTGTTATCAAAAGGCCTCCTCTACGAATCCTCCTCCTAACATATGATCATACAATTACTAACAATCATAAAAGACAACAAAACCCCCAAACCCCTAAATTAGGGTTTAAACAACCTTAACGAAATACCATAAAAACAGTATGTAGATCTTACCCTCGACGCAAGGAACACAAGAGTGTAAAGAACGATGTATTCCGACCTCCCAAGCTCCGGGATTTGTCAATAATGCGACGGATTCGAAGTACGTAGGTTGCAATCTCTTTTCAAAGTAATTAAGTTTGTAAAAGCGTTTTATGAAAGTGATGGAAAGGTTTAAATACTAAATCGCATTATTAACAAAACCCGACAAAACACTACCCGTAAATCGGGCTACTCGATCGAGTAACTGTCGTACTCGATCGAGTGCCGCCTACTCGCTCGAGTACCAAGGCTACTCGATCGAGTACCCTACAGGTCAGAAACTATTTTAAAATGCAAAACACCCTTACTCGACAGAGTAAGGCCCACTCGATAGAGTACCCAGAGACTCATAAAACCGTAGTATTACACAATTAACCTTGAGAGTGATTAGGGTGATTAGAGAGATGATGAACGTCATTAGGTTTTGTAAAAGTGATTCGTAAACTGTTAAAACGTAATTTATAATCTCCAATCACCTTAATTAAAACCGCGGAAATTAATCTCGTCAGACCGGATACTCGGTCGAGTTCCAGTGGTACTCGACCGAGGACACCCTACTCGGCCGAGTATCACACTACACGGCCGAGTGTTCCTGGACAGTAACCTGACCATAAAACACACGACACCTTACTCGGCCGAGTTAGCCCTATTCGGCCGAGTAAACTAGACTCAGAAAACTGTGGTATTACAGTAATTTCTGCAGAATCGACCTCCAAGAGCCTTTGCTCAGTCCAATTTAGACTCGAATTTCGGAATCCATACAACAATTCCGATTTCGCCCGCATCGAGGAGTGGTCATCATTGAGTGTTGGTGTCGGCAACAGTGGTGGAAACTGGAAACCCAATTAATGCAATGTCGTTTCTTACCTCAAGTGCACGTGGTCGCTAGAATTCGTCAGATTGCAAGTTCAATCTCATATAGCCAAATCAGTAGCTCTCTTTATTTAATTTTTGGTTTATTTTTGAAAATACTCTTTTTCAGATCTTGAAACTCTCTTTTTTAATTTTGGAATCAATCTACTGTTTTGCACTTTTCTGAATTTTCGAATGGTTTTTTTGTCAGAAATTACCTTATATTTAGGGGTATTTGTAAAAATACTACCTTACATTATTTTTTCTGTTTTCGACTACCTTTGGTTTCTTTATTTTTGGTCAATAACTACCTATGATAAGAGTCTAGACAAATTGGTCGGTTTAAGCTTTAACCTATCTCGCATAAGTCCTTTATGTTTCAAACTTGCTTAGACCCTATTTTGGAAAGTCATGATGTACTTACGCTTAACTTTAAGAGATGTTCGTAGTTACTATTAAAATGTGAAAACATAAATTATGCTTATTTGAAGTTAAATTGTGGTTTGAACGCACTTGATCATTGTTGTTAGGTGTTAAGAGAGTAATGTGAGATAGGTTAATGTCGTTAAATCGACCAAATTTTGCCATATTTTGAGCATAGGTAGTTTTTGACCAAAAAAAGAGAAAACAAAGGTATTCTAAAACAAGAAAAATAATATAAGGTAGTTCTTTTTACAAATACCCCTAAATATAAGGTAGTTTTTAAAAAAAAAACCCTTTTCAAATTCAAAAATGCAATTTCTGGTAAAAACAC
Organism: Silene latifolia; assembly: GCF_048544455.1. NCBI lineage: Eukaryota > Viridiplantae > Streptophyta > Magnoliopsida > Caryophyllales > Caryophyllaceae > Silene > Silene latifolia. The sequence goes on along the minus strand of NC_133538.1, from coordinate 306,970,635 downwards.
AAACACTTTCGAAGTCAAAGATGGGATACAAACCTGTAATGTAAGATGAGCTGTAAGGGTGGGGTTGGTGGTGATCATAAGATTTGCTCAATTGAATGGTTTTTCTTACACAAAAGACGTTTTATTCTAGAATTTGTGATTTTTTAATTAAAATATAATATTTGATATTCCTAAATTAAACTTTATCATAAAGTAAAAGGGACTTTGTAATAGTTTTATTTCATTTGAATGAGTTTGTAACTTTTTTTTTTATTTTTTGTGTGAAGAAAATGAGTGGTGATTGCGGGAAGTGAAGGACGGAGTGAGAAGAATATATTGAGAAGATTATAACTTGTAACCGATAGGTGGAGAAATTGAAACCATTTTGGGAATAACAGAAATTAAAATTACTTTGTTCAACACGTTTTTTTTTTTGGGAATAGTAGTGTTCTTTAGTATGTTCAGCAGTTTTAGCACGCCTATTTTTGGGAATAGCAAGTAATTGACAAATTTACCCCTTTATTTTAGAATGAATAATAAACTACATAACTTTGTGGACAATATTGCCCAAATTAATAAGAGAGCTGGAAACTCATTTTTCTTAAACCTCATGCTGCCACGTCAGCTGTTTTGGTGCCTTCTTTTAGTAATATAATGATAATAATGGTCACATTCCTCCATTATAACCCGTGACGCGTCACAAAAAAAAAAAAAAATAGGTTTTCTGTATGTTATTGTTGGTTCAAGATTGTGTTTCTAAATGTAAGTTAAGCCATCACTGCCACAAACTTGTAATGGTTCATGGTTTGCCACTTTGCCCCCTCTTGCAAACTTGCATTGTCAAAGCAACACTTAAATCACTTTCATGAACATTTCATAAGAGTCCATTTTTGTTAGGGTGCAAATCCATATTACATATGAGATTTGTTCAAAGCGAACACTATTATATTATTGTGGACAATGAATACCGACGCAGCAGAGGCCCAACAAAAGATATTGACGCTTTCGCACAATAATTTTAAATATCAACTGTTACATGTACAATCCATTCATTACCAACGAAAAATCCATCGATATTTTTGATATAATCTTTTTCCTAAATATTTGATAATTTTGAGTCTAATACAAATTATGAGTCCACACCATGATGGGTACTATAAATATAATATAATGAGTACAAAAAATCTCACTTTAGACGGACACTATCCGTCTAAAGTTGTAGACGGGTCAAATATGTTACCACTTTCATAATAAGACAAACAACAAGTGGGATGGTGAAGGTTGTCTTATTAGGAAAGTGTCTACATCTTTATGCGGATATACCCGTCTATAATGAGAAGACTTATAGAGAAGTCAAGAAAACTTATTGGATAAGTTGAATAGACTTGGGAAATCTAGTTTACAATAAGACTTTGGGGAACTAGAGTTTGACTATTCTTTCACTATAAATAGGGGAGTCATTGGATCTCCTAAGATAAGTCATTGTGAGAATACAAAAATATTCACATAAGAGAGAAGGAGAGCTACCGTACAGTGGGAGTACTTGGACGGTGAATAAGTGCGCTTTCCATTGTGATTCTGTGCGTGACCTGATACGTGTAATCAACGGTGGTTCAGCTCCTAAGATCTTGAATTCAGGTATTCCTTTCTACATGTTTTATATGTACCAGGACCATCATTGGTATTAGAGCTAGATGAGCCGATCTCTGTTTTTTTTCTTATCATCATACTTGATTATCATGTGCTTGATATCTATGTATGTGATTCACCTCTATATGGCTTATATGTATGAGATCGTTGTTTGATGCTTGAGTTTAAGTAAATAGATTATCAAACTTTTATACATACAAGCCCAAATTTATAGATCTCTATCAATATAACTTTGTTTACTTGTTGAGATCATATCAATGTATTAATTTTCTTTATGAAAGGTTGATTGAATCTTTTGAGCAAGATTAGACTATACTTAGATTGATAACTATCACATATGCATAAATATTGTTGGAGTAATTAGCAGTATTGGTATTAATACTAATTTCTTTATCAATTTATTTCAATCTATTATGTAATGTATCATGTGTCAGAATCAATTGCCACCATTAGTCCTTTACTTAACTATGCTGCCATACTACATGATTTTGCTAAAAATTTTAGTTTTTGGGATGCATCAATTATGTTTTAGAAGTCGTCCAAGTGTAATGATTCATTTTTTTATTATCTTTTGGATCAATATGGCCAAGGTAGTTTTTTTTATTATTATGACTGATTTTTCCAAATTCAGTTTTTTTTCTTAAGTGTTCTTATTTTAACCAAAATCAAATAAACTGAGCCTCACATCTATCAGATGATTAATAGTTGCAATTATTTTTCGATGTCGTTGTGAGATATCCATTTATTTAATCTTAGTTATTGTTAAAAAACTTTCTTCATGCAGTGTATTAGTGCAAAATCACTGATTCTTTTCCATATAAAATTCAGCTTATTTGGACACCATGACTACTACTACCAAAATTATTGTGGCCAAATTGAACAAGGATGATAAGTTGGATGGCGACAATTATGATATGTGGCGTCGCAAGGTACAATACATCCTTGAAGAGCAGGAGGTCTTGAGGCCATCCAAAATACCATGGAGGAACCTCCTCAAGGAAACACAAATCAACATAGGAGAGATCTTGAAGCATACCAGGTATGGAAAAGAAAAAATAGCAGAGCGTGAGCCACGCTGCTCTGTACTATGCAAGATGATCTCATGGTTGAGTTTGAGGAGCATGAGACAGCTCATGCCATGTGGGAAGCCCTCAAAGATAAGTTTGAAGGTACATCAACCACTAAGCTTAGGATGCTGAAAATGAAGTTTGATAGCTATCAAAAGCGCCCTAATCACACTATGAGGCAGCATTTGAGAGCGATATCAAACATGGCAAGAGAGCTTAAATCTGCAGGGTAAACCCTTTCTGAGGAAGAGCAAATTCACGCTACTGTTAGGTCTCTCCCTAAGACTCCTACATGGCAGGATATCAAGAGGACTTTGGCTCAAAATGACAATACTGTTACTTTTGATAATATTGCTCGCCACTTATTGCTTGAGGAGGAGCGCTTGCAGACTGAGAAGCTCTCTGGTCAAGCCTATGTGGTTGGGACAAGTTCGGGCAAAACATCTGGTTTTAAACGCAAATGGGGTGGAGCACCAAAGAAAAAAGATCAAGAGCCTGATTCAAAGAAAGCTAAAACAAAGCCTCGCAAACGTGGCAAGCGTGGTAGAGTAAAGAAGGACAAAAGCAAGGTTACTTGCTTTAATTGTGGCCAGCTTGGCACTGAGCCGAAAAAGGAAAAGGTAATGCCTAACTCTGAATATTCTACTTTTGATTATGTTACTAGTTGTGCCATGCTAATTGAATCTCATCCTTTGTGGGTTGTAGACTCAGGAGCAACCGAGCACCTAACTAAAGACGGTGGAGCATTTGTGGAGTTGTGGACATAGGTCACCCGCAACGACAATCCAATCTGTGGACGTGCGTCGGTCGAAAAGCCACGCTCGGTGGTGTATTGAATGTTTTCGACCGGATTGTTTTAGATCGGTCGGTTTTGTCTCGGCAAGGATCTCGAAACGATGTTAGATATGTTCGGAGTCGCCACCAAGCAATTGTGGGATGCTTGAAAACCGTTCGAATCCACTTTGTACCTAGGTCAACCAAGGCAAAAAACTGTGTTTGACATAGATACTAAAGATAAGGAGTCATCCCTCTTTACCATCCTATCTCTAGAATGACTCTCGTTCGCCCTGAATAAGGTCGCCCACTATCCAAAGTTTCTGAGTAAGAGATGAAGGTACATATTGGGAAGCCCTTTAATCGGACACCTAATTCCGCCCGCGGTAGCGGCCTGTACTCATCGATCTTGGTTGGTTGAATGTAAAAGTTGATAAAACGAATGCATAGATGCGCATCCATAAGTTTAAACCTAACATGTGATTTTACTATGTCGGTTGTTTATCCAAATATCAAGTGACTGATGTCAAGTTGGATTTAGTGTTTATTTTCACGCAAGACGGAAATTAAACATCCATTTACCGAGATAGGTTTATGGTGCATAACGTGATCCATTTGTCTTAGAAAGGCGTTTTTCAAATACAAAGTAAAAGGAGGACTTTGTCAATCTGATCCGTCCTGTATTTGGGTTAACCGAAGTCAGGATCATTCTAGATAAGTGCTGGAAAGAAAGCAGGACCTGCATCAGGGAGCCTATAGACACTACAAGAAAAACGCGGCATAGTGACGGTCATACCGACGGAAAAAACAAGCCGTCAGAAAACTCGGGATATTGACGGATTTTTTACGGAATTTCCGTCGGTATCAATTACTGACGGATTTCCCGTCACGAGTAATTGGCGCGTTGACAAAGTCAATGGCGCTAAAAACATGTGACGGAAATTCCGTCATTGGCTGCCACACCCAACAGTGCATGACAGCTGTATGGCAATTGGGAAAACTGACGGAAATTTCGTCAGTAAAACACAAAAACTGACGGAATTTCCGTCGTGTTATTTTTTTGAAAACAGGTGTGTGACAACCTGTCACAATAATTGACCCAGTGACGGAATTTCCGTCAGGAGTTTGAAAACACTGACGGAAATTCCGTCAGTAGCCCAAATTATATGACGTGTAAAGTTGATGCATTATTGGTCTGATAAAGTGGGCCTATGACGGATTTTCCGTCCGTATTTTTGAAATACAGACGGAATTTCCGTCAGGAATCCTATTTAACTGACGGGATTTCCGTCAGTCCTTCCTTTTATCTCAAACACGGGTTCCATTTAATATCACTTTACCAATTTTCACCCAAATTACAAATCGCCAAACCCTCCTCCACCACCTTAAAACCCGACACCACCACCACCCTCCTCCACTTCCGGCGCCGCCACCACCACCAACAACACCACCACGCCGTCGCCATCATTATAAGGTAATTTTTTTTGTGTTTTTCTTCTTTTCTCCTTTCTCTTTTTCCTTTTTCTTTAATTGTTTTTAATTTTTTTTTCTCCATAGCTTCCCGCCGCCACCTCCTGCCGCCGCCACCCCTGCCGCTGCCGCGCCACCCCTGTCGCCGCCCCTCCTGCCGCCGTCACCTTTCCTCTTTCTCATCCTTCTTTTTCATTTTTTTTCTTTGTGGAGCTAATTAGGTATTTGTCTTTTAATTTTTTTTTGTTTAATTATCTTAATTGAATTAGAATATTAGTTATTGTTTTAATTATTGTTGAATTATTGTTGATGTTGATGCATGTTGACTTAGGATAGAAGCCAATTTTGTTTAAATGTATGTTGTGACAGTTTTAATGTATGCATCTAATTTTTTTGTTAATTAGATTATTGTTAAATTTTGTGAAATGTTAATGTTTTTAAAATGATAATTAGACTAGATATGTAAATTGAAAAATTATTGATGTTAGTTTTTAAAATGATAATTAGACTAGATGATATATAAAATGAAAAATAAATCATGTTAGTTTATGTTAATTGAAAAAGTAGTCATTGTTGTATGTTTTGTTTTTAATATTGTTAAAATTATTGTTCATATTGACCTAGTACCCGTTCAAAAATTACTCACTAGGAGTAATTTTTGAATAGTCCCCGTTTTGGGACTGTCTTTGTACGTTTTAAGTCACTTAGGTAGTAAACATGTGCTTGTGATTTGTTAATGAGAAAAGAGTTTGGTGACAATTCCTTTAATGTTCTCTAAATGTATATGTAGAGTAATTATTTATTGGATTATTTAACAACAATAATTCAAACTATTAGGTGTCTTCTCTTAATAATCCGTCCTCCATTTTAACTCACAATAAAACCTACCATCACCTCTTCTTCCCTCAATAGACTATAGTGACCGACTACCTGCTAAACTGATTAACCTGCCCCACCCTCAACCATTAAGTGACCTTTCACAAACCAGTCACACATGACCCATTTCCTTTGGCTTTCCCTCACCATATCACCAACTCCACAACCGCCATTATCCACCCACAACAAACTGCACCCATCTCACAAACACCCTAAATCCACCCCACGGCCACCAAACCAACAATACCCCACAACTACCCCGAAGATTAACATTTACCCCCAAATTGAAATGGATATCAAGTTTTTTTTTTTTTTTTTTTTAAATTATCGACCGCTGGTGGAGAAATTGTAGGACGCCGCTAAAAATAGATGGCGACTACTGATGACGGCAACACAAGGATACTTGAAGGAAACCCAATTGAATCAACCATTATCTATTGATGCACCTATAAAACCCAGAGATGTCTAACAATCCTATCAAAATATGGGTAGAAATGAACGGGAAAGTGAAATCCAAGGGATGGAATTAGTCAGATGATACACACTTAATACGAAAGTACTTAAAATAGTAGACTTTGGTGTTGTGAAGGGTGGTGTTTTGGTTTTGTGGGCAAAAGATGAATTTGGTATTTGCTCGATGGTTGAGAATGGCGTGAGGCTGGTGTTTGATGAGTGTTCTTAAGGTTTGTTGTTGATGATGGTGGTGTAATGAAGGGTGGTGCGAGTGGGTTGTGGATGGTCGTGGTGGTAAACAGTAGTGGAGAGGATGGTTGTTTACTTGTTTCGATGGTGGTACCTCTGAGGATGTTGTTTAACTATGGTTGCCAACGGGGGATTAATTAAAAAAATGGGACCCACATGAGTGTTTTAACTGGAATTAACAGGTAAAAAATGATGTAAGTGCAGTACAAGAAGGGAGGGGTAATAGTAAGGTCTATTTTGGGTTAAACTGATGTTCGGGTTATTTTAAGAAGACAACCAAAAATTTGGATTATTCATGTTAATTAATCCTTATTTATTCTATATTGTGTATTTGGAGAACGGATGGGAATTGCTGCCGAATTTTTTTTTCTCATTAATAAATCACAAGTACATGTTTGCTAGTGACTTAAAACGTACATTGATGGGTTTAGGTTGGAGTGATAAGGACCCAATTCAAAGAAATACAATATTTATATTATCTTTTTTAATGACATATATAAATGTGTAGATATATAATAACATGAAAAGATTAGAACGGCAGTGGATGTATGAAAGATTAGACGAAAAAAAGAAACCCAAGAAAGCATATGCAGAGGGGGTGAAAGAGTTTATTAAATTCGCGGAAGGAAGTAGTGAGTACAAGAATTTAGGTGAAATGAGGTGTCCGTGTAAGAAATGCAAAAACCTAGGTTTTAAAAGGAAAGCAGATGTTCAAATTCATCTTTGGTCGTATGGTTTCGCCGATAATTATTATGTATGGACATATCACGGTGAGAAACTACCTAGTACAAATGCTAGTGAGAATCCTTACCGTGAGTTCGTGGAAAATGCATTGCGTGATACTGTTGACCAAATTTTGGAGGATCGACTTAATCCTGATGACCTTAACGATGAAGAAGTGCGTTATGAAACCCCAAACCCCCAAGTTTCTTCGTTCTTTAAAATGTTAGAGCAAGCCGAACAACCGGTGTTTGAGGGAAGTGATATGAGTTTGTTGCAAGCAGCTTCTAGGTTGTTATCACTCAAATGTGAGAACAACATATCTCTTAGATGCGCTAATGGTTTTGTGTCGTTCGTTGGTGACATAATTCCAAAGGAAAATCAAATGGCGCGCAATTTTAATGAGATTAAAAAAGTTCTGAAGGGACTCCAACTTCCCCATGAAAAGATTGATGCATGTATCAATGGATGCATGCTTTTCTGGGAGGAAAATTCTAATCTTGAAAAATGTACAAAGTGTCGTGCATCTCGGTATAAAGGTAAAAATAATTCAAGTGGGAGGCGAATTCCATGTAAACCAATAACTTATTTCCCGCTTGCGCCAAGGTTACAACGACTATATGCAACCAAGCACATAGCAGGTGAGATGAGTTGGCACTACAAAAACTCTCGATTAAGAGAAAGGGGGACAATGGCACATCCAAATGATGGAGAAACGTGGAAGCATTTCGATAGAGAGCATCCAGATTTTGCAAGTGAACCCCGGAATGTTAGGCTAGGTTTGTGTACGGATGGATTTCAACCTTTTGGGCAGTTTGGGACGAAATACTCTTGTTGGCCCGTGATTGTGACTCCGTACAACTTACCTCCTTGGTTATGCATGAAGAGACAATTTATGTTCTTATATGTACTAGTTCCCGGTCCTAAGAACCCGAAGTCAAATTTAGATGTTTTCCTCCAACCGTTGATCAAAGAGTTGAAACAACTTTGGGAAACCGGCGTGGACACCTATGATGTCTCTAAGAAACAAAATTTTCAATTAAAGGCTGCATTAATGTGGACGATCAACGATTTCCCGGCATATGGCATGCTTTCTGGTTGGTCCACAAGTGGATATCGTGCTTGTCCTTATTGCCAGAAAATGATCATAGATCTTTTTGGCTTAAAAATAGCAAAAAGGTTTGTTGGTTTGATTGTCACCGTGAGTTCTTAACACCTGATCATCCTTTCCGCGACAATTGTAAGCATTTTCCTAAAAACAGAAAAACTGAGAATCGCATAGCCGCATCGAAACTAACGGGTGATGAAGTGTGGGAATCCGTAAAAGACTTGTCTAAAATAGTTGATGCTTCTAATAAAGAATTGAAAAGATTGAAAGATCAGAATGAAGGTTGGTGGAAACAAAGCATATTCTGGGAACTTCCCTACTAGAAAACGTTGCTGATTCGACACAACTTGGATGTTATGCACATTGAGAAAATTTTTTTTTGAACAACTTATCAACACCATCATGGATGTACCAGGTAAAAATAAATTTGACACTAAGGGTAAAGAAGACTTTAATGAACTTTGCTATAAACGGACCACATCATCTAGGTTTGTTTTATCAAACGCGAGAGAAAGGCTCTATGTGATCAAGGGTTGCTAACTTAAAATTCCCGGATGGTTATGCTTCAGATTTGAGTCGGTGTGTTGACCATAAAAGATGGTGTTACATTCCATGAAAAGTCATGATTGTCATGTCTTTATGGAACGACTACTCCCGTTGCCTTGAAAGAGTTGCTCCCGAGGTCCTTGGAATGCAATAACCGAGATAAGCCAATTTTTTAGAGACCGTGTACTTCTACGATTAGAGTTGATTGTATGGAACGCGTCCGGAGTCAAACATTGCGGAGATAATATGCAAGTTAGAGAAGATATTTCCCCGTCTTTTTTCAATTCCATGGAGCATTTGCCTCTTCACCTACCTTATGAAGCGAAAGTTGGAGGACCTGTTCAATATCGATGGATGTATCCATTTGAAAGATTTCTTAATCATATAAAAAAAAAAGATTGGCAACAAAGCTCGGGTGGAGGGTTCAATATGCAACGCTTTTTTGTTAGAGGAAATTTCAAATTTACATTCTTTTTATTTCTAAGATCACATTGACACAAAAGCAAAAGACTTAGATGTTGGTGTAAATTCCGATGACCAGTTGAAATCTAAGTTACCCGAGTTATTCAATGATGACATGGGAACTACAACCGAAAAATGTATACGAGAGGTACTTAATCGAGAAAGAGTATGAAGAAGCTCATTTTTATGTGCTAAGGAACTGGAGATTTTTAGATACTTATGAAAAGTAAGTTAATACTTCATCATTACTCAATTGTTTTTTAATTATCAAATTAGATCGAATTTATAGGTAATTAATACATAACTAAAACATGCTTTCCTTACTTATAGGGAATTTGAGGCACATATCAAAATCAATTTTCCTGATATCACATCCTCTGATGATGTTTGGGCATCACATGAGAAAAGTTTTCCGAAATCAAGTAAGTGATGATACATTTTCTTTGAAATTGAACTATACATTTAGATTTCTTATTAGATATTGAAAAAAATATAACAACTTAATTAACATTTTTTTATTCATAGGTTCATAGATTGAAGGATCGTCTAATAATAGCTTTAGCATTGGGTCCTAGTAACATGGTGAAGTCTTGGAGACGGTATTCCATCAACGGCTATAAGTTTCGAGCTTATAAGGAGGGAGTTGATGTTTGAAGTCTACGTTAAGCAATGAGGTTTCGTGAATTCAATCAAGGGTTGGACTACTATGGAACCCTAAATAAAGTAATTGAGCTTTCTTATTATGCCGAGCAAAGGGTTTATAGGGTTATATTGTTTAAATGTGATTGGCTTGATAATTCCCCACAAGGACTTAGTATCCATAAGGTTTATGGACTTGTAGATGTAAACGAGAAAAAGAAATTTCGTGGACATAACCCATTTGTGGCAGCTTTTCAAGTCGATCAAGTTTGTTATGCTCCTTATCCAACCATTAAGAAATGTAATCAAGGTATTCAGTGGTCCGCGGTTTTTAAAACCAAGGCAAGATTACAAGTTGATGCTCCTATTGAAGAAAGTGTCTTTCAAGAAGATGTGGTTGTGAATGATCACTCAATTTCACCGATTTTGTTGGAAGATATAGAGGATGAAGATGTATACGAAGTGACAGTGGAAAGAGGTCAAGGGGAATATGACAGAGACGTCGGAGAAGAAGGAGATGAAGATGAAGTTGAAGAACTTATTAGATGCGAAAATGAGGAATCAGAGGAAGAAGTAGGAGTGCTTTTTTCAGAAGATGAACCTGTTTTGATTTGTAGTGATAGTGATAGTGAGGAGGACTAGTTGTAATTGTACAATTATTAAACATTCAATAAAATTTGCTCTCCGTTTTTTATTACTTGTCGTTCTAGCCTATTTGGTTTTTTGTTTTATACATGTCGTTTTAGCTTAACATCAATAGTGTGTTTCAATTTCCAAGGTTTGGTCATAAGAAACCTCTCAATTTAGCAAATAAAATGCATTAAAGAAGAGGCAAGTGGTAATTAGTTCACAGTTTTCCATAGTTAGTGTTTGTTTCAATTGTTTATATATATCCTGCAGACGATTTTTTCTTTGAACTAACAATTTGAATTGTTTTCATGCAGTGATTATGCCGAACATTTTTCGTCGTTTGATTGGGAGCAATAGTAAGGCAAATGCATCTCAACAGAATCGGGAGGACGACGAGGTTGAGGATGAGGAAGATCCTGAACCTCCATCACGAAGACAGGAGAACATGCAGGTGACTCTCTCAGCGGCCCGTGCTCGGCCAGATCATTTTTGGTAAGTTTATGTTAATTTTTTAATTTTTAAAAACTTAACATTTACGATTTAATTTCAAATATTTGTGTATTTTTCAGGTGGGATGACGAACCAATCAAGAAATATGTTACTTGGTCGTTCACCCGTAACACAGGAGATGAGTACTTCACTAGGTGGGGTGAAGCGAGTAACACACAGCGTCAGAAGATGTGGAGTTACTTTGCGGTAATTATCTTTTTCAATAATAATTTTCTTAAGTTTATAATAATTTTCTTAAGTTTATAAGAATTTTCATAAGTTTTATATAACTAATTTCACATTTGTTTTTGAAAGCAGTCATGTAAGATCCATCGATCCTGAGTATGATCCTATTCCTGAGTGGCAGGCGAGGGTAACGAGGCGGATTACCACTCTTATTAATGGACTAAAATATAACAAGAAACCGCCAAAGTGGGTGCCTGCTACTTGGTTGGAGAACCTTAGGAATAGGCCAAATGACCCTACTTTTGCCAAACATTCGAAAATCAACACGGCAAATAGGAAGTCGGGTGGGAAAGATGGGAAAGCATTGGGCACCCACACTCTTGGTCGGAAGAGTTGCTCCGATGCTTTCAAGGAATTGGTAAGTATTGTTTATATTGCTTTTAAAAAGTGGTTAATATATATGATTGACAAATATATACTTGATTTTACTTGTTTCCATACTAATTTCAGGGTCAAGAGGCAACCCCCCACAAGATGTTCATGAAGACGAAGAAAAATAAGAAGGGCGAGTGGGTTAACCCTCGAGCGGCTGATATTGAGGTAAATTCTTGTATTTAATTTAATATTTATTTTTATTACAAAGAACGATAATCTCTTTCTTATAAAGATAGGTATATATATATATATATATCATTTCTGACGATTTTCTATTTTTTCAGCGTGATTTCCAAGCGGAGATGAGTCTGCCATTGCCTTCTGGACAGTCTCCCGACGAGATTCAGGCCTACTACAAGGCTGTAGGTGGCTTTGACGAGAAGAACCGGATGTTTGGGACCGGAGATACAGGGGCCCAAATATGGTATAATATTCCTCCTAACAAAGCTGGCCGACGGTCTTTGTCTTATGCTCATAGCATGATTTCACAGCTTTCCACTTAAATGAATGATGAGCGAGCCGCTCGAGTTGCTCTTGAAAGACAGGTTCGTGAACAGGCTGAAGAAATGGCGGCAATGAGAAAGGCTTGGGCTGATATACAAGCATCTCAACCCCCAAACATGTGTTCACAATTTCCTACTCCACATAGACGGGATGACTTTGGGGGTGGTGATGACGGGTTTGGAGGTACTGGTAGTTTTATGAAGCCTATAATAACTTAGAGCCTTTAAGTTAGAGCCTTTAGGTTAGAGCCTTTAGGTTAGAGCCTTTAGGTTAGAACTTTAGTTTAGTTAGTATTGTCGTCTAGTAGGGAGTATGAAAGACATGGTAAGACAATTCTCTTTCGTGTTTAATTTGTAAGACAATGTACAAATTTGACTATGTTTTTATGTAAAACAATTTGCGTCCCCTTCTCTTTTGTTGTCTATTGATTCCCGCATTAGAGGTCGACGTGAAAATGGATTCCCGCTTGGCGGTCGACGATTGGATGTGTTTTGCAGGTTTTGGTTATATTGTAAACGATGCAAATAGGCATCGTGTCTGTATTTGAAACGATGCAAAAAACGCATCGTGGCTGGGCAGCAGGATGTTGTTTCCATGCCTGTTTTTTAATACCACCGACGGAATTTCCGTCAATAATTTAAAAAAACTGACGGAATTTCCGTCACTGCTCTTCCCCTTCATTTTCCCAGAATTGACACAAAAGTGCCACGTGTCTAGCAACTGACGGAATTTCCGTCAGTAAAATGGAAATCCTGACGGAAATTCCGTCACTACCTTCTTTTAATGTGACTTCAGAATATTACGTGGAATGCCACGTGTCAGATAACACTGACGGAATTTCCGTCAGTAATGGAAAACACTGACGGATTTTCCGTCACTTTTGACCTGGAAATAAAGACGGATTTTCCGTCAAATATCCGTCAGTATTTTGGAAGACTGACGAAAATTCCGTCAGTACAGGTATTTTACTGACGAAATAAGCTGACCCTGATTCCTGACGGAATTTCCGTCAGGAAATTGAAATACTGACGGAAATGCCGTCAGTATGGCCTTAATTTTTCTGTCAGTTTCCCGCATTTTCGTTGTAGTGAGAGGCGCGAGCCTTATGGCGATGCAAAAGGACATGTACAGATTTGAAAACTAGAAATCAGTGGGCCTGTTTAGGCGCGAGGCAACAGACGACCCAAAGGGGTGTCTCCTGGTTGTTGAAGATGTTTATGAAGTTGTTTGTAAAAGGGTATTTGAACTCGTCTTTGTTGAAAAGGTCGTTTAGACCGCTTTTGTGCTAATATAAAGAACGGGACTTGAATAATCATCATTGTGTTGACAATATTCGATGTCGGGTTCGGTTTTACAAGCTTGACATGAATAGTTTTGAAAAATATTTATTATGAACTAATTGTGTTAAGTTCATTGTTTTGTAATTAGTCAGTGTTCATCATCGTACTCGGATTTAAACCGACATGGTATGTGGAACCAAGGATGATTATGCATGTATGACTAATATGGTTATTTTTGAAAATGTAAACAAATGAATAAAAGGTTTTAAAATACCTTTTAAAATGTAATTAACCAAATATTATCACCGAAAGACGGATTAAACCGTCATGGTATAAAGAACCAAGGGTGGACATAACTTATGGTTAAAAAGATTTATCATAAAAATTATTTGAAACGGTAAAAACCGATTGTAAATATAAAATGAAAATGGAATGAATGAACTCAAACACGTTTGAGTTGTGACCTGGACAGCCCATTTAGGCGCGAGCCACCTAGTTGTGACTAGGGGCTTCTGTTTCAGGTCTAAACTCGGTTTTGGCTCATTCGATCCGTATTTTGGACCATGTTATGTATGTTTTAGCATGTTAAGGTCATAAAAATAGATAAAAAGAAATGGATTAACTACACCCTCATACTTACATGCTAGGTCGTAGGCGAGAAATCGACGGAAGTCTAAAAACTTGTTAGGTCGGAAAACAGGGTTGAAAACTGTTTTAGCAATGTAAAGAGTGTTGTTTTGTTTAGTGATTGTGTAGTTGGTCGAAATGGTCAGTCAAGTGATTTAATGCACGATGACGGTACCAAACAATGTGTATGGCTCGTATTTTCGACCGGTAGGTCGAAAATACGTGTCGGTTTGTGACTTAAGAAGTCAAGTCTAGAATTTTAAGGGAGAAATGAGGGGGCAGACACTCGTGTACCTTCGAATGGTGGCATTTGAGGGGTATTTATAGAGGATTGTGTGGTTGTATGCGTTTTGAGTGATGTGGCCGTATAGGCTACTCGAAGAGGCGCGAGCCATTTCGCGGGTCTTCGAGCTGTCTTGTCACTATCACGCATTTGAAATCATAATTTGTTCTATCCTAGGTTTTGGATGGCATGATTGTTGTACTTGACCATCAAGTATACTGATACGTGTCGTTTAGCGTATACAAATTAATAATTTATAAACCTTACTCTTGTCTAAGTTTCATATCAGATTTAGGTAGTATAGAACAAGTAAGGGTCGATCCCACGGAGAGACTGGAAAACTAATTAACTATGGAGTAATATTTACAAACTAACTTACATATATACCATGCTATTAACATATTTATGGAATTGGGGGGTTTCATTTGGTGATTTTAAGCAACCTAACACTAACTAATTCTATTCTAGTAAGTGAAACAAGCAACTCAATTAAGCTCATAATATTCCAGTTACATGTCGATTCGTCTAGCAAATATTCAGTTTAACAATAGGTTAACTAGAGAGAATTTAGCCACTAAATTCACCTTATCAATCCTTAGTTTCAATCGGTAGTGAGCCACTCGAATACCAATACTAACTAACCAATTACACGCAAGTTTCAAAGTTCCGCAGATTAACTAGCCGCATTAAGAATAAGAAAGACCTCATTACCCATATTAATTACCTAAGTGTTGTCAATACTCAATCGATTAACGCATCCAATTATACTCCTAGCTTAATTTAGCGACATCATTGCAGTCCTAAAATAAACTAGTTGCTACTCGGTTAATTAATCTAACGCCGCGCCAAATTAATCAACTAGCAATAGCTTTTTACCATCCACGATTAAAACGAGTATAATGAGAATACCATCAAACGAATTAGCTAAAATGAAATACGATTTATAACTGAAAGATTAGTTCAACAAGGTTCCAAAATTCACAACAACAACTGAAATTAACTTGTAATTAAGAGGAGAACAAATAAATTGAGCACAGAAAACCGTCCCTTGTTCCGATTGCAACGCCTCCGCAAGTCAGGCCTCCAATCCTCCTCCGGGTTGGAGCCTCTCCACCCATCGGACCGCTCCATCTTGAATTACATCATCGTCGATTCTCCTCGCCGGATTTTGGGTTTATTATGCGTGTACTTGCTTTCCCCATTCTGATGGAGAACTCGGGTATTTATACTCGAACAAGGCCGGTGCTTGGGACATACAGGATTGATTTTGGAGCATATAGGATAGATTTTGTGAGTAGAATAAGGGAAGGGATCAAATTTGATGCGGAATCGGAGTTCATTGTTGAGTTTCATGTTTCCAGTAGCTCCCGTCTTTATCTATTTTTCTGTTTTTAGTTTAATTCCCAAACACTCCTAATTTCTTAAGACATGGCGACATGGGCTGGGTTGCGTGATTAATTAAAGATTACGTACGTGCCTGCTTGCGTGCTTCTTTATTTTCTTTGTTTCGCTTCTTATTTTGCTCCTTGGTCCGTTCTGTTCCGTCTTGTAATCTGTTTCACCAAAACACACTAAATAAGTCCATTTGCATTTAAAATAATAATAATAGTAATTATATCTCGAAATTAACGAATATATAATAATTTAGCTCAAATAATGCGAAAGACGACACTAACAATATACGGATATGGGATAAAAACATATATAATTATGGGCTCATCAAATGCCCCCACACTTTGCTTATTGTCGCCCTCGACAATGACAAAACATGAGTTATGAAGAATCATCCTCCTCAAAGATTTTAGACTTAACCAAACAAGTTTATCAACGACAAACAAAAATATTTTTAGAAATCATTTTGTCCAAGTTAGTGAGTCAATGGAAAACATTTGTAGTTAGATTAGAAAGTAACATATACCAAATTTTCCCTCCATTACAAACTATACAACCAACTAATTAGCCAACATAAATATTGTAAACCGCTTCTAAATTATAATGATAAATAAATGCATTAGCAATGCACTCGGTCCAACTGTCTTCGTGCACATGTGCAAGTGTATTGACTCGTAGAGAAGGGGTTAGGCAATTTAAGGTCCTAGGGGTAGGGGATTTACTTTCTTGTACATAGTACGAGGGTCGTTCTTCCGAGCATTCAAGTGTATCCGTCATACCTCAATTAACTTACCACCAAAATTCCACAACCACATCACATTGTCCACGTCCTTCTCTTTCTTCTTTCATTCATTTTCTTTTCATTTTTTTCTCTATTTTTTTCTTCTGTTTTTTTCCTCTGTTTTGACTTTTTTCTTTTTCTTTTTTTTTTTCTTTTTCCATTTTTTTTTCTTTTGAATCTCCACCATCCATATTCCGTTCCCGTGGATATATTCACTGTCCCTTGTAGCGAGCTTTCGACCAATGGATCCTACCCATCCGGACAAGTCATTAGGGATTCTCCCAATACATTGATTGGGTTCCCCTAAGGGTCTAATCACTCGGGCACCGGCTAGAATTGAGGTCAAGAACTTAAAGCGAGAGTCACCTATGAAAGTAAATTGGTTAATAAGACCGGCTTACGCTCCCACACTCTAGAGTCAATGAAAAGTGTAATAAAGGTAGCCAAATTGAGTGCTTTATAATTCTAATTTAAAGGAGACTTAAAATATGTATGTCACTTAATTAATCAATCCAAGTTCAAAATGGAGGAAAAACTCATGTATACACGACTTCAAAACGTTTTTAATAGTGTACCAATATTAGTGAAATTATTTTTAAAAGTTAGTATTTTGAAAAGTTGTTAGATTACAGCTTGTCGTCGACTCGCTAGTCTAGATAGTCCAATAAGCATAAGGTTGTAATACGTTCAAACTTTATTTTAACAAACAACCAGCAGCATTAATTTTACACGTGAGTGAACTAAACTATCCATGTTCACCACTAACAGCTCAAAAGTTGTATCAAATCCCATACACAGGAGCTGGAAATTTTAAAAGTGAATCCATTTATCACAATATTCAGCTTGCCTCTCCCCCAGACTCAAACTCGACATTATCCTCGATGTCGACATGGACATCGAGATAAACAGTTAAACACATACAAAATAACAAGAAGGACGGAGACACTTAGCGGATTCATGTATAGGCAGAGTAGGTGATATAGAGTAGGTGATATGGCTGCAGCTACATAACTTGATGAAATCGCACAACTCTCTTAATCTAGTACTTCTGCCAACAGCTATGGGGTAAATAAATCTAGCATGTCCAGCCTCCAGTATGATCCCATAATCTGTGTCGCTCCCCTTTCTACAGCTAGCAGCATGGCCTCTGTTTTTTTATTCCATCATCAACTCATAAGTAGTCCGATAATAGCATTCCTGCAAAATATAAGAGCTCGACCAAGATTCGTGAAATATGGAAGCGGCAAAATACCCAAAATACCAGCAACAATGTTTATTCTTTATCTAAACTATTTTTTTTGTGTGCAACCGACACTATGAACATCCCCCTACAAAGGTTGCAAAACTCAGGGAGACACTTAAGCCGACTCGACAAGACAACAAAGAAAGCATATAAATATTAAACACACGTGAAATCAGTAAATAATTAAGCTTGGGTTGCCTCCCAAGAAGCGCCTTGGTTTTTGTCGTGGCTCGACACAGTTCTATATAATCCTCATGCAACAGTCCACTCCTCAACAACCAACTAACAAGTCTTTTTGAGTAATAGTCTGTATGCGCCTTTCCAATAATACTTTAGATCTTCAACAATTTCTAGCTAGCCTCCAAATTATTAGGTAAATAAGTCCATTTCCTTAAACATTCATCTTTATTAGCTAGCCAAGCAACACATGACAGCATCATGTCCTGAACATCTGTCTTTCATTCAGATTGGAGGGAGATTTTCGTGCAAGCAAAAGAGACAACAAGTAGCAGCATCCATTCAAATTTATCAAATAAGTACCTTACTAGGGTTCAACAAAGAAATATTAGTAACATAAGAATAAGCAGCCAATTAATCCAATTCTGGAATATAGTCTCTCCCCCACACTTAGACTCAACTTAATTCACATTATTTTTTAGTCAGGGAATATTAATGGAAGAGGAAAGGGACAGACGATTAGCTATGGTGAGTTAAGTGTCAAGAAAACGTAAACGAGACTACAAGTGGTTGGCCAAACTACGAGTTCTCTACAAAAAAATGTTCCTCATCCCATCATTCATCCACCTACACACTATCCTAAATTATCAAATTATACCATATGTGAGACTGCTCTGCGGCTCTGCGCTTAATGTCAAATTTCCAACTGTAGTTGTGTCAACCCACAAGAACCATTAGTATGATATCGAATCAAGTTAAACATAAAAAGGGAGGCAGGTAGGTAACTAGACTACAAGTTCTCAAAAAAAAAAAAAACGCCACTCGATTATTTGTTCATTCGCGTTCTTACCGCCAAATACCATGTACTCTTTTCTGCCAATAATTCACGTTGTCCAGACCGCCATATATGTCTCATGTTACCGCATAAACCCAACAAAAGCAACAGTAATTTCATAAATCACCTAGATATCTCACCCAAACTCATCTCAATACTTTCAATTTAGCCTGTGGTCGATAATAACATTTTTGGCAAACCATTCATAGTAATTTGTTTCTTTAACAGCTACCTCATACTATAGCCACATAAGCATCATCAACTATACTCTTTGACCAAGCTCTATGATCACCCCCATATTTACTCATTCTCATAACATGATTAACCATACTGACCACAAAATATTAAGGGCTTACAAGTTTACTCTAAGAAGGTATGCGCATTTAACAAGTGTAGCTTACAAGTTTACTCCCTTTAGTCATTCTGCAAACAAAAGAGTCCATTATAGTGACAACTTTCTATTCAGGATCAATATACTCCCTCCATTCAACTCCACTTTACATGTATTCCTTTTTCGTCCATTCAACTTCACTTTACATGTTTCCTTTTTGGGCGAAGAAAATGTCCATTCTATCCTTATTCACACTCCATATTTACAAAAAATGTCATTCATACCCCACACTAATCCACTATAAAATCCCACCTTTACAATTTTTTAACATTTTTAACCAACCATTCTCTTTCCTTATGTACTTTTTATAGTTTTTTTAATTTGTTTCTTAATACTCGTTGATCCGCCTAAAATGTCGCACTAAAAGACGGCCAAATTAACAATTTATATACCACTAAACACACTAATTAGCACTAATTATAAACTAGTAAAATAGCAAGCAAGGGATCGAACCCAAGAGAAGATGGGTTTTGCAATAGTGAAATTAAAAGAGTAATAATTAGAATAATTAAGACAAAGTAACAACAATTATATAAAAAGGGGGGGGGGGGCGGTTTGGGTTGAGTTCAATTGTAACAAAAGCAACGAAATTCAAACAAGAGTGCAAAGCAAGTAATCAATCAAGAGTTTTAAAAGATGGAAATTAATCAATTTGAGAAAGACTTAACCCGATCCAAAGTTTGGCACTTTAGTTGACAAAACCCTTCAATCAATCCTTCAATTATATATTATCACTCTATTGTGAAGATTAATCTTCTAAATCTCCTAAATAATGGCCAAATGACAAGGAAATCACACTTAATCAAATAACCCAACTTATCAATTCTACCAAGTAGAAATCATATACATTGGTCAAATTAACAAGAAGATATGAGCACAAGAGATTCAATAGAGGTAGTTAGACACAATGAAATCACAATTAATGCCTAATTACAAGTTAATCCTTTACTTGCTAATTAAGCCAAGAAGAAATCACATTCATTAGCATAATAACAAGGTGTTGCAAAGATGGAATTACAAGGAAATCACACTTAATAATCCCAACAACAATAAATTAAGGAACTTGATTAATTAAGCAACAAGGAAATCACACTTAATTACTCAATATAAACAAGGATTCCAAAATTCAAACAATAAACACAAAAGGATTAACAATGATAATGAAATTAAAAGAAGGATTAAAGAGTCTTACAACCAAAAGATTAAACCTTGAGTCGGATTAAGAGAGGAGATTAGTTCTCCATAATTAGATCTAAAACTCAATTCAAAAGATGAAAATATTTCCAAATTACAACCTTGATTAATTAAAGTGAACAAAGATCCAAACCTAATTGCAAAACATTGTATTTATAACATCCCGTAACCTAAAACTTATGGGCTTAACAAAAGACAGGCCCGTATTACAAACGCTAATCAAAAACTGTCAAACCCAGAAAAATCGCACCATGCGAGTTCTGAGTCTGGAAAACTCGCACGGTGCGAGTTTGCTCATGTAGTCCGCCTTTCTTTCTTGATTCCTTTGCTCCTTTGGAAGGCCTCCTTGGTGCGTTTCTTCAAGCCTATCCTTGGCTCTTCCTCGGACATTCCTCTTCTATCTATTGGCTTCTTGATCTCCACTTGAATCATGCTAAATGGCAAAGCACTCGGAATTGGTCAAACAATGTAAAAATCGTCACAAACCACCCCTAAATGTTACCAAATGAGCTCAAAATAGTGCCAATAAGTAGTAGAAATGGGAGCTCATCAAACACCCCACACTTAGCCCTTTGCTCGTCCCGAGCAAACTAGAATAAAACTACTCACCACCTAGGCCAAGAAGTATGGGCACTCCTAATCCCCTCTCTTCACCTCACTTCTTCCTTCTTATATCATCCCTCAACTAAGCTCATGGTCACTTTCCTTCATAGCTCCAATAAATGACTAAGTGACCCAAAAACCACCAATATGAACCTCTCTTCTCTCACGCCCCTTCCTTATGTCATCCCTCAACTAAGATGGTCCTAAGTCCACCAATTTCACCAATACATCATTCCCAAAACTCAACACTTCCTCCTTATTACTCCCCCTTATCACTCCACTTGGTAAAACTAGGCCACCATGGTCACTATAGCATCTCCTTTCAACCAATTTGGCAACCTCAAAACACCTCCATTCTTCAACAATTCACAACAACTCCACAACTCATCAATCAAAACACAACTTCCCAACAAAGTACAATACAAGTCAACACAATCCCATGCTTCAAGTATACCAAGCACTAGTAACAAAGTAAGCTTCCAAATCCCCCTCCTAGTCTTGGCATATCACTATCCTACCCTTCCGGCCTTCTAGAGCTCCACCACTTATGTCACCAACTTCAATGGAAATAGTCAAGTATGTGACATGATTTCAAGGCTTCAAAGAGGTCACATGATTTTTTAATTTTTCCTAATTCTCTCATTTTGCCTAAACCGCTCTTTCAGGTTTTCGGTTTAGCTCTTTTCCTCACCTCTACTCTCGTGGCTCGCACTCTTTTCTTCATTTTGCCCGGAGCGCCCTTTCGGGTTTTCACTCCGACCTCGGCCACTTTCCCATTTTTGCCTAGGATGCCCTTTCGGGTTTTCATCCTAGCCGGGTTTTCTTTTCTTTCTTTTTCTTTTCGTTTTTCTGTTTTTTTTTTTTTTTTTTTTTTTTTTTTTTTTTTTTTTTTTTTTGAATTGAAATACAATGCATGGAATTGAAATATATCACAAAATATACATGATACCAACTCATGCCCACCCCACACATTGATCTTCACTTTGTCCCCAAAGTGTGAGGTGAACACCCTAAACTCACTCAAGAGTGTGAGCTTGAGGCACCTCCAAAGTCGGGAGGTCCTCCTCTTCTTCTTGCTTCTCTTCTACTTCTCATCCTAGCCCTTTCGGCTCTTGTTTCCGCAACCCGAGTCGCACTATACCCTTGGTATTGGGTGGGGAATTGTTGCATGAATTGAGCGTTCATCGCGGCCACCATATCAAAAGTTGCATTTGAAGTATAACGCAACTCATCCAAATCTTCCTGATAATGGTGGTAGCGGTTTTCAGTGATTCCCCACCGAGCATTCTCCGTTAATTGCATTTGGGAGAGGGTAGATTCAATGCTTGAGACTCGGTTGGTAATGTTGGTTTGCCATGATTGAAAACCCGGGTAGTCGAATTGGTGGCCCGGAAAAGGATATTGTGGTTGTTGTTGTTGTTGTTGTTGCATATGGGGAGGAGTAAAATGTGGCTCATCATAGGGGGCATTAGGCATGGGTTCATCAAATGGTGCATCACGATGAGGCATGTCACCAAAAGTTAAAGCCCCCCCACTTGCGGTTGCTCTCCTCCCTCGTCCTCTTCCGGTTCAACTACTTGGGCTCTATCAACCCAAAGGTACACAAAATCATCATCGGGGGGCATGTAGAAATCTTTCGCACTCCCCCAACCCAAAGGTGGTGAGTCGGAGGGATGGGGTAGATACATGTAGTGCTTGGAATTTAGTCCACCCATGCACCAAATGACCAAGGGAGCGGTCTTGTCAACCACCTCAATCACTTTTGAGTGCTTCAAGTAATGATAGTCTATGAGACCACTACCATCAAGAGGGTAAGCATTGTGTGGAAATGACACACCCGTCTTTTGCACGATTAAGTCGATCATACCACCAATAAAAATGGTACCCTTGGGGTTCTTTTGCAATTCAAGGCACCCACTCACAAACAATTCCACCCAATCCGGCACTCCCCTCCCTTCCGGGGTCATTGACCAAAGAATTTGTATTTGTTGATATTGCATTTTGGTGGGTTCGGTCATGACCAAGAAATTTGTGTTGATGTGACGGCTAAGGAGGCGTAGGACCGGGTTGGGGATGGTGGTATTCTTTGAGTTCCCGTGGCGTAAGTCACCCGTCATATCGTTCCAAAAAGTACTCATCAATGCTTTATCAAGTTTTTCCTTCACGGGGGCCTTGGTGATATGTAAGGCCTCACGAACCTCATCATATGACAATGTATGGGTGAGGCGGCATGCCCGGAATTTGATTCTCGGGACCTTGTCCCTCCCCAATTTTACTTTTTCCAACGATGACAAAAACTCATAGGTGACACCCCTTCGGGTGGGTGCGGCAACATGAATATAGGCCTCAAGTCCGACCTTTTCTAAAAGCATACGAGTTATGGGAAGCATTCCCAACTCGATAAGAAGGTTCTCATCAAGAAATTTGGTTTGTGCCACGGTAGACACCGAGGCAAACTTTCTCCAATTTGAGAGGGCCTTGTCTCGGAGGCCTTCCTTACCCGAATACTCACTTTCATCATGATCCACGGCTCCCTTGGATCCTTTCGAGGAGGAAGCCGCAGTTTCTTTTCCTTTTCCCATTATAGAACAAGTAGAATCTCAGAAAAACACAATTTTTGAACAAAATTTTGGGTGAGGCAATTGATCAAACACCTAATATGCACTACAAGAATTGTTGTGCTAATTAGCTATTTGCTAGAAAAGAAACACCTCACAAATTAAAAGGTTGTTTTAAGGACGAATTCAACACAAATAAACAACTAACTTTCGAATTTGAAGTACCCTAATTCGAATTTTAGTTACTAGAAATGACAAGGAGAAGAATAAGGTGTTATACCTCCCTTTGATCCTTGTTCGGGTTGTTTGGTGAAGAATGCTAACCCAAATTGCTCAAAGTCGTCCCTTAAAACTGATTTGCAAACCCAAATCTTCAACTTCTTCAATTCGTTCAAACCCTAGGCTCGAAATTGATGATGATTCCTCGGATTTTTGCAATTTACCTTACCCAAATTGATGTTGGGCGATGAAAGTTGATGAAACTTGAAGGTAAATTGATTGATTTGGGTGATTTGAGAAGGATTTTGATGGTGGAATTTAGGGGTTTAGGGTTAGTGAGGAAGAGAGAGGTTGAATGTTGAATGAATTGGGGAAGAACAAGTGAATATGTCGTGCGAATTTGAGCTGAAAACCGCACTTCCTCAGAAACTCGCACGGTGCGAGTTATGGCTTCAAGAAAGTCGCACCGTGCGACTTTGCTGCTGTATGTTGATTTTTTGTTGCTTAATTCTTCACTTTAGCCAATCCTTTTACCCATCATTCTTCCTTCCTTTCTTCACATATGCCCTTGAGTTGATATCCTAACACTAAAACACACATTAAACCATTCTAATATGCCAAAAACATTAATGAAAATGCAAATGATTTAATTTATTATGCAAGAATTAAAGGATGTAAGGAATTGAAACACGAGAAATGCAATATGAACAATGCAAAATGACAAATGCAATATAAACAATGCAATGCGGAATTTTAAATATGCAAGGGAAAGAAATATTTACAAACTTTTGCCGTTTATTTAACGTCGATGGCTCGACAAAGTTGCACTTTCATCAATTTGAGTAGATTGGATCAACAAGATGGAGTGTCTCCACTTCACCCACTTCAATTCCTTCATGATAATGTTTTAGCCTTTGCCCATTCACTTTCAAAACTTTTCCGGATTTCAAGCATTTGATTTCAATTGCTCCATGTTGAAAAACTTTCACCACTTCATATGGTCCCATCCACCTAGACCTCAATTTCCCGGAGAAAAGTCTAAGTCGATTTTGGAAAAGTAAGACTTTCTCTCCCACTTGGAACACTCTTCTTGAAATCATATTATCATGCCATGCTCTTGTTCTTGCTTTGTAAATGGAAGCATTCTCATAAGCATCATTCCGGATTTCTTCCAACTCTTGTAGTTGAAGTTTTCTATGAAGTCCCGCTTCATCCAATTGCAAATTGAAGGATTTAACCGCCCAATAGGCTCGATGCTCAACCTCCACGGGTAGATGACATGATTTCCCAAAAAGTAAGCGGTAAGGTGACATCCCGATTGGCGTTTTGTAAGCCGTGCGATAGGCCCACAAGGCATCATCTAACCTCAAGCTCCAATCCTTGCGGTCGGGATTCACCGTCTTCTCAAGGATAGACTTAATCTCCCTATTAGAAACCTCGGCTTGACCGTTGGTTTGAGGGTGATAGGCGGTTGAGACTTTATGAAGTACCCCATACTTTTTGAGAAGAGCTCCAATGGCTTTGTTGCAAAAGTGAGTACCCCGGTCGCTTATCAAAGCTTTTGGAAAGCCAAATCGAGAAAAGATGTTGGTTTTGATGAATTCTCCAACCACCTTTGCATCATCGGTCTTGGTGGCCTTAGCCTCCACCCACTTGGAGACATAATCCACCGCCAAAAGTATATAAACATTGCCACAAGAGGCGGGAAATGGTCCCATGAAGTCAATACCCCACACATCAAATATTTCACAATATATCATGGGTGTTTGGGGCATTTCTCCTCTTTTTGAAATATTACCAACTCTTTGGCATCTATCACAAGTCTTCACCATGGCATGAGCGTCTCGGAATAATGTGGGCCAAAAGAAACCGCTTTCCAACACCTTTCTAGCCGTTTTCTTGGCTCCAAAATGCCCGCCACAAGCATATTCGTGACTAAACCGGAGAATTGACATGATTTCGGTGTCCGGCACACACCTCCTTATCACTTGATCGGCACAAAATTTCCACAAATAAGGATCATCCCACACATAGTACTTGGAATCACTCTTGATTTTGTCTCTTTGATGTCGAGTCAAACCCGGTGGAAATTTACCCAAGACCAAGTAATTCACGATATGTGCATACCAAGGTTCGGTAGACATCAAGGCAAGAAGGGCTTCATCCGGGAAGGTCTCCTTGATTGAGCTTTGTGGTACCAAGGAGTCTTCTTGGATGATTCTACTAAGATGATCCGCCACCGTGTTGGTGGAGCCTTTCTTGTCCTTGAGTTCAACGTCAAACTCACTCAAGAGTGGTACCCATCTCATCAAACGGGGCTTGGATTCTTTCTTTGAGACAAGATGCCTCAAAGCGGCATGATCCGTGAAGATGATGACCTTGGCTCCAAGAATATAAGATCGGAATTTCTCTAAGGCAAACACCACCGCAAGAAATTCTTTCTCGGTAGTTGTATAGTTCCTTTGAGCTTCATTCATCATTGTCGATGCATATTGAATAACATGAGGTGCTCTTCCCACCCTTTGGCCAAGTACCGCGCCAAGGGCATAATTGCTTGCATCCGACATTATCTCAAACGGTTCATTCCAATTTGGAGGTTGAATTATAGGTGCCGAAATAAGCTTCTCCTTGAGCATATCAAAAGCTCCCTTGCATTCTTCACTCATGACAATTTCACAATCCTTTTGAAGTAGCTTGCATAGAGGAGCGGCGATCTTGGAGAAATCCTTAATGAAACGCCGGTAGAACCCGACATGACCTAGGAAAGACCTCACTTCACGCACATTAGTAGGATAAGGCAAGGTGCGAATGGTATCGACCTTTGCCTTATCAACCTCAATTCCCCTAGAGGAAACAACATGTCCCAACACTATTCCTTCATCAACCATGAAATGACATTTCTCATGGTTGAGAACGAGGTTGGTATCAATACACCTCTGTAAAACCCAAGTAAGATGACTCAAACAATCCTCAAAAGATTGACCATGGACGGTGAAATCATCCATGAATACCTCAATAAATTCCTCAACATGGTCCGAAAAGATACTCATCATACATCTTTGGAACGTCCCCGGGGCATTGCAAAGGCCAAAGGGCATCTTTCTATAGGCAAACGTTCCAAAGGGGCATGTGAAGGTTGTTTTTGTTTGGTCCTCGGGTGCGATTGGGATTTGAAAATACCCCGAGTAGCCATCCAAAAAGCAATAAAAGGCCTTTCCCGCTAACCTCTCCAACATTTGATCCATGAAGGGAAGCGGGAAATGATCTTTTCGGGTCACGGCATTGAGCCTACGGTAGTCGATACATACCCTCCACCCATTTTGAACTCGAGTGGGGGTCAAAACACCTTCATCATTCTCGACTACCGTTAGCCCGGATTTCTTTGGGACAACTTGGGTTGGACTAACCCATTGACTATCGGATATAGGATAGATCATACCTACATGAAGGAGTTTGAGTACCTCTTTCTTCACCACATCCATCATTGGAGGATTCAAACGTCTTTGTGGTTGTCGGACGGGCTTTGCTTCATCTTCAAGAAGAATTCGGTGCATGCATAAGGTGGGACTAATGCCTTTGATGTCGGCCATTGTCCACCCAATTGCTTCCTTGTGTTGCTTAAGAACTTGGATGAGAGCCTCTTCTTGCTCCTTAGTAAGCTTGCTTGAAATAATCACCGGTAAAGTTTCTTCATTTCCTAGAAATGCATACTTCAAGTGGCTTGGTAAGGGCTTCAATTCAACAGTAGGAGGCTTGACAATAGAGGGAACAGGTTTCTCCTTTGGTAGCTCTTCTAACAATTTGGAAGAAAGGAAGAAAAGTTCGTGGATGAGAGAAAACTCGCACGGTGCGAGTTACGCTCTCGGGAAACTCGCACGGTGCGAGTTCCCCTTTTTTCCGGATTTCTTCCTTTTCTTCCCATTCTTCCATTGGGGGATTTTCCTCTAGGTCCTTGATTGTTTCCTGCAAATCACAAGACAAAGCATACCCCTTATCCTCTCCAACCAATCCATTAGTCAAAACAACATTTAATGGATCAACTTTGCACAATTCATACACGGTTTGCACAATTGGCTCAAAAATTTCAAGAAAACACAAAGATGAAGTCTCGGATGGGTATTTCATGGCCTCATGTATGCTATACTCAATCTTTTCCCCCTCAAATTCCATTGTGAGGCGGCCACTAGATACATCAATCTTGGTGTTAGAAGTTCTCATGAAAGGCCTTCCCAATAGAATGGGAGTGGAGCCTTTATCGGGTTCCATTTCAATCACATAGAAGTCGGCGGGAAAAGCATTCCCCCACCTTCACCAAGACATCCTCCACAACCCCTTTAGGATAGATATTGGACCTATCGGCCAAAGAAATGACCGTACGAGTCGGTTTCAAAGGTCCTAACTTAAGTGACTCATAAAGGTAGTTGGGCAAGACATTAATGGATGCACCTAAATCAAGCATAGCATGTTGACAATCCAAATCACCAATTTTACAAGGGATGGTGAACATGCCCGGGTCACTACATTTTTGTGGCAACCGTTTTTGAAACATTGCCGACACATGTTCACTAGCCCTTACCTTTTTCATGCTCTTAGCCTTGTTGGTCCTCTTAGTAGTGCACAACTCTTTCAAAAATTTTGCATGCTTGGGTACACTACTAAGAAGATCAAGAAGAGGAATGTTTACCTCTACTTAACGAAAGATATCATAAAGGCTTGAAGTCTTCTTGTCAACTATCCTTGTATCATTCAAAGCACTTGGAAATGGAGCTTGTGGCTCATATTCCTAGAGGTTCATGTACCCTTACTTGTTGGGGTGAAGATGCTTCCCCTTGTTCCACTACCACTTCAATTTCATCTTCAACCACATCTTCCACTTCATGAACAATAGGAAGTGGTCTTGTCTTCTTAGGAGCTTTGGGTGCCTCTTCCAACTCTCTACCATTCCTCAAAGAGACCGCTTTTGCTTGTTCCTTGTTCGGTGGAGGAATGGTGTGAGAAGGGAGACTCCCTCCTTGATTGGGTTGAGAATTGAGTGTGGTGAGGATTTGACCAACTTGGGTCTCAAGGTTAACAAACCTAGAGTCGGTGAGTCAGTTTTGTTGAAGCACGGCATTTTGAAATTCCTTGGTATTTTGTAGCAAGGCTTGGTTCTCTTTTTGCATTGTCATTTGACTCATAGCAAGTGTTTTCATCATTTCTTCCAAGGAATTTTGAGATTGGTTTTGATTTTGATTTTGGTTTTGATTTTGGTTTCCACCCCACCCCATATTTGGATGAGATCTCCAACCTTCATTGTAAGTGTTAGAATAGGGGTCAAACTTCCTAAAACCAATAGCCTTCACCGCTTCAATTGCTTCCTCCGTTTGCAAAGATGGACACCCATCGGTGGGATGAGTTGGGTCATTACAAAGACCACAAAATTTCACATGAGAAGTACTCCCACCACCTTTTGTAAGTTCCTTCACCAAATTAGTGAGAAAGTCAACTTTCTCCTCCATATGGTTTGAACCTTGCCTTGAAGAGAATGTTCCACTTGTCTTCTTAATTCTCCTCCCAAAATTCCTAGAGCTTCCTACCAACCTTTCAATCAACTCATTTGCTTCTTGGACCGACATGTATTCAATTCCACCTTGGGTGGCGGCTTTAATCATCCTAGCATCATCCTCAAGTAAGCCACCACAAAAGTTCAAGAGAAGGTCGTGGTCGGTATACCCATGGTATGGGCAACTAGCAAGAAGTTGTTTAAACCTCTCCCAATACTCATACAAGTTCTCTCCATCCAATTGCTCAACATTACTTATTTTTTTCTTCAATTGAGATGAGAGACTAGAGGGAAAATACTTTTCTAAGAAAGCCCTCTTCATTTGATTCCAAGTGGTGATGCTCCCGGTAGGGAGATAATAAAGCCAATCATTTGCCGCGTCCTTGAGTGAGAAAGGGAAGGCCCTTAGTTGAAGTTGCTCATCGGTAACCCCATTAGGCTTCATGCTTGAGCAAACAACATGAAATTTGTTGAGATGCTTGTTGGGATCTTCCGTGCTAAGACCATGAAATTGGGGCAATTGGTGAATTAGCCCGGACTTCAACTCAAAGGTGGCATTTTCCGCCAAGGCCGGAAAGGAGATACACAAGGGCACTTGTGTGAGATCCGGGGCGGTAAGTTCCTTAATGGTTCTAGGCCTCGGTGGCCTCTCTCCATCACCATTTGGTTGTTCATCCATGATGATTTGAATGGGTATGGGTTGTTCAAAAGGGATGTTGTTATCTTCTCTTTGGTCTTGTTGAAAACCGGGATCAATTTCTTCAATAAACGGGTTGTCTCTTCTAATACCTCCTCCTATCCAAGCAAGTGATCTTTGAATCTCCGGGTCGAAAGGAAAAAGTGGTTCTCTTGAATTCCTAGTATTGACCATAAACAATTCTACACAAGTGCACACAATCAAAAGGTTCACAAAAGTAACGAACAAGACACTATCAACAAGAAACAAAGACTAACTAACACAACTATCCTAAAAACACAAATAACAAACACTAGCAAAACCGTTACCTTCCCCGGCAACGGCGCCAAAATTTGATCCGCCTAAAATGTCGCACTAAAAGACGGCCAAATTAACAATTTATATACCACTAAACACACTAATTAGCACTAATTATAAACTAGTAAAATAGCAAGCAAGGGATCGAACCCAAGAGAAGATGGGTTTTGCAATAGTGAAATTAAAAGAGTAATAATTAGAATAATTAAGACAAAGTAACAACAATTATATAAAAAGGGGGGGGGGGGGTTGGGTTGAGTTCAATTGTAACAAAAGCAACGAAATTCAAACAAGAGTGCAAAGCAAGTAATCAATCAAGAGTTTTAAAAGATGGAAATTAATCAATTTGAGAAAGACTTAACCCGACCCAAAGTTTGGCACTTTAGTTGACAAAATCCTTCAATCAATCCTTCAATTATATATTATCACTCTATTGTGAAGATTAATCTTCTAAATCTCCTAAATAATGGCCAAATGACAAGGAAATCACACTTAATCAAATAACCCAACTTATCAATTCTACCAAGTAGAAATCATATACATTGGTCAAATTAACAAGAAGATATGAGCACAAGAGATTCAATAGAGGTAGTTAGACACAATGAAATCACAATTAATGCCTAATTACAAGTTAATCCTTTACTTGCTAATTAAGCCAAGAAGAAATCACATTCATTAGCATAATAACAAGGTGTTGCAAAGATGGAATTACAAGGAAATCACACTTAATAATCCCAACAACAATAAATTAAGGAACTTGATTAATTAAGCAACAAGGAAATCAAACTTAATTACTCAATATAAACAAGGATTCCAAAATTCAAACAATAAACACAAAAGGATTAACAATGATAATGAAATTAAAAGAAGGATTAAAGAGTCTTACAACCAAAAGATTAAACCTTGAGTCGGATTAAGAGAGGAGATTAGTTCTCCATAATTAGATCTAAAACTCAATTCAAAAGATGAAAATATTTCCAAATTACAACCTTGATTAATTAAAGTGAACAAAGATCCAAACCTAATTGCAAAACATTGTATTTATAATATCCCGTAACCTAAAACTTATGGGCTTAACAAAAGACAGGCCCGTAATACAAACGCTAATAAAAAACTGTCAAACCCAGAAAAATCGCACCGTGCGAGTTCTGAGTCTGGAAAACTCGCACGGTGCGAGTTTGCTCCTGTAGTCCGCCTTTCTTTCTTGATTCCTTTGCTCCTTTGGAAGGCCTCCTTGGTGCGTTTCTTCAAGCCTATCCTTGGCTCTTCCTCGGACATTCCTCTTCTATCTATTGGCTTCTTGATCTCCACTTGAATCATGCTAAATGGCAAAGCACTCGGAATTGGTCAAACAATGTAAAAATCGTCACAAACCACCCCTAAATGTTACCAAATGAGCTCAAAATAGTGCCAATAAGTAGTAGAAATGGGAGCTCATCACTCGTGCAAAAAGTAAACATGCGAAGTGGAGTTGAACGGAGGGAGTATATGCCAGCATGGATTAGTTTAACAAATTAAAATTTATCAAAACAAGGGGGTTGCAGAATTAGCCTAACCGGATTCAAAAAAAAAAAAAAAAAAGTAGAAAGAACATAAGAAAACAGCATGCAAAAAGTATTAACAAAACATGTCGTCTACTTATGATTTCCACAAACATAAAATCCAACCAAAAGAGAGATAGATACTTAATACAAAACATAGAAAATTAATAATTCATCAATCTCCCTAGCAACGGCGCCAAAATTTGATACGTGTCGTTTAGCGTATACAAATTAATAATTTATAAACCTTACTCTTGTCTAAGTTTCATATCAGATTTAGGTAGTATAGAACAAGTAAGGGCCGATCCCACGGAGAGACTGGAAAACTAATTAACTATGGAGTAATATTTTCAAAATAACTTACATATATACCATGCTATTAACATATTTATGGAATTGGGGGGTTTCATTTGGTGATTTTAAGCACCTTAACACTAACTAATTCTATTCTAGTAAGTGAAACAAGCAACTCAATTAAGCTCATAATATTCCAGTTACATGTCAATTCGTCTAGCAAATATTCAGTTTAACAATAGGTTAACTGTAGAGAATTTAGCCGTTAAATTCTCCCTATCAATCCTTACTTTCAATCGGTAGTGAGCCGCTCGACTACCAATACTAACTAACCAATTACACACAAGTTTCAAAGTTCCGCAGATTGACTAGCCGCATTAAGAATTAGAAAGACCTCATTACACATATTAATTTCCTAAGTGTTGTCAATACTCAAGCGATTAACGCATCAAATTATACTCCTAGCTTAATTTAGCGACATCATTGCAGTCCAAAAGTAAACTACTTTCTACTCGGTTAATTAATCTAACGTCGCGCCAAATTAATCAACTAGCAATAGCTTTTTACCATCCACGATTAAAACGAGTATAATGAGAATACCATCAAACGAATATAGCTAAAATGAAATACGATTTATAACTGAAGGATTAGTTCAACAAGGTTCCAAAATTCACAACAACAACTGAAATTAACTAGTAATTAAGAGGAGAACTAATAAATTGAGCACAAAAAACCGTCCCTTGTTCCGGTTGCAACGCCTCCGCAAGTCAGGCCTCCTATCTTCCTCCGGGTTGGAGCCGCTCCACCATCGGACCGCTCTATCTTGAATTACATCATCGTCGATTCTCGTCGCCGGATTTTGGGTTTATTATGCGTGTACTTGCTTTCCCCATTCTGATGGAGAACTCGGGTATTTATACTCAAACAAGGTCGGTGTTTGGGACATACGGGATTGGTTTTGGAGCATATAGGATAGATTTTGTGAGTAGAATAAGGGAAGGGATGAAATTTGATGCGGAATCGGAGTTCATTGCTGAGTTTCATGTTTTCAGTAGCTCGCATCTTTATCTATTCTTCTGTTCTTAATTTAATTCCCAAACACTCCTAATTTCTTAAGACATGGCGACATGGGCTGGGCGATTAATCAAAGATTACGTACGTGCCTGCTTGCGTGCTTTTTTATTTTCTTTGTTTAGCTTCTTATTTTGCTCTTTGGTCCGTTCTGTTCCGTCTTGTAATCTGCTTCACCAAAACACACTAAATAAGCCCATTTGCATTAATTAATAATAATAACAGTAATTAGATCTCGAAATTGATGAATATATAATAATTTAGCTCAGATAATGCGAAAGACGACACTAACAATATACGGATATGAGATAAAAACATATATAATTATGGGCTCATCATATACCGTGTATACTTAAGATGGAAGCCTTGTGGTGTTTGTTTTTTGTGTTTGACTCGGTTTGACTCGTTCTTGGAGTCGGGATTTGAATTTTGAGTCGGTTTTTGGTACGGTGTCGATTTTGACTCTAGTTAGTGTCATTGTGACCCCGCCGTCGTGCGTAAAATACTCCAGGTACTTTTGAAAATTTTTGTAAGTGTTTTTTTTTTAAAATCGTTTTGAGTTTTCCGACGTAAAGTTATACAAACTGTCGATTAACGTAGCGATTCCTAAGCATGTTGTAGTCTAATAATCATCGGGTGTTTGTTGAGGATTCAACAAATAGTAGGTATCTACAGAGCCCCCACTTTGATTGAGGCTTGGACAGGGCGAAAGTCAAAGGATAGCCCCCAAGTCAATCAAATATTACAACCCGGAGACCGAAGAGACGTCGAGGCGGCCCGAAAGAAATCGGGCCAAGGACCTTCCGTCAGAAAGGGCGACGCCAAGGCGACTTGGGGATACGAGTCAAGGACCTATCGTCGGGAACAGTTTAGAGTATGTCGACTATCCGTGTGGGTCGTTTAAAGTCCGTTAGATTAAGTATAAAGGCTCGCCAGTCGTAGGAAGGAGTTATACCTGAGCCATCTTCGGGATATGTTCTTGAATTGTTTCTTGTTTGCGCCCAAAGGCTCGCCAGCCGTGTTAAAAGTGCATTTTGAGGCTCGCCAGCCATGTTGAAGGTACATTTTGAGGCTCGCCAACCATATTGAAGGTACGTTTTGAGACTCGCCAGCCGTGTTGAATGTACGTTTGAGGCTCGCTAGTCGTGTTGCGGATATGATGAGGCTCACCAGCCACGTTGAATGTACGTTTGAGGCTCGCCAGCCATGTTGCGGATATAATGAGGCTCGCCAGCCGCGTTGCGGATATGATGGGGCTCGCAAGCCGTGTTGAAGGTACGTTTTGAGACTCATCAGCCATGTTGGAGGTACGTTTTGAGGCTCGCCAACCGCAGTGTAGGTCGAATGATTGACTGTGGGAAATAGCCGCGTTGGACGGGCTTATCTCGGTAGGTTGTTGAGTTAGTGGGCTCCGTGGAGAGATCTCTGATATCCTGCTGGGGAATTTTGGTGTTTATATTGGATGTTTGTGGTGTCGGAAAGAGATAGGCTTTTATAGTTTGAGCCTGGCTCCTGTGGATGGTGGTCTCTGTCATTATCATTCGTAATTTCGAATTTCGAAGAGAGGTAACGGTTTTTACTGCCGTTGTTCGGAGTTTTTAGAAATAGCGAATATGAACTTCGCCATTTGATTTTTGTTTGGGATGATAACGCTTTTTAATTTCGTCATCTTGTGATTTGAAATTTGTAAGAAATAGTGAATTTGGACTTCACCACTCGGTTTTTGTTCGAAGAGGACGGTTTTTAATTCCGTCGTTTGAATTTGTGGGGAAATGACGAATTTTGAATCTCGCTATTTCGTTTGTTTTGTGTTTCTTTTTTTTGGAAGGTGACGGTTTTTAATTTCGTCATCTTGTGATTTGAAATTTCTGGGGAAATAGCGAGTTTTGAATTTCACTATTTCGTTTGTTTTTTTTTTTTTGAAGTTGACGGTTTTTAATTCCGTCACTATAGCACATTTGAATTTCACTATTTTGTATTTTGTCTGAAAATGATGGTTTTTAATTCTGTCGTTTTAGTTTTGTGAAAATAGCGAATTTGAATTTCGCTATTTTGTATTTTGTTTGAAAATGACGGTTTTTAATTCCGTCGTTTGGATTTTGTGAAAATAGCGAATTTGAATTTCGCTATTTTGTATTTTGTTTGAAAATGACAGTTTTTAATTCTGTCGTTTGAGTTTTGGGAAAATAGTGAATTTGAATTTCACTATATTGTATTTTGTTTGAAAATGACGGTTTTTAATTTCGTCGTTTGGGTTAAAAATAGCAAGTGTGTGTGAAAATTACACAAATAACATTATACCTCCAGTGGTACAATAGAATCATACAACCAAGTTATATCTTATCGAGCTTACATGTAATTTTATTGAGTTATTTTTTTTTTATGTTTAAGTGGGTGAGTTCAGAAATTTTATGGTATAGCTCGACTTCTTTAAAACAAAGCTCAAAAACTTTATTATATAGCTCGGATGCTAGAGCATACAACTGGGTACAACTGGTTGTAGGATCTATTAACTGTGAAAATTGGGCCAAAGCCTAAAGTTTCGCTGAACAAGCTGAGAGTACCTCAAATTGGCGCGAGCAGTTTTGCGATACAAGGGGCTTCCCCTTTTTTCTGTAAAAAGACGCGAGGAAGGCTTGCTCCTCATTAACTTCATCTTCTCCATCAAAATACCCGACATCAACCAAAAATCGCCATTTTTGATCTCTTTCCTTGCTTGCTTTTGTGCTACAAACATCATGTCATCTCAAGGTATGCAAATCCTCTTTAATCCATTTGAATTTGTTTGTCTTTTTGTTGATTGAATTAGGGCGAAACCCTAACCCCATTGAAATCGATTTGGGCGTTTTTACTTGTCCCATTTTCGAGTGAAATTGATTATTGCATTAGGTTAGATACCTGTTTAGGAGTATAGGGGTGCTTTTAGTTTGCATTTTGGCCCTCATTCCCGCTCCCTAGGAGCAAAAAACGTGAGTAGACAAAAGATCGTCCTATTTCACAATGTCGTGTTCTTTTGGTTGAGTTGTGTGCCCCACTAGGTTGCATTGTAGTCGGGGAAGGCCATATTTGTCATGTTGGACCTTTGTTGGGCGTTGAGAGACAAAATTTTGAATTTTGCCTTTGTCAGACGATCTTATGCTGACGAAATAAGCGTCTGTTTGAGCTCAAACAGAGCCGTTTTGCTTTGAAATGGACCTTAACGGTAGTTTAGGTCACTTTGAGACGTGATCAAATCATGTTGTTTTGTTGTGGTCATAATTTTAATTTTTGACCTGTTTGTGTCCAAATTGGCGTAAAATTGCCTTATTCGAGCCGTGAGAAAAAAAAAAAAAGCCCCCAGTTGTGTTGGGAATTTCTGTTGCATATTTTGATGGACCTTGTGTGGGTCCGAGGTGTTGGGTTGTTTTCCTCTTTTGTCGTTGTTTTGACTCGTCTTTTGCTTGAAAAGAAGAGCGAGTCGTTTTTTTTTTTTTTTTTTTTTATGAAATGTTTTGCTGGTTGGGTTTGGACTGGTTTGCCCTTGCTTTTGTTTTGCATTTGCAGGTGATTTTGTTTTTTTGGATTTTGTCCATTTTGTGTTGTCGTAATGCCGAAATTTCGGCTGACGTTATTTTGTTTTGCCCTGATTTTAGGTGAGTGTTCTGGGGCTTCTGGGCCTACTGAGTCCGTGGCCGAGGCATGGGGGAAGAGGATGATCCAGGGGGAGGAGTAACGGTTGTTGTCTTGTCCTTGTCCAGTTGTGTTTTTCCCTGTTGGCCTTTGTCCAGCCTTTGATCACGTGTTGATCATTGACTGTTGTCTGCAGAAATTTGGTCGTCTGATGGTTGAGGGCTAACACCAGCGCGTCGTTCTACGTTGCCGTTTCCAATCGTCATTGAATTCTGATGATTGAGGGTCAACATTGGGGTGGCACCTTATGTCGTGGCTCTTTCTTATCGCTAAATTCTGATGATTGGGGGTTAACGTCGGGGCGATGCACTGTGTCACAATTCCCGATCGTTACGTTGTCCAAAGTCTGCCAGACAATTTTTCCTTTTTTTGTCACGGAGTAGGAAAGAGGGATTACCGTCATGGTAACCACCTCTACTTCCGCTGTTACTCTTTTCTTTTCATGTTGTTCCCTTTCTTGTCTGTATGATAAATACTTGTACCAGATCCTGTTTGTATGGTCATTCGTTTGTATCAAACGTGTGTTGATGTATTTTGCTTGAGGCGGTTTGTATATATGTGTTTTTGGTTTGTAGTTTGTTTGTGTATGGATTTTTTGGATTGTGTTTCGGAGAAGCACGGTCAATGGTTGATTCCCCATTTGCTTAGACTTTTGTTCCCCCATCATTAGTGTGGAAACAGGCAACAGGTAGCACATACGCGTACACGTAAACACACAAAAGTATTTGATGAAAACAAAAATAACCACGATGACTCGAAGTTAAAATTGAAATTGGAAAGAAATTTTGAAAATTCCGCGACTTGTTTGGATTTTTCAAACATTAGTTGTTTTGAAATTTCGAGAAATTAATTCGTGTTTGAATAAATTGCATCGAATTTTGTCGAAATTGATTTGTGACTCGAAAATTAAAACCCAAACCGTCATGGTTGAATTTCAAAAGAGATTTTTGCGAGTTAATTTTAATTTTTTGCGAGATCAAAACTCGGATTTGCAAGGGTTTGAATTTTGAGAAAAGTTGACGTCGTGTTATCAATTTTGATTTTTGTGGAAATGCGAAAATGAAAAAAAATTCGGGATTTTCGACTGACATGGAAACGATCCGTCGTGGATCGGGGCAACTAGCCCTTCCCCTTTAAAAAAAAGAGAAAACTCGTATGTTTACAGCTACGTCATGGAAACCGTGTCGGATTTCGTCAAACGTGAAATCAAGGAAATGTGAGTATGAGAAAACACAAAAATTTCCGGATAAGCCTGAAGAGGCGCGAGCCTTAAGGCGAGAAAAACAATGTGTCAGGAAAAAGCACAACTTGACAGGGACAAGTCAAGGTGCATTTTCTTAGAATCAGCCCAAAGAGGCGCGAGCCCCTGGGCGATGCAAGGGAGCTTCCCCTTTTTTTTGGAAAAAAGGCGCTGATTGTTTTGTATAAATAGGGATGTTTGTGCTTCATTGTTTCATCATCCGGAACATGAAAAATATCTCTACGAAAACCTTTCTTCTTCTTCCACAAAAAAAAAATCATGGATGCTTTCGAAAATAGGTTGCGACATCGGTGTCGGGATTTATCGCCTCCTGAGAAGTATCAACTCTTTGTAATGGGGGTTGGTCAATTTTTGGTGCTTCGTCAAGTTAAGGTGCAATTCTCGTTCCTAGAAGCATGCTCTCGGTTTTGGAATTCGAAACATCATGTTTTCGTTTTCCCGAAAGGTGAAATTTGCCCTCTTGCCGAAGAAGTGGGTGCCATTGGAGGGTGGCCAGGTTGTACTCCGGTTCTTCCTTCGACTCGGTTGTGTTACAAAGAGAAGTTTCGATCCATGTTGGGCTTGTCGACGAGCCAAGTGAACTTCCTCCTTGCTCTCCATGGTTTGGATATGTTGGCTCTAATCAACATCTTCTCAAATCGGTTGGATGTTAATGTCTCGGAGGTGGCTAGGAGAAGGACTCTTGCCTTTTGCCTAGTACATGTCTACCGTCTTGTTGATGCCTTGAAGAAGGAGGGGTCAAGATGGTATGGTAGCATGACCCTTGTGTATGTTGTTGAGCAAATGGAGCACAGGTGGGATCTGTCGTGGTTGGTGTTTGGCGAGATCATCCAAGCTTTGGACAAGAAGGGCTCTTGTGGAGAAGCTCCTTCGTTTAGATCTCCAAGGATCCTCCAAGTGTGGCTCATGGAGAGGTTAAGGTATGTTGAGCCTTTGGTTGATACTTCTTCTTACTCCTTCCATCATCTTACTATGAGGAAGAAGTTGTATTCGGATAGTTTTGCGTCCACTGTGGCCTATTGGGCTTCGAAATTGGTGGAGGAGGGTGGTCCTCAGATCCGTTGGGTGGTGCCGTGGTGGCACTTGAGGTCCTTCACGGGGTTGCCCGCTCCGGTCGCTTGTTCTTGCTCCTTGATGGTGGTGGGCTTGAAGGTTGCTTCCTTCATTTATCCCGAAAGGCTTATGAGGCAAATGAGCCGCCAACAAAAGGTGCCCGCTCAAGATACTCTCGTCCAAGAGAGCGTTTTTCAAAATTCTGAGCTTGTAGAGATTTTCGAGAGGTGGTGGGCCACTCGGCCGACTTGCGAGGTACCAAACCCCGTTTCAACGACATGGGTGACTCCCGCTTATGTCAAGTGGTCAAGAGTTCAAACCTTGAAAGTAAGGTCAAAGTTCCGTAAAGACGAAGTCGTTGACTTGAAGTATCGGGAGGTCGGCAAGGCCAACTGCGCCTTCTTTTACGACTTTGCCGATGACGTTAGCCCGGACGTGGTGATGCCGCCGAAGAGGAGGATCTTGGGTCCCAAAGAGATGGTGGGCCGTGTGTGGACTCGAGTTGGGCCGAGTATGGGGTCTTGCAGGTTACTGGATGTTGTCACCGTTGTAGATCCGTTGAGGATCCGTTCCGAAGAGGAAGTCCATGCTAGGCGGGCTAACAAGAAGAGCAAGGGGAAGATTTACCCCGAAAGAAAAGGCAAGGGTAGAATGGAAGAATGAAGACCTCCATTACCCGCTTTATTATTATGTTGTATTAGTGTTTGTGTATTTTTATTATGTTGTACTAGCTATATATTGTGTATTTTTGTGCTAGTATTACTATGTGAGATGTCTTAGTCGACATCTAGTTTGGCAAGAGGTGTACTTTCTTAACTTTATTTGTTGTCAAGTTTGTAATCCTTCTCATTATTAATTAAATAAGAGGATCTCTTGTGTTAAAAGAAGTTGTGAACGCTTGTTGTTTCTTCCATCAATCCTGTAAAGGCAATTCGGTTTGAATTATCCTAAACATTGCACCTGTGAAAGGGGATTTTTGTGGGAAGGGAGAAAGGCTATTTTTTTGTTCTTTTTTTTGTGGAAAAGGGAATGCTTCTCCTTATTTGGAATTTGTATAGGTGATTGTTTTTTTGTGGGGATGATTGTATCCTTCTTGTGTAAGAAAGGATTGCCTACGTACTTACCTGAAGAGGTGAAATCAAACCATGCTCGTAGTTCAAATGTCTTGTTAATTTTGTTTGGGTGTTGTGGTTGTATCCTTCTTGTGTAAGAAAGGACTGGCTACGTATCCACCTGAAGAGATGAAATCAAACCATGCTCGTAGTTCAGGTGTTTTGTTTTGAGTGCAAATGGATGTTGCATTTGACAGATCAAAGGCTATTTGAAACATGGCAAGGTGTCGTAACTTAGACTCTATGAAACATGCAATTTCAAATCAGAACGCTTTGAGAAATCGAGTTGAAAGGGGGATTGCGGTCCCTAGTTATGAAACTAGGGTAAGGTTTGTTGGTTACTAGGGTTCAAGGGTAGTATTTCTTGAGTTGGTCTAGGTTGGTCGGGTTTGTAAAATCCTCCCCGTCTAGGTCACTCAGTCTCACTGCGCCTCCCGAAAGTATTTTCTTAACCAGGTATGGCCCAGCCCAATTGGGTTTGAATTTACCCCTCGGATCGACGGGAAATGGTGCTCGAACCGACTTGAGGACCAATTCGCCTTCTTTGATATTCCTGGGTTTACCTTTTTTGTTAAATACCCGTTGTATACGTCGTTGGTATAGCTGGACGTTGTGCAAGGCGTTGAGTCACCGTTCGTCAAGGAGTGTGAGTTGTTCGAACCTTCGACGGGTTCATTCCGCCTCAGGAACTTGACTTTCCAATAGGATGCGTAGAGATGGGACCTTCAACTCTACTGGTTGTACACCGTATGCTAGGTAGAAGGGTGTTGCTCCTGTTGGAGTTCGAATGGAGGTTTGGTATCCCCAGGGTGCGAATGGGAGTTTGCTCGGCCAATCGTGGTAACTGTCTTGCATCTTTTTGATGATGGTGACAAAAGTTTTGTTTGCTGCCTCTACCGCTCCGTTAGTTTGGGGACAATAGGGGGATGATCGATGCCGTTTGATTTTGTATTTGTCCAGCAAGGCTTGTGTTTCCTCCCGGAAGTGGGAGCCTTGGTCGCTGATGATTTTATATGGTACCCCATATCTGTAGATGATGTTGTCCTGGATGAACTTGGCCACTTGTTTGGCGGTCAAGACTGCATAGGATTGTGCTTCCACCCATTTAGTGAAGTAGTCGATTGCGACGAGGAGGAAGCAATGTCTTTTGGTGCCTATCGGGGTTGACTTTTTCGATGATGTTGATGCCCCAGGTCGAGAAAGGCCAAGGTGATGTCATGGTGTATAAAAGGGATGGTGGTATGTGTTGTATGTTGCCGAAGGTTTGGCAATTGTGGTAATGTTTGATATAGTTTCTGCAACCGGCTTACATGGTGGTCCAGTAGTAGCCCAACCGTATGATTTTTCGGGCCAGCATCAATGCGCTCATGTGAGGGCCGCATTCTCCGTCATGGACCTCTCCCATGAATTTTTTGGCTTTGTGGTGATCAATGCAAAAGAGAAGGATCGCCTAGGGTGCTCTTTGTATAGTTGTTCTTGGTTTATCACGAATTGTGATACAAGTAAACGGATGGCTCTTTGTCCTCTTGTATTAGAGTTGGGAGGGAATTCGTTTTTGGTTTTGTAGTTGACGATGGCTTAGTACCAAGGTTCAAAATTGTTTTCCTCGTCGATGTTGATGGCGCAGATGTGAGTTGGCTCGCTCCTTCTCTCGACGCATAGGGGCATTGATGTCATGTCATCGGGTATGTTGACGAGCGCGGCAAGTCTTGCTAGAGCATCGGCAAATTGATTTTCCTCCCGTGGTAAGTAGAAGTAGTCGTTTTGGTCAAAGAATTCGGCCTCCTGATTTATTTTTGCTTGGTAGGGTGCTAAGCTGTCGCTTTGGATTTTCTATGATCCGGACACCTGATTGATGATGAGTGAGGAATTGCCGTGGACCCTCAATTTCTTGATACCAAGTGTTATGGCTGTTTGTAGGCCGATGAGGCATGCTTCATATTCGGCAGCATTGTTGGTGACGGCGAAGTCTAGCGTGACTGAGATTGGAACATGTTTCCCTTCCCTTCTGGTGATATTAGAAGGATTCCTACCCCGAAGCCTCTCAGGTTTGATGCACCGTCGAAGTATAGGTCCCATGCGTCAGTGTCGGCACAGAGGATGTCTTCGTCAGGAAGTGACCATGTGTCGGTCATCGGATCCTCGTTGACGAGATTTTCTGCTAGGAAATTGGCGACTGCCCTTCCCTTGATAACCTTAAGGGGTACGAATTTGAAGTAAAATTCAGATAGCATGAGTGTCCACCTAGACAGCCTTCCGTTTAGCATGGGCTTTTCGAACATGTATTTGACAGGGTCCATCTTGCAGTAGATGTGAACCGTGTAGATGCGCATATAATGTCGCAGCTTCTTTATCGACCAAACAAGGGCAAGACATGTCTTTTCCAGTTGGGTGTATCTTATTTCTTATTCGATGAACTTTTTACTGATGTAGTAGATGGCTCGTTCTTCGCCGTCGACTGTTTGTGCTAGCATTGCTCCCATGGCTGTGTCGGTGACAGCCAGGTATAGGGATAAGGGAATTCCCTGCTGAGGTGGCATGAGGACAAGAGGTTTGAATAGGATTTCCTTTACCCTGTCGAAGGTCTTTTGACAATCGTCGTCCCAATCGGTGTGATCGGAGGCGCGAAGCTTCTTGAAGATTGGTTCATAAATCATAATGAGCTTGGCTATAAAGCTGCTGATGTATTGGACTTGACCGAGAAATCCCCGAATCTCCTTCTCGTTTATAGGCCGAGGCATTTGTTGAAGAGCTTTGATTTTGGTAGGATCAATTTTGATGCCCCTATTGCTGACGACGTGTCTTAAGAGTTTTTCGGAGCTGACCCCGAATGCACATTTCTGAGGATTTAGTCTCATGTATTTTCGAAGGCGAGCAAAGAATTTCCGAAGGGCGCTGATGTGGTCGTCCCGCCCCTTTGATTTGACGATCATGTCGTCGAAGTATACTTTTATTTCCTTGTGCATCATGTCGTGTAGGAGAGTGGCGGCGGTTCTTTGATAGGTTGCTCCGGCGTTGATTAGACCGAAGGGCATGACAGTGTAGCAATGTGTACCCTACTGTGTAGTGAATGCCGTCTTGTGCATGTCTTCCTCAGCCATTTTGAACTAGTTTTACCCAGCATACCCGTCCATGAATGATAAGAGGGCGTGCTCGACGATGTTATCCACGAAGATGTCAACATGTGGTAGAGGGAAGTCGTCTTTTGGACTTGCCTTGTTCAGGTCCCTGAAGTCGATACAAACCGGAATTCTCCCGTCTTTCTTGGGTACGGGGACTATGTTGGCTACCCAGGCAAAGTATTTGGAAACTTCGATGAATCCGGCTTTGAATTGTTTGTCTACCTCTTCCTTGATTTTCAGGGCCCATTCAGGACGCATACGGCGCAACTTCTGCTTCACGGGTTTAGCTCCGGGTTTAATGGGTATCTTGTGCTCTGCAATCTCTCTGTCGATCCCAGGCATGTCTTTGTAGGACCATGCGAATACGTCCATGTATTCGTGTAAGAGGTCGATGAACTGCTGTCTTTCAGAGGGGTCAAGGGCGGTCCCTATCCTAAGTTCTTGAGATGTATTGTCGGTCCCTATGTTGATGGGTTCGGTCTCCTCAATTATAAGTGTCCTATCCTCTCGTTTATCAAGTTCTTTGGCTAGGTGAGGTGGGTATTCAACCAAGTCAAATTCCTCATATTCGTTCAGAATTGCATTGTAATTAAAAGGAGACGAGTCGTAAGCAAACTTAGCGTTCATTAAGTCGACCTGAGCGAAAAGCTTGGATAGGACAGACATCTCATGGGCAGTCAGAGGCGACGCAGTAGAGGAGGTGACCCCTGGAACAAGCTCCAGGTTGCTACCTTCTGCGGGAGTGGGGGTGACCCTAGTTGACTCAGCCTCTGAGACAGCCACAAGTTTGTGATAAAACAGTGGAAAGGGGAATTTGACCGGGACATCAGGAGTGTTAGGAGCTAAGATAGAATTTGACTCAAGTTTGTCATCAGATTCGGACTCAGACTCAGTCTCGTCTTCACTTCCCTCTTTAAACATGGGGCCTTCTCCAGTTGTGATCTTGAGAATGCGGCCTTGGCGATCGGTCCATTTGACAGTCTTCCTCCAGCCTTGGGTAGCTTTCTCTGGGTCAGCATCAGAGAATAAGGTAGTGGGATCGAGCTGCTTGTCTTTGAGAGTGATGTTAATGATGTCCTCATAGTCGAGGTGATTGATATTGTCTTCTCCGAAGAGGAGACTCACGGCTTGACCGTCTAGGCAAGGGGTTTATTCAGATTTGGTTGACGCAGCTTTGGTGTTGTCGGGGAGAAAGTAGCAGTCTTGAAAGACCTTTACGCTCGAGTGCTTGACCTTTGCTACGGGATCGTAGATTGGCTCAGGACAGCCGTTGTAGAGCTCACACTCTCCCTCGGGGACGAAGTAGCCATTGA
Source organism: Silene latifolia (assembly GCF_048544455.1). Classification (NCBI taxonomy): domain Eukaryota; kingdom Viridiplantae; phylum Streptophyta; class Magnoliopsida; order Caryophyllales; family Caryophyllaceae; genus Silene; species Silene latifolia. The sequence continues at coordinate 306,925,843 of NC_133538.1, read as the reverse complement.
TAGTCAAGTGGTACCGGTGGAGGATGACTCCTTGCTTTTTGCGCTTTCGTACTAGGAGACCCATTTCCTGGATGTCTTCATCGGTCGGTTTATAGCCTAGCCCGAAGGGGATGTTGGGGACCTTGGCCTGTTTCATGGGAGGCAAGGTGCTCTTCAGCGGGTTGAGAGGTAGGCTCGAGAAATAACCCTGGCGCATGAAGATGCGGTTGACCGTGAGGTTCGAGAGCAGGTCACAATCAAAGGGTGTTGGTTCATCGGTTAGGGCATTCACAGCATGGAATCCCCTCATTTCGTTGTCGTCCTCCTCAATGACTTGAGAGGCTATTCCCTTCTTCATGATAGCCTTGATCGGGGATGCAAGAATTGTGATTATTTTCTCGTTGGGGACCCTGATTTTCTGATGAAGGGTTAAGGTGACGGCATTGGCCGCATGAATCTAGGGGCGTCCTAGAAGCATCTTGAAAGAGGCGTCGATATCGACCACCTGAAAACTGGCTTGTCTTTCCAGGGGTCCTGTTGCAATGGTCAAGGTGATGAGCCCCGCGACCTTACGACGAGTGTCGTCATAAGCGCGTACTCCTTGATTAGTTGGGACCAGGTCAGCTACCTTGATACCCAGTTTATGGGCCGTCTTGAGAGGAATGACGTTGACCGCAGATCCGTCATCCACTAGGATCATAGACACGTTCCTTTTTAGGCACTGCACAGTGATGTACAGGGCCAAGTTATGGTTGGCTCCGAACGGAGGGATATCTTCGTCGGAGAAGATGACCGGGTTGTTGAAGTTAGGGACATCCCTGGTCATGTGTGCTACCACTTCTTCAGGAGAGGAGGTAGAGGGAATTGTCAACTTCCCCAAGGCCTGTAGCAAAGCCCGCCGATGTTTGAAGGATGTGGTGATCAGTTGCCAAATGGATATTTTGGCCTTGGCCTTTTGTAGTTGCATAAGGATGGAGTTCTCAGGAATCTTGGGTTAAACGTCCACGTCCGGGACGACTTGGTCATTTGTTGTTGGATTAGTTGTTGAATTGTTCGAATTCTGGTAGGGGCGTCCGGATCAGGTACGGTGACCGATCTCTTTTGCCCGTTTACCTTTTCTCGAAACAATGTAGACATCCACTGCGTCGTCTATCCAGATACGGTTGATTTCGGGGTCGCGAGGGTACCTTGGAGGGGTATTCCTCGGCGGATAATTTTTGTAGGGGAAGTTTTTGTGGGGGTAGTTCTTGTGGGGTTGATTATTGTGGGGTGAATGCCAGAATGGTCGCGGGAGCAATCCTTTCTGGAAATGGGAGTTTTGAGTGTTTGGAAGACCCTACCTTGGGCGTGGTGTTGGTGTTGGCGGGTTGAATACCAGCCGCTGGTAGGCGTCCTCAAGTCGGGTGATACTTTCTGGGAGACTGGCTATGGCTTCTTCAACCTGCTGGAACATGGTGAGCATGGTTGTGGCACTGAATACGAACATCACGTCCGGGGTGTCCTTTTCCAAGGCATTCATCTCGTCCTCAATAGGCAGGATGAGGTATGAGCAATCCAGGGTTGGCTCGTCATCGGAGATAGCATGGATCCCAGGGGGTTTGTCTTGTTATTTGGTTTTGTTGGCGGAGGTAAGGGTAATTCTCCTTTCTCAATTATATCTTGAATGACGTGTTTCAGCTTAAAGCAAGCTTCTGTGTCATGACCTTTTCCCCGCTGGTATTGGCAGTTGGCGTTGGGATTCTAGAAACGGGTTTTCTTGGCCTCGGACGGGTCTGGAGTGGGCCTAATTGGCTGTAGTTTACCTTGGTCCATGAGTCCTTTTAGGGCGCTGGCATAAGTTATTCTCAAGTTGGTGAATGCCCTTTGAGGACGCTTAGTTTTCTTTGTAGTTAGTTCGAGGAGGTTGACCTCATCAATTTTGTTTGTCTGACCATAGGGACGAGATGCGGTTGATGTAGACCCCTGGTAGCCTCTACCTGTAGTTTTGGCCAAAATGCCCTTGCTTAGGTCGTCTTCAATGCGGGTTCCGAGGATTTGCAGATCCTGGAAGGTTTTGATGTTTTGATATCTAAACAGGTTGGCATAAACTGGACGGAGGTTGTTGACAAACTTCTCCACCAGATTTGATTCACTCGGCTTACTGACCAAATGGGTGCTTCCCTCTTCCAACGGGTCAAGAATTCTGTGAATCCTTCCTTGTCATTATGGGTCAGGACCTCAAGAGTGCGGGTGTTGGCTTAGATTTCGACGTTGTCAGCGTATTATTTAGCAAATTCAACGGCGACTTCGTCCCAAGTGGTAATGCTCTTTGGGTCGAGGGAATAGTACCATTGGCGGGGAATCGGTTCCAAGGATGATGGAAAAATCCAGGTGAAGAGTTCTTGTTTGACCCCTTTGATGGACATGTAATCCTTGAAAGCCCGAATATGATTGAATGGGTCCTCCACTCCCTTGAACTTGGGTACATCTATTAAGGTAAAGTTGTCAGGCAGTTGATCCCCGACGGGTTCGAATCTTCAATTGTTCTCAAGGTGGATGTTGTTTCCACGGGCCAAGAGTTGCTCTTCCAAGAGCTTGAGCCTTTTCTCAATTTCGGTTAAAGGCGGAGTGTCGTGTTCTCCGTTTTCCTTATTTTCTAGGGTGTCGATACGGGTCTCGACACGGTCCAGAGTGACCTTAAGGGCTGTGAGCAGGCTGGCTAGCTGAGCAGTCGTGAGATCTCTGTTGTCATCGTTGTTGTTGGACGAAGCTAATGATGGGGCCATGGCTCTAAGGCATAAAATGGCTCTTGTTACGCTCCTATCCGAAACGGTTTAAAGACTAAACGTAGACAACACAAAAGACGGAAAGACACTTTGGACCCAGCGAGACGAGGGCAACCGTGTGTGGTGCCTCAGTGCTAACTCGATTTATGGTGTAACGGTGTTGACCGGACTTTGACTTGCGTTCAACGTAAGGGCGTGTAGCCGTTGAACGAGTCTCGAGGTGAGATGACTCATAAGTAAAGACCCATAAGTACCTTTGCTTTGACTCGATAGACACAAGGCGGAGCTGGAATGGTGGACTGAAATTTTCAAAAATATAAATTTTCAAAAAGATTTATTTGTCGTTTCATGGACAGCTTTCGAAGGGTAGGGATCTTCAAAGAGTCGGCCAATTGAAAAATGGTTGTCTTAGGTTTGTTTTCAAAAGACGGTTTGAGTTCGAGTTGCGGCAGCTCTGAAAACAATGTGTTGTTTCCGAAGACGGCTTTTGAAATCCAAAATCGTGCATTTTGAAAATCGAGTTTTGAAAAGTTTGAAAAGGTTGTGGTCTCTGGGACGGTGTATGGTCCTCGGGATTTAAAAAACCTCGAAAAAGGGTGTGTCATTTTCGGTTTTGAAAGAGCCATTTTGTCGGCGCGAGAGGGGTTAAAATCCGTGTCTTGTTGCGGCCATTATAACGGCGTAAAAAAGGTGTTTTTGAAACAGTTGTAGAAAACCGGGTTTGAATATCGTCATTACGACGACCTAAAAAGGTGGTTTTTTGAAACGGTTGTGGAAAACCGGGTTTGAAAAATGCCATGACGGCGACATGAAGAGGTGTTTTTAAAACGGTTGTAGAAAACCGGTTTTTGAAAATCGTCATTAGACGGCCTAAAAAGGTGTTTTTGAAACGGTTGTAGAAATTGGGTTTGAAAATCGTCATTACGACGGCCTGAAAAGGTGTTTTTGAAACGGTTGTAGAAATTGGGTTTGAAAATCGTCATTACGACGGCCTGAAAAGGTGTTTTCGAAACGGTTTTAGAAAACCGGGTTTGAAAATCATCATTACGACGGTATGAAAAGGTGGTTTTTGAAAGTTGAAAATGACACGGAAGGACTTAGGATCACATAGCACATAAGCACTCGCAGTTCATTATATTATGCATAATGCTGACACGGGTTTTGGCTTAATAAGGGTGGGTTACACACCAAGCGATCAATCCCCGATTTTTGAGAGGGATACCAATCCAAACAAAATGTGTAAGGAGGGTGCCCTAGCCCCGTGCACGAAGGAAATGAAAGCTCTTTGACGAAATAGAAATGTGTTACGTCAATGGTATGCTTGACTCAATCAGTATTCGAAACGCGGGGATGAGAAAACTCACGCCGGTGGGACGAGCCAATTGGTCGATAAAGGTTAGGTTGTGGGCCCGGACAAGGAACCCGACTTATGACCATAATATCAATTAATGCATTTCAACCAAGTCCTCGTTCGAGTCTCACCATCTAGGGATCACAAAGACACAAGTGTCCTAGTTTTTCCTAGCGGAGTCGCCAATCTGTGGACATAGGCCACCCACGACGCCAATTTAATCTGTGGACGTGCGGCGGTCGGAAAGGCACGCTTGGTGGCGTATTGAATGCTTTTGACCGGATCGTTTTAGATCGGTCGGTTTCGTATCGGCAAGAGTCTCGAAACGTTGTTGGAGATGTTCTTGTTGGAATATGTGTCCTCCGACAATAATGCGATCACAACTCTCGATCATGATGATCACATGTTTAAGTCTCATTTTCAGAATACATGTGGGAAGTAATATTTTACTGTCAACTGGTCCACACATATCGGTAATGATTGGCTGACTAGAGTTTGACATTACTGTCGTGCGACGGTGGTGATCAGTTGATCCCCTTAGGTCATACCTAAAGGATAACACTCTTAATTGATTATTTAATTGATCATATGTCGATACGGGTTAATTAAATTACTTAAAATTGACGGACGATTTTGGAAGTAATATTTACGTGTCTCATTGTAATTTGATTAAAATAAGATACGGTCTAAGTAATCGAATTGTTTTATTGCTTAGATGAAATTATTGTTTACGGAAACAATTGAAACTGAATGAATAATTTATTATAAATACAAGATGTTGTAATTTATAACTGGTAAAGCGTTTTGGTACAAGTAATTGTGAATTGATAAGTCGATTTTTACATGACGTGTTTTATTAATGCGTTGATTTTTAATACGTTAAAAATACATGACAATTTTACATGACTTGTGACATGTGACAAATTGATAAATTTACAAAGATAAAATGGAATCCATTTTATCTAATATGGACCGAAATATGGAGGGAGTATGGTGTTTAAATTATGTTAAATTATTTGAGTGGAAACAAAATAATTACACCTAGCTATAGCCATGCAAGCCTATATTTTCTTGGATAGAAAAACTTGCCCATGCATTGGCTCCCCATCCCTCCTTCCCACCGGTTTTTGAAAGGCCTAATAGAGAGTTTTTCTCTCTTATTATTCATTCATACTTCAGGCAAATTTCTAGTGTAAGAAATAGAAAAGCTCTCTAGGAAAATCTAGAGAAATAAAAACTCCAAAATCTTCCTCTCTTGGCCGAAATACAAGAGATAAAAACAATAGTTTTGGGTCAATTTTATTAAGATTAATATTGTCCTAGTATTAATAATATTAGTCTTTTAAGAGGTTATCTTGGGTATAATTCCTTGGGAGGGATTCTAAGCTTGAATCCTTTGTTCATCCAATATTAGGAAGCTCAAGAATAAGTGAGTAGGAGAACTCATTTGTGCCCATATATCCGAAATCTCAATGTAAGGAAAACGATTTCTTCTTTATCCTTATTCATGTTTGCATGCTTAAGATCTAAATTAATTTTATAACTAACTTAATTATAACATATTTGAATATGTTGAGTATAATGAGATATAGATTTCTAACAAGCGGTATCATGACCCTTAGGTTGTTTGCATGCAAATCGGTTATTGTTTTTCCGAGTTATACGATTAACATACAAAACTTACAAATTTGTGTTTATTAAAATATATCACGAAATTTTCTATGAATGTTAAATTTTCTGGTCCTAAAATGTATTTAGGATATTTTGGTTAATTTATGGATTTTTATTCTTCATTTTATATAATAATGGCATTAAAATGTGATTTTATGATAAACATTTCATTTTTCGACTAAAATTAGCTAAACTTCGATTTTTTCAGTGGTTTTTGGATATGTTTTCACATATATTATCTCTTGATGACCTGTAAAGTTTCATAATTTTATGAATTATTATGCTCGAAATAAGGATTTTTCAAGATAAAATCGAATTTAAATGGAAAAATAGGTTAATATGAGTTATATTTCGAATCTGGTCATAGAAATTTAGTATGGTGTCACATGAAATTTTACAAGATGTGTGTAAAATAATTGGCTATAATGAAGTCTTTATGCATGATTTATGAATTTTTGATGAAAAATCACATAAATAGTGACTTTAATTAGTAAAAATTGCTAAAACATACTTCATGACTAAGGAAAAACCTCACATGTTTCATTTTAACAACTATTTCAGATATAAAAGTGAAAAGTAAGTAAAAATAATTTTTCTCATATTTTTATGGTTATTATTGATAAATCCGATAAACCGCAACATTGTTTTTCCTCGATAATTTTCAAAATTTTTAACCTAAGTTTTGAACATTATGAGTATCATGGTATTTTTCCAGAATGTTCATAAGTTTAAATTTCAAATTTCAAATTGTTTTGAAATTTTATGATTTAATTTGAAGTTTATGGCAAATTTTTGTATTTTGAGTCCATTTATGAACAATCTTATGAAATATAAGTTAATTATTGTCAATATGTTAGTGGAGACTAATTTTGAGTCCTAAGTTGGTTAGGGTAATTAACTTGTACATAAATATGAATTTATGTAATTATTGTGATTTTAAAAGGTTAAATCACGCAAATCCATAAAAACCGATTAATATACGATATTGGCTCCTTAAAAGCGATTTAGCATAAAATTGGGCATGTTCATATATATTATAATGCTGCATTTTATTTATGATTGTCATATTTTAAGTTTATGTAATTTTTGAATTATGTAATTTTTCTTAGTATGGCATTAGTTTTAAATTGATATTACCCGAAATGTATGGGAATATCGATTTGGTTGTAATTTATTGTGATCTCGTATAACCGTTTTGTAATTTAATAGATTTATTTTTATTTTAATTACAAATGTATAATAGGAAATTATGTAATTTTTTATGTAATTTATTTATTCCGGAGATCCTTGAAGACGGTGCCACTCGAGAAGGTGATCCATTAAAGATGGTGTTACCTCGAGATGCGTGCCAAGATCGAAGTTCAAGAGACCAAAGGAGTTGGTTTCCAAATTTGTAATAGTTTATTAGATTTACTATTCTAGGAAGGCCATACTAGGATTTTATTTATGCTTTGCAATTTAATTACATGTTGCATGCATCGCTAAATCGCCATAACTAAAACATGCATTATCATTTTAACTGAGTTTATCGACCGTGTCAGTTACAATTATCGTAGTTCACTGCTTTAGTTCACTTAAAACGTGATAGATAATAAATTGACATGACCTCTCGCTAAAAATAAACAATTGAGACTTAGCCTTACCAAAAAGTAGAAACCATGAAAACCTATTTCGTGAGGGAGTGCACTCGGCCACACCGGGGTACAAACCTTGTTACGTAGGGGAAGTGGGTGATAAATGTCTATCCACCGAATTCATGTTGATGAGGGTTTCATCGGCCACACCGTGCCCAAGTTAATGTGGGTTTGGATCATGGACACATTTATTCGAAATTTGGATTGAGCTCAACGGAAGTATTCGTAACCGTAGTTGCATGTGTTCCGGGCTAAAGATAAATGTTAATGTAATTTTATCGACCAAGATTTCTAAGTGTAGAATCGATTAAAGAGTTAATCCACCGAGTTATATTAATAAGGGATTCATCGGCCACACCGTGCCCAAGTTGATATGAATTTGGATCTTGGAATCATTTATAATAGTTGGGTAGAGGTCACTATATAAATGCTCATATCTTGTTAATTTATTTACAAGTATGATATTAAAAAGACAAATGTTAATATTTCCTTTTCCTCCATACTTGTAGTTCTTTACAATGAATCCATCATATGCTACTACACCGATAACTATTGAGTCTTGCCACAATGTTTTTGACGACGTTTGCTTCAACAATGATTTCTACACTACTAGAGAACTTCATTTTGGGATTGGTTCGGATGGAAACCTAAACTTCATCACTTCTTCTAAACCTCCTACAAGATCTCTTGTGAGCCGGTCTCAGGAAGACCGCCTCATAAAATCTATAGGATCTTTGTCTTTGGAAGAGAAAGATGCCAAAACTAGTGGGAGTTCAAGCAATCAAGTTCTTACTTCAAAGGGCAAAAAGTTTAAGAAGAAGGGAAAGAAAGGGAAAAACTTCAAGCAAGTTGAAGATGAGTGTCATTATTGCTATGGCATGAGACATTGGCTTAGAAATTGTCCCGTATATTTGCGAAATATAAGGGAAGGAATCATCGTTCCAAAAGGTAAAATTCCTAAAGAGATTTATGCTATTGATGTAAATTATACTTCCACTACAACATGGGTACTGGATACCGGTTGTGGTTCTCACCTTTGTAATCATTTACAGGGGTTAATAGACGTGAAGAGGCTTAGCAAAGGAGATGTGGATCTATGCCTTGGAAATGGAGCTCGAGTAGCGGCCGAATCCAAAGGAACTTATGTATTAGCTTTGCCTAATGGGTTTGAGTTGTATTTACATAATTGTTTTTACGTGCCTACACTTTCTAAAAACATTATTTCAATCGCTATGTTAGACATGGACGGTTTTTGTTTTGTCATTAAGAACAATCGTTGTACTATTTCAAGGAACGACTTGGTTATAGGCCAAGATCCTTCCATTAATGGCATTTACATTTTAGAAACCTCGAATCCGACTAATGACATCTACAACATTCATTCAAAGAAACTCAAATCAAGTGATCCAAATGAATCGTTCATTTGGCATTGTCGATTAGGTCACATAAACGAGAATCGCATCAAAAGATTAATTTCGACTAATGTGATTACACCATTTGATTTTCAATCATATGGAACATGCGAATATTGCCTTCTTGGCAAAATGACTCGAAATCCTTTTAGTGGTAAAGGGACACGAGCAAGTGAACTATTGGGACTCATACATACCGATGTGTGTGGACCAATGAGTATCACCACTCGTGGAAATTATGACTACTTCATAACCTTCACCGATGACTTGAGTAGATATGGGCATATCTATTTAATGAAGTATAAAAGTGAATCTTTTGAGAAATTCAAGGAATTTCAAAACGAAGTAGCGAAACAATTGAACAAAAGGATTAAGGCACTACGATCCGATCGTGGTGGAGAATATCTTAGCCTTGAATTCGATTGACACTTGAAAGGTTGTGGTATTATATCACAACTTACTCCACCCGGAACACTACAACTCAATGGTGTTGCCGAAAGGAGAAATTGAACCCTAATTGATATGGTTCGATCAATGATGAGTCAAACCGAGCTACCAAACTCGTTTTGGGGATTTGCGATTCAAACCGCAATTAGATCCTTGAATAATAGTCCCATAAAGACAACCGAAAAGACTCCATATGAGATGTGGAAGGGAAGAGTTCCTAATATATCCTACATGAAAATTTGGGGATGTGACGCTTACGTCAAGGCAAAGACCGACAACAAGCTTGCCCCAAAATCCGAAAAATGCATCTTTGTAGGTTACCCCTTGAACTCTCGAGGATACTACTTCTACAAACCTCAAGAGAACAAAGTTTTTGTGTCTTGCGAGGCTGTCTTCTTAGAAAGTCAATTTATTTCTAAGAGACAGAGTGGGAGAAATTTTGAACTTGATGAAGTTCAAGAGCCACAAACCGATGTAGAGACGCAAGAAGATGTTCCTTCGTCATCTAACGCGGTTGTCTCTCCTCCACTTAGAAGAACGGGCTGTGTTATTCGCCATCCCGATTGATATGTTGGGCTTATCGAAGAAGATGGAACACTCGATGTGTTGCTTTTAGAAAGTGACGAGCCCGCCACCTACAAGGCCGCAATCTCTAGTCCAAATTCCTCCTTATGGCTTGAAGCCATGAAGTCCGAAATGGATTCTATGCATGAAAACCAAGTTTGGAACTTGGTGGATTTGCCTAAAGGGGCAAGACCTCTTCAATGCAAATGGATTTTCAAAGTCAAGAATGGCATAGAAGGACATGATGATGTCTATAAAGCTAGGCTAGTGGCAAAAGGATTTACCGAAGTCCAAGGTCTCCATTATGATGAAACCTTCGCCCCCGTAGCCAAGCTAAGATCCATACGGATTTTGTTAGCGATTGCCGCATTTCATGATTATGAAATATGGCAAATGGATGTCAAAACTGCTTTTCTAAATGGGCATTTAGAAGAGGAGATGTACATGATACAACCCGAAGGTTTTGTTGATTCTAAGAATCCTAACAAAGTGTGCAAGCTTAAGAGATCCATTTATGGTCTTAAGCAAGCATCTAGAAGTTGAAATCATCGATTCGATCATGTGATAAAAGAGAATGGTTTCACTCGAAGTGTTGAGGAACCATGTTTATACATGAAATTTAGTGGGAGCAATGTTGTGTTCCTAATCTTGTATGTCGATGATATACTACTCATTGGAAATGATATTCCGATGTTGTCTTCTGTTAAGAAATGGTTAGGTAACCACTTCCAAATGAAAGATTAAGGAGAGGCACAATGCATATTAGGTATCCAGATCCATAGAGATAGATCCAAGAGGATATTGGCACTAAGTCAAGAGTCTTATGTTGATAAGATTCTTCGACGGTTCAGCATGGACAAATCAAAAAGGGGATTGGTACCTATGGTAACTGGGAAAATATTGAGCAAGTCTCAATCTCCCTCCGAACCCCATGATGTTGAACAGATGAAGATGATCCCTTATGCTTCCGTTGTTGGATCAATCATGTACGCCATGATATGCACACGTCCTGATGTCTCGTATGCCTTGAGCACGACGAGTAGATATCAAGGAAATCCAGGTGAGAGTCACTAGATAGCCATCAAGAACATCCTTAAGTACTTGAGAAGAACTAAGGATTCTATCTTAGTGTTTAGAGGAGACAACGAGCTCCGTGTTAATGGTTACACGGACTCAAGTTTCTAAACGGATAGAGATGACATGAAGTCACAAGCTGGTTTCGTTTTCATGCTCAATGGTGGTGCCGTTAGCTGGAGAAGCTTCAAGGAAGCTAAGACTGCGGATTCAACAACGGAGGCTGAGTACATTGCAAAGATCGTGGCTGCGCCAAGGAAGCTGTGTGGATCAGGCAATTCACGGAAGGTCTAAGAGTAGTACCTACCGCTAATGATCCCATCACTCTCTATTGTGATAATAGTGGGACGATCTTCCAAGCTAAAGAGCCAAAGTCTAGTAATAGATCTAGACATGTACTTAGAAAATATCATGTAATTAGAGATTTGATTGAAAGAAAGGAAATTGCGATATGTAAGGTTGGGACGGATGACAACATAGCCGATCCGCTCACCAATCCTTTATCGCAGGCCAAGCATGATGGACATGTTGCGTCCATGGGACTTAAACGTGTACCAAGTTTGTATTAGATTTTGAAATGAAATAAAAGTGTTGTTTTTGTTCATGTTCATAATCGCATTTGTCTTTTATCTTTTCTTTATACATTGTTACATCCAAACGGGTTGTAGTGACAAATTGAACCTCGTTAAAGTGAACACGGATTAACATAGTATTCGCCCATAGTCACTTGTATGAGGTGACGTCTCGAAGTGACTAGAGTGTGATGCGATTGATGGCAAGTTCAAGTGCCATGAAGTCATATGAGATGACTAGTCGATCACATAGGCAGACTGTTAGGAACATTTTGTCGGGCCTTATGACCGCTTATAGAGTTCTGGCAAATTTATATAGCCTGGTCGTGGCGAGAGCTACTATAGTATTCTAATGAGTCGATTCTTTTGACTAAAGACTGTTCGCCTAAGGTGGCACAGTTTCAGATTAACTTTGATTTATGTTACTACGACCTTCGTAAATGGGGTCAAATGGGCATATTTTGGGTTATGATGGCTGTGGCTAGTCGAAGGGAATAAGTGCGATAGAAATTGTCCACCCCTTGTCAGGGTTATAACAATATCTCAGGGCCACTCGAGGAGTAATGAACTGGAAATGCGTGGCCACGCTCGGAAGGTATCCATGGTGGATAATTCCGGTCAATCAGTTATTCTCCAGATCGAGGAAACCACTCTCGATATGATCAATTGCAAGTACGACCTGAAAGACACCTTGCATTGAGTGGGAGATAGTAATAGGACAAGAGAATTGGTGACGCACACTTGTCGAGGACAAGTGGGAGATTGTTGGAATATGTGTCCTCCGGCAATAATGCGATCACAACTGTCGATCATGATGATCACATGTTTAAGTCTCATTTTAAGAATACATGTAGGAAGTAATATTTTACTGTCAACTGGTCCACATATATCGGTAATGATTGGCTGACTAGAGTTTGACATTACTGTCGTGCGACGGTGGTGATCAGTTGATCCCCTTAGGTCATACCTAAAGGATAACACTCTTAATTGATTATTTAATTGATCGTATGTCGATACGGGTTAATTAAATTACTTAAAATTGACGGACGATTTTGGAAGTAATATTTACGTGTCTCATTGTAATTTGATTAAAATAAGATACGGTCTAAGTAATCGAATTGTTTTATTGCTTAGATGAAATTATTGTTTACGGAAACAATTGAAACTGAATGAATAATTTATTATAAATACAAGATGTTGTAATTTATAGTTGATAAAGCGTTTTGATACAAGTAATTGTGAATTACTAAGTCGATTTTTACATGACGTGTTTTATTAATGCGTTGATTTTTAATACGTTAAAAATACATGACAATTTTACATGACTTGTGACATGTGACAAATTGATAAATTGACAAAGATAAAATGGAATCCATTTTATCTAATATGGACCGAAATATGGAGGGAGTATGGTGTTTAAATTATGTTAAATTATTTGAGTGGAAACAAAATAATTACACCTAGCTATAGCCATGCAAGCATATGTTTTCTTGGATAGAAAAACTTGCTCATGCATTGGCACCCAATCCCTCCTTCCCACCGGTTTTTTAAAGGCCTAATAGAGAGTTTTTCTCTCTTATTATTCATTCATACTTCATACAATATTTCTAGTGCAAGAAATAGAAAAGCTCTCTAAGAAAATCTAGAGAAATAAAAACTCCAAAATCTTCCTCTCTTGGCCGAAATACAAGAGATAAAAACAATAGTTTTGGGTCAATTTTATTAAGATTAATATTGTTCTAGTATTAATAATATTAGCCTTTTAAGAGGTTATCTTGGGTATAATTCCCTGGGAGGGATTCTAAGCTTGAATCCTTTGGTCATCCAATATTAGGAAGCTCAAGAACAAGTGAGTAGGAGAACTCATTTGTGCCCATATATCCGAAATCTCAATGTAAGGAAAACAATTTCTTCTTTATTCTTATTCGTGTTTGCATGCATAAGATCTAAATTAATTTTATGGCTAAATTAATTATAACATATTTGAATATGTTAAGTATAATGAGATATAGATTTCTAACAGTTCTAAGTCGCCACCAAGCAATTGTGGGATGCTTGGAAACCGTTCGAACCCACTTTATACCTAGGTCAACCAAGACAAAAGCCAGTGTTTGACATAGGTACTAAAGATAAGGAGTCGTCCCTCTTTAGTATCCTATCTCTAGAATGACTCTTGCTCGCCCTGGATAAGGTCGTCCACTATCCAAAGTTTCTGGGTAAGAGGTGAAGGTACGTATTGGGAAGCCCTTTAATCGGACATCGAATCCCGCCCGCGGTAGCAGCCTTACTGATCGATCATGGTTGGTTGAATGCAAAAGTTGATAAAACGGGTAAATGCATGGATGCGCATCCACAAGTTTAAACCTAACATGTGAGTTTACTATATCAATTGTTTATCTAAATATCAAGTAATTGATGTCATGTTGGATTTAGTGTTGATTTGCACGCAACACAGAAATTAAACATCCATTTATCGAGTTAGGTTTATGGTGCATAACGTGATCCATTTGTCTTAGAAAGGCGTTTTGCGAATACAAAGTAAAAGGCGGACTTTGTCAATCTGATCCGTCCTGTATTTGGGTTAACTGAAGTCGGGATCGTCCTAGGCAAGTGCATGAAAGGAAGCAGGACCTGCATCAGGCAGCCTATTGAGGCGCGAGCCTTAGGGCGATGCAAAGGGACCTGTCCAGGTTTGAAAACTGGAAATCAATGGGCCTGTTCAGGCGCGAGGCAGCAGACGACCCAAAGGGGTGTCTCCTGGTTGTTGAAGATGTTTATGAAGTTGTTTGTAAAAGGGTATTTAAACCCGTCTTTGTTGAAAAGGTCGTTTAGACCGCTTTTGTGCTAACATAAAGAACGGGACTTGAATAATCATCATTGTGTGACAATATGCGATGTCGGGTTCGGTTTTGCAATCTTGACATGAATAGTTTTGAAAAATATTTATTATGAATTAATTGTGTTAAGTTCATTATTTTGTAATTAGTCAATTTTCATCGTCGTACTCGAATTTAAGCCGACATGGTATGTGGAACCAAGGATGATTATGCGTGTATGACTAATATGGTTGTTTTTGAAAATGTAAACAAATGAATAAAAGGTTTTAAAATACCTTTTAAAATGTAATTAACGAAATATTATCACCGAAACACGGATTAAACTGTCATGGTATAAAGAACCAAGGGTGGACATAATTTATGGTTAAAAAGATTTATCATAAAAATGATTTGAAATGGTAAAAACCAATTGCAAAAATGAAATGAAAATGGAAAGAATGAACTCAAACATATTTGAGTTCTGACCTGGATAGCCCATTTAGGCACGAGCCACCTAGTTGTGACGAGGGGCTTTTGTTTCAGGTCAAAACTCATCTTGGCTCATTCGATCCGTATTTTGGACCATGTTATGCATGTTTTAGCATGTTAGGGTCATAAAAACAGATAAAAAGACACGAAATAATAGGATTAATTACACCCTCATACTTACATGTTAGATCGTAGGCGAGAAATCGACGGAAGTGTAAAAACTTGTTAGGTCGGAAAACTCGGTTGAAAACCGTTTTAGCAATGTAATGAGTGTTTTTTTGTTTAGTGATTGTGTAGTTGGTCGAAATGGTCGGTCAATTTATTTAATGCACGATGACGGTACCAAACAATGTGTTTGGCTCGTATTTTCGATCGGTAGGTCGAAAATACGTGTTGGTTTGTAACTTAAGAAGTCGAGTCTGAATTTTAAGGGAGAAAGGAGGGGGCGGACACTCGCGTACCTTCAAATGGTAGCATTTGAGGGGTATATATAGAGGATTGTGTGGTTGTGTGCGTTTTGAGCGACGTGGCCGTATAGGCTACTTGAAGAGGCGCGAGCCATTTCACGGGTCTTCGAGCTGTCTTGTCACTATCACGCATTTGAAATCATGATTTGTTCTATCCTAGGTTTTGGACGGCATGATTATTGTACTTGACCATCAAGTATACCGTGTATACTTAACATGGAAGCTTTGTGGTGTTTGTTTTTTGTGTTTGACTCGGTTTGACTCGTTGTTGGAGTCGGGATTTGAATTTTGAGTCGGTTTTTGGTCCGGTGTCGGTTTTGACTCTAGTTAGTGTCATTGCGACCCTGTCGTCGTGCATAAAACACTCCAGGTACTTTTGAAAAGTTTTGAAAATGTTTTGTTTTCGAAATTGTTTTGAGTTTTCCGACGTATAGTTATACAAACTGTCGATTAAACGTAGCGATTCCTAAGCATGTTATAGTCCGATAATTCATCGGATGTTTGTTGGGGATTCAACAGATATTGGGTATCTACAGGAGTATCGGCGTATACCAGCTGGCAATAAATGGATATATGTGTGAGATGGTTCAAGGCTTGAAGTTAAAGGAATTGGTACCTGCAAGCTTAAGTTGAAAGACAAACGAGCTTTTTACCTACATGATGTTGGTGATTTAAGAGTAATTACCGTTACATTTAGCGTAATTAAGATTGGTTCGTAGATGGGTAATTTCTAAATAATATAATGTGAGTTCGGGAAGTACGGAGTGTACACTCACATAATTATTTACGGAATTACGGTATAGTTTTCGGTTCGAATAACTATGACGGAGGTTGGTAGTAATTAAATTACTCGGGTTTTAATTAATTGAAACCGGAATTTCTGAAGAGTTGTGACTCTTCAGAAATACATCTCCCTATACACTCCTTTGTCATTATAAATAGACAAAGGGATGAGAAGGAAAAGTTACAGTGAAACGAAATCTTCTACTGCATCAAGGAACATATAACATTCTATAACAAAATACTTCTTAATTATATCTCTGTATTCTGTGCCGAATACAGAGGACAACCGTCTTATCTCAATAGAAAGTTCGATACAACCCAGGCACTAAAGTAAGGGTCGAATTGTTCTATTAGGAAAGCATAGCGATTCGGTGCGGTTTTTATTATTGTCAATTCCTATTTCGTACATATACAATTATCTAACAATCTAATAGAACAAATCCGAAATTTTTCAAGATGACGAAAGATAAGGAAATGACAATGAAGGTTAACAATCTGAAAATTTGGTACGGTTGAAATTTTTGTCACTTTGGTTTGCAAATGTGTTGCGTTGTTGTTCGCATAGTCTGCGGCGCGTTGGCGCGGTTATTTGCCTGATTACGGATAAAGTATTGGCAAATGCTCTAGATTTTCCAGCATTCCCTATAACCAATATTACATGAACTTTGGACATCGATGTATGTGGAAATCAGGGAGGTTTGTTTGCGGATTTGCATGGACATGTGAATTTTTGAATTACGCATGACTGTAGTAGGTTTATATGGAGCAAGTTCATGTTGATCATCATGTATCTAGTAATCAAATCAAGAGAAATCCAGGGAGCAAAACATCGTATGCAAAGTATGGCTGCCATTACGATTGACAAAGGAAATTGCGAAACATTACTCAAGATAAGTGTGTTGATCTAATCTAAATACATTTCATTGCGATGCTTGATAAGAAGTATAATTTACGATGTTGATATGCACTTGTATGATCATCACCTTTTCATATGATGCTTGTTAAATCATTATAATTAAGTTTGCTCATAATCCATCCTACGGTTGCATACTTGGTTATGTTTTTATCGTAATGCAAATTTTGTAATATGGGAATCTTTTTTATTGATATAGATAAAAATTTATCTGATCTTGTATTATGGAATGAATGACATGATACGGATGTTTACTGGTCTAATACTTATGTTAATGTATAATAAAGTTTGGCGATTAATATGTCAAAGAACAAGATGTTTACTGGTCCAACATGATCTGTGTGATATATTGAATTTAAGATTGGCTTAATAAATTTTCTAGAACATTCATGGTCATTTCTTATCACTGATTTCAATGGGCTATGGGTTTTTATGAATACAAAGTTAGTGACATGTGTGATTTATTATTAATAATCATGATAGTATTGTTTGTGTACATAAAACCATGAATCCTTGGTTAAATGTGTCATTGTCTGTATTTGGTTTCATTTAATGATGGTTTGATCACTATACGAATAAATTGATAATAAATCAAGGAATGGCTATCATATGTATGCAGTGATGATGAGATTAAACATTATGACTAATATAAATGATAATGTGTTGTATGAAAACATTATCTATGTTATGTAGTTGATTTATTTTCTTAGTGGAGGCATGTTTAATTGATAAGTGGTGAATAGGGTCTGTTGACTCTAATTTTGATCAAGCATGCACTTTGAATTAATTAAATGTGACTCTGTAAAGTTTGATATGAGAAAATAAATTGGGGAAACGTTTTTCTTATTTCTGTGTATTGATACCATATACAAGACAAAGTATATATAGGCTACATCATACAAGAAACCCTATATTACCTACCGACATAATATAAACAATATAAACGAAATATGGAAATATAACCATACAAAATACCATACGAAATATGGAAACATCAAAGTATCTCGTAACACCCCCCCTCAAGTTGGAGCGTGGGGATCAACTACGCCCAACTTGGATAACAAATGCAAGAATTCGCGCACGCCTAAAGCCTTTGTGAGAATGTCAGCGACTTGGTTAGACGTGTGGACATACTTTGGAGCAATCAAACCATCTTGTATTGCATCGCGCACGAAATGACAGTCAATCTCAATATGCTTACTTCTTTCATGAAATACGGGATTGCGCGCAAGATGAAGAGCCGCTTGATTATCGCAATACAACATCGCGGGAACTTGTGTAGATACTCGAAAGAACTGTAAGATCCCACGCAACCATTTTACTTCACAAGTTGCTGCGGCCATAGCTCTATATTCAGACTCAGCGGAAGAAAGGGACACGGTGTGCTGTTTCTTTGTCTTCCAAGAGACAGGACTAGCACCCAAAAACACACAATATGCAGTCAAAGACCGTCGGGTCAAAGGACAACTCGCGTAATCAGCATCACAATAGACAGATAAATCGAGTGGAGAATCAGAACGAAACAACAATCCTTGTCCAGGACTACGTTTCAAATAGCGAACAACCCGTAATGCAGCATTCCAATGGGTCTCTCGTGGCTCATGCATAAAACAGGATAAAATATGGACACTGTAAGACAGATCCGGCCTGGTATTAGTCAAATAAATGAGACGACCAACCAGTCGACGGTAAGATTCTGGTGCCTTAAGCACGGCATCATCAGCCAAGGCTAGCTTGTGTTGTTGTTCGACTGGTACATTAGCCGGTTTACTTCCTATTAAACCCGTCTCAGTCAAGATGTCTAATGCATATTTCCTTTGACAAAGGAATATCCCAGTTGAATTTCTCGCAACTTCAAGACCCAAGAAATATTTTAATGCTCCGAGATCTTTCATATGGAAACATGAACTTAGATAGTCCTTTACGCGACGTATGGCTGCAGTATCATTTCCTCCAATGACGAGGTCATCGACATAGACCAAGATATATATCTCGACTCCAGAAGCAAAATAAGTAAATAAGGAATAATCGGATAGACATTGCACAAAACCATAACTAACCAGGGATGCCGAGAGTTTCTCAAACCAGCAACGAGAAGCTTGTCGGAGACCGTATAAAGACTTTTTAAGACGACAAACTTTACCTGGCGCATCAACAAAATATCCAAGAGGCAATTTCATGTACACTTCTTCTTCTAAATCGCCATGAAGAAAGGCGTTATGCACATCCATCTGATGTAATTCCCATCCTCGAGCTGCAGCAATGGTTAGAAAAACACGAACAGTGACCATCTTAGCAGTGGGTGCAAAAGTTTCAAAGAAATCAACCCCTTCTTCTTGACGGTTGCCAAGAATGACAAGACGAGCTTTAAATCGTTCAACTGAGCCATCTGCTCGCAATTTTATCTTATAGACCCATTTATTACCAATGGCTTTTTTTCCTACGGGCAAATCAACAATATCCCATGTACCATTGCGATTTAAAGCGTCTAATTCAAGATTCATAGCATTACACCATCGCTTATCTTTTACAGCCTCACGAAAAGTGGAAGGTTCAACACAATTATCTACTGCGGCCACAAAAGAACGGTAACCGAGAGAAAATTTATCAGAAGATATAAAATGAGCTAGTGGATATGGCATACCTGAAGACGGCGACTGGAGCGAATGATCTGAAAGGGGGCTATATTCTTCTATATCATTGAGAACACGAGCACCACCCGTAACATATTCGTCCGTACTATATCTGGACCACGGTATATGAGGGCGCTGACCACGCCCATACTCCGGTTCAGGTGGCTGCCCCTCCTCGTTTACTAACTCAGTCGATTCCGTATTAACCACTTGCTCACGTGTAGGCACAATTTCGGCCACTTCATCACCACCAACATCATGTAGAATGAATTCTCCATCCCCAGCATCATTGATAGACACGGTGGGAGTGTCTTGAACATGCTGCAAGTTATTTATTGTACCATCCGTACAATAAGGAAATACCGATTCATCGAAAACGATATCCCGAGATATAAAAAATTGTTTAGAATCCAAATCATAAACCTCCCATCCTTTCTTACCGAAAGGATATCCAATAAATACACACCGTCGACTTCGTGACGCAAACTTATCACCATCCTTACGTGGATGCTTAACATAGCACAGACAACCAAACATACGCAGATTATCATATGAAGGCAGCTTATTAAATAATATTTCATAGGGAGTTTTCCCTTCGAGAAGTACTGATGGAGTGCGATTTATTAAATATCCTGCAGTCAAAATACACTCTCCCCAAAACTCGATAGGAAGCCCAGCTTGAAAACGCAAAGCTCTTCCTACATTCAGAATGTGACGGTGTTTTCTTTCAACCCGTCCGTTCTGCTGCGAGGTTCCCACACAACTAGTCTGGTGTATAATGCCATTGGTAGCGAAGTAATCTTTTAAACATGTGAACTCAGTACCATTATCAGTACGTACTATTTTCACAT
The DNA here is from genome assembly GCF_048544455.1 of Silene latifolia. Taxonomy (NCBI): domain Eukaryota; kingdom Viridiplantae; phylum Streptophyta; class Magnoliopsida; order Caryophyllales; family Caryophyllaceae; genus Silene; species Silene latifolia. The sequence goes on along the minus strand of NC_133538.1, from coordinate 306,905,422 downwards.
CGACATTAAACTGCCGCTTTACCATAATGACAAAATTTTGTAGTAATTGAGATACCTCGTCTTTAGTCTTAATTAAGTAAACCCATACCGCACGAGAAAAATCATCGACAATAGTAAGAAAATAACGACTACCACAAGATGAAGTAATACGATAATCACCCCATAAATCACAATGAATAAGCTCAAAAATCGACTTTGATTTATTCTCACTAACGATAAATTTTTCTCGCGTCTGTTTGGCACGTAAACAAATATCACAAAGTGTTGCATTATGCTTATCACTCTTATTTTGAATAAATGGCAAAAATTTAATGACTCGTCTGGAAGGATGTCCTAGCCGACGGTGCCAAACCTCAATATCATCCCTGACTTTCTTAGCAGCAAAAACTCCTTCATGTTGTATTCCCTCTAGAAGATATAGCCGCCCTTTCTGCTCACCCGTACCAATCGTCTTCTTCGTTATGCGGTCCTGTATCACACAAGACTCATTAGTAAAATTTATATCACAATTAAGGTCACTTGACAATTGAAAAACTGAAGCGAGATTGCAATTAAAATCGGGCACAAAAAGGACATTATTCAAAATTAACTGTCCACCCAAAATCACACGTCCCTGCTTGTTAGATTTAGCAAATTTGCCATTAGGCAACGTCACCACACAAGGATCAATTTCTTGTATGTCTCTTAATAATTCAAAGCAACCAGTCATGTGATGCGTAGCACCCGAATCAAGTAACCAAAGCACACGACTATTCGCCTTACCATTCATTCGCACTTTCGAAGAAGATGCTTTAGCATTATTCACATACACTTCCCATTGTTCTTTCGGCACGGTGACGAACTGTTGTTCCTTATTATCCGCTGATTCCTCATTCACACGAGCAGCGTTACTGTTACTGTTACCAGGAGCCGAATTGCCCCTGCCTTGCCCATAACTGTAACCACTATTACTGCCACGACCTCCACGGCCTCCACGACTTCCACGACCGCCTCCTCTGCCCCTGTCCCGCCATCCTTTAGGGTAACCTATAATGTCAAAACAACTTGCTTTCACATGCCCATATTTAAGACAATTATCGCAAAAAGGACGTTGAGAATCGGAGTCTCTGTCGCTTGGTTCACCAATGCGTGGAGCGACTCACCGAGGAGGCGAATAACGCGCTGCAAACCCAACGGTTACTCTCTGTTTTCGCCGCCTCTTGTCCCAACAATACGAGGAGCCTTCCCTTTTACTCCTTCCTCTTGAATCATGGTAGAGTAGGCTCGGTTGAGAGATGGGAGCGGTTCCTGTAAGAGCAGATTCGACGCTACTGTCGAGTATGAGGCATCAAGACCCAATAAAAAATCATGGAGTTTACTTTCATCTCTCTTTTTGTCGAGTTGTTTATTCAACCCGCATTTGCAACCTCCACAGTTACAGGTGGGATTTCTATCATATTTATCTAGGTCGTCCCAAAGTTTCTTGAGGCGACCATAATAATCAGTCACAGACTCATCATTACCTTGCTTACAATCATGGATGGAGCCCTTGATCCGATGTAATTTCGGACCATTACCAACGCTAAAACGTTGTTCAATATCGTCCCACAACTGTTTTGCTTCTTCAACATAAGAAATAATCGAACCAAGACCTGGTTCAATAGTATTAAAAATCCAATTAACGACCATGGCATTAACCATGTACCAATCTTCGATATCGTCAGAGTCATCGGCAGGTTTTGTGATCGTACCATCGATGAATCCTGTCTTCTTCTTTGAACGCAGGGCACCCCGCAATTTGACTGACCATTCATCATAATTGTCTCCCTTCAATTCGACAACAATTAATTTGTCTCCAGACTTATCGGAGGTCGAAAGAAAATACGGACTAAGCTTTTCACCCTTACCCATATCGGTAGATTGAGAAGAAACACTAGACTCGGAATCAGAGTCGGAAAGGAGATGAGTATCTAACGGCGATGAATCTGCGCCGTCAGGTGTATTGCTCATAAGATGCTAGAAAACCTAGCTCTGATTACCATGTAAAGTTTGATATGAGAAAATAAATTGGGGAAACGTTTTTCTTATTTCTGTGTATTGATACCATATACAAGACAAAGTATATATAGGCTACATCATACAAGAAACCCTATATTACCTACCGACATAATATAAACAATATAAACGAAATATGGAAATATAACCATACAAAATACCATACGAAATATGGAAACATCAAAGTATCTCGTAACAGACTCAGTGGTGCGAAACGTCGGACTTGATTGATACATACTCCGTATATATTGACAAGATCACAAAAGGAAATCAAAAGAGACAAGAACACTTTGACTTTGTTTTGAATGGGTGATTTTAAGTTGTTGAAAATTTACATAATTCGTACATGTGCAATGTTTGGCCTGATCTTGTTTGTGTTTTTTGTTGTCTCACATGTTGTAAATCATGGTGCTGATGATACCATGTTAATATATTAGTGGTAATATTGTTGTAAGATAAGAATGTTTGCATATGATTAATGGGTGGTTATCATTTATGATAAGAGTTTGATGCATAAAAACTTATGGATTCCTAAGTATGTTTTTAAAATGAAAACCCATTATTAATGCATGATTTTAACCATTGGCTTATAACATTGCTATACATGGTATTTATAGTATTTGTATGCAATGTTGGTGTTGTTTGATGAAGTAACATGGATGTCATCATTATATATTTTTTGGTTATTACTTGGCTATCATTAAGAATTTTCAAGTAAAGAGGATGATGATGATGATGATTTGTGATCTGATCTTGTAGGTCATTAATATGCAATATGTGTAGTTTGTTTGCCTAAAGAGATATTTATATAATATGATGTTTTGTCAATGGATATTTGATCGGTTATTTAGTAATGTTGTTAGTATGCTAACTGTTTTTGTATTGATTGTTAAGCATGTTAATGTCTTGTGTAAAGTATTTTAAAGTTTGATTATGTAATTGGTTTTACCATATAATCTAAAATGATGGTTTGTGATAACCATGGTGAGATTATGGAGTCATGGTGGTTTAGCCATGTAAGAGGTAAATTGACATAATTGAATGTACGATTATTTGACGAGTCTGGTAATGGAGTAGTCATTTGTTGTAAGATTAATGACAAGTTGATCTTTGGCATAGAACAACGATGATTTACCTTGTAAAAAGGTGGTTATGTCATTGTGAACTTCTATGAAGGACGATACGGGGTAGGTAATATGATCCTTGGTATTGGGATCGAGGGTGAGAGTATAATATAATTATTATTCTCCAGTTAATACTCCTATAGGTTGAGAATGACGGTTTTATCTAACAAAGTAAAGTGAATTGAAGTCATGACTCGGGTTTTCACACGGGCTTAATTATTGCGGTTTGACAAGTTGAGTAAGTATACTAGTATAGCTAGTACTCATCTTTGGCAAAGAATTAAGCAAGTGTGACAATGTATAAAGTAAACTATGAATTATGGTTTGTCTTATGTCATTTTCCTTCGGTTTTAGAGGGATAGTATTTTGCAAATTGAAGTACCAAATGTAGAAGGTGATTTTCTACTAGTGGTAGTGTATTTTACTTGGGAAAGTACCATGAGTATATGGATTTCCAAGAAGTAAATTTGCATTATGAGTTTGACATTGGAGTTAGTATGCGTAGTGTTAGCATAGCCAGTTAAGGCTAAGTAGCTAAGGAAATTAATTAATCTACGGTATTACTTAAAAGTATTAGACCAATTTCATCCTTGATTTTTGATAGTGAATATCGGTGCACCAGGGTGTTTGCTATAACACGGTTTATGGACTATCATAAATGGGGATGATTTTGGTTGTCTTTTGTGAGATCTCAGTTTTAGTTGATCACTTTGCATGAAGGGTCAATTATGGACTTGGTTATTAAGTCGGTTGACGGGATGGGTCTAAAACTCGTATAAGATCCTTGGCGATAGGATACCCAATTCTCCTCTAATACAACGTTAGAGGCTGAATTCAATGTGGAAGGCCTATTGTTAAGAGATTGAAGCACACAATAATTTATATCCCGAGGTGTGTGCTTAGACTTGCATGTTGTGAGGTTGATCTTTTGAAAAAGTGTGTTTGCAAGGACACGATGAAAAGAATCAACCTATATGAACATGAAGTACAACCGCTTCAAGGGAGTATGGGTTTGACTCCCGATATGTTCATGAATAGATATGGGACACTAGGCTTGTAATTAAGTGTCAGTTTATGTAATTTTAGAAGTAAAATTAATTTATGTGTGAGTTATCTTCAAGTATTCAAAATGGGTAGAAAGGGTTCAATGCTTAGTCACACCCCGATACTCGAATATTTGGAATGTGTAATTTCACTATGTGAAAATTCAATCTTCGTGACATTTTCATTTATGCATAAATTGGTATGTTTGTTAGGTTATTTAAATTCTTGAATTACGCTTAAATGGGGGAGGAATGTTGGTGATTTAAGAGTAATTACCGTTACATTTAGCGTAATTAAGATTGGTTCGTAGATGGGTAATTTCTAAATAATATAATGTGAGTTCGGGAAGTACGGAGTGTACACTCACATAATTATTTACGGAATTACGGTATAGTTTTCGGTTCGAATAACTATGACGGAGGTTGGTAGTAATTAAATTACTCGGGTTTTAATTAATTGAAACGAATTTACGAAGAGTTGTGACTTTCTTAAATACATCTCCTATACACTCCTTTGTCATTATAAATAGACAAAGGGATGAGAAGGAAAAGTTACAGTGAAACGAAATCTTCTACTGCATCAAGGAACATATAACATTCTACAACAAAATACTTAATTATATCTCTCGTATTCTCATGCCGAATACGAGGGGCAACCGTCTTATCTCAATAGAAAGTTCGATACAACCCAGGCACTAAAGTAAGGGTCGAATTGTTCTATTAGGAAAGCATAGCGATTCGGTGCGGTTTTTATTATTGTCAATTCCTATTTCGTACATATACAATTATCTAACACATGATGTCTTTTATGTGTCGAAAATACGATGAGATTTACTTTCAATAGTTACCCTCTTAGGATTTGGTTTTAGTTTAAATTTTCATGGTAATGGTTTGAACGTTTTTCTAGATTCAGCTTTAGTTTGTTCAGGTGTTTTTGAGGATGGTTTCATTGTGTTATGGAAACAATTGATTTTAATAAAACAAGTTGCTTTTCTGTCTCCTCTACGCCTTCGAGTGGTGACGCAAACTTACGGCAAGCTAGATTAAGACACATTGGACAGAAAAGGGTGAAAAGGCTTGCCAAGGATGGTCTCTTAGGCCAACTCGCAAGAACCGATCTGTCTACATGCGAACATTGTCTTGCGGGAAAATTATCTAGAAAGCCTTTTGGAAAGGCTAAAAGAGCTGACACTCCTCTGCAATTAATCCACTCTGACATCTGTGGTCCAATGAATGTGAGGGCAAGACATGGTGCTTCATATTTTATCACCTTTATTGATAGTTATACTCGTTTTGGTCATGTTTATTTGATCTCCCATAAGTCAGAACCATTAGAATGCTTCAGATGATATACAAGATTGGTTGAAAATCAAATAGAAAAGAACGTTAAAACGTTGAGAACTGACCGTGGACGTGAGTACTTATCTGAAATGTTTAAAAGACTGTGATGAAAAGGGTATAGCTAGAAAATTAAAAATTCCTGGAACTCCGCAACAAAACGGTGTCGCAGAAAGAAGGAATCGTACCATATTAGACATGGTTTGTAGTATGATGGCGCAAACAAATCTCCCAATTACGTATTGGGGAGATGCATTGCTGACTGCTGCCTATATATTAAACCGTATCCCCTCAAAATCAATTACTTCTACTCTATATAAATTATGGACTGGCAGAAAACCAGATCTAAGTAATCTTAGACCATGGGGATGTGCTGCTTATATTCTTGACCCTACCAGACAATATGGGAAGTTAAGTCCCAAGGGCAAGAAGTGTATCTTTGTCAGATATTCGGAACACTCTAAAGGTCATGTGTTCATAGGCGAGCATACTGATGGAAGTATTACTGAGATTGAATCACGAGATGCATCATTCTTGCAGAATGATTTCCCTACTAGGGGAGAAGTTGACAGAAACTTTCAATTCGATGAATTGGAAGATATTGACGCCACACCAGTCCAAACAAATGAGGAGAGAGATGAAGTTCTTTCACCTCAGCTGGAAAGTGGGAGTGACGTAATTCGTGGTTCTGAGCCACAAGAACAATTTATAAGGAAGAGCAATCGAACCAGCATACCTCGTCGTCGCTTTGCGATTGAAGGGGAAGCTAACTTGGTTTATGATGAAGATGAACCATATAATGTACAAGATGTTCTTTCCTGCCCTAGTAAGGATAAGTGGAAGAGGGCAATGGAGGAAGAGATGGATTGAATGAAGTCAAACCAGGTCTGGGACTTGGTTGACCTACCATCTGGACGAAAACCAATTGGTAATAAATGGGTTCTCAAAATAAAGCAAAAAGCAGATGGAACCATTGATAGGTTTAAGGCTCCCCTTGTAGCGAAAGGCTTTACCCAACAAGAGGGAATGGACTACGAGGAAACTTTTTTCCCGGTAGTAAGGTTTACCTCAATTCGTTTAATCCTAGCAATCGTTGCACATTTACACTTTGAGTTGCATCAAATGTATGTCAAAACTACACTTCTCAATGGATAACTTGAAGAAGAAATTTACGTGACTCAACCAGTGGGTTTTGAAGTCAATGGTCAGGGGCACAAAGTGTGTAAACTAAATAGATCTATCTATGGCCTTAAACAATCTTCTAGGCAATGGTACTTACGTTTTCACCGAGCTGTATTATCATACGAGTTCACGATGATAGAGGAAGACCATTGTGTGTACGTTAAAAGGTCTAAAGGGAATTTCGTTATTCTATCTCTTTATGTGGACGACATTCTGTTAGCTGGGAACAATTTGGAGTTTCTTGAAACCATAAAGAGTTGGTTGTCATCTAATTTTGAGATGAAAGATATGGGAGTTGTTGCTTATGTGCTTGGTGTCGAAAGAATAAGAGATCGCTCAAATAAACTTCTTGCTTTATCGCAAAAGTCGTTCATTGAGAAGGTTCTTGAAAGGTTGAATATGCACCAGAGCAAACCCATAGATACTCTAATTGCAAAAGGTGAAAGCCTGAGCCTGAGACTCTGTCCAAAAACACCAAAAGAACAAGCTAAAATGGAAAAGGTTCCTTACTCTAGTGCTGTTGGTAGTCTGATGTATGCAATGATGTGTACTCGACCAGATATTTGTTATGCTGTTGGTATGGTAAGTCGATACAAATCAAACCCCGGACAAGCACACTGGACAACTGTGAAAAGGATAATGAGATATCTTAGGGGTACATCGAATTATCACTTTTGTTATAAGGGAGGTCATTTGCGCCTAAATGAGTTCACATATTCTGATTGGGGCGGTGACTTAGATGAACGCATGTATACTTCTGGCCATACTTTCTTGCTGGCAAATGGTTTCATCTCTTGGTCAAGTAAGAAACAAACTTGTGTAGCTCAGTCCACAATGGAGTCAGAGTTCATCGCCTGCAATGCTGTTGTGCGTGAGGCGGTGTGGCTGAGAAGGTTCATAAAACATCTAAGAGTTGTCGAGAATGCTGCAGATCCAGTGACAATTTGACGTGACAGTCAAGCTACAATAGCTTATTGTAAAGACCCTAAATTCCATTGCAAAACCAAACACATTGAGACCAAATATAAATACATCAGAGACATAGTGGCATAGAAGAGAGTGCGCATAGACTATATTCCTACAAGAGACATGGTTGCCGATCCGTTTACTAAGCCTATCCCATGAGTTGTTTTTCTGGCTCATGTTAGGAACTTGGGAATGCGCAAGATGTGATTAAAATTCTAGATTTGTACTCATTTTGCTTAACTCTTATTAATAACAAAATTATTTTTGTTGTTTGATTATTTTTTTTAAAAGCATTTTATACACATGTACTGATGTACCTATGACAGTATGCTGCAGGTATAGCTTATCCACTCACATGGATAATCGCCTTGGGTGCTTTGAATAGCAAGCCGAGATGAGACACTATATTTCTCAGCACTAGAAGTTAGCTATGAGCTGAATCAGAAATGTCGCCTTGATTGAAGTCAAGATGAACATTGTTCCCACAATTAAAATTGCGTGGGATTTGTATTACATTTTACCTGATGTAAATTTCCAGACGTGAGAACTCAGGTTGACAGTTTATGTATTGTGCAATTTTTGAGATTTTAAGTTAGGCGCTTATGTTGCCAAAAAAAAAAAAAAAAAAAAAAAAAAAGTTAGGCGCTTATCTGTTTGCGACTGAACTAAGGTCTGCGTGAAATGATGACTGATGGAGCATACAACTAATGAAAGTCAGTTCATGACACATGATTCATACAATGTGTGAAAAGCGATCATTATGGGAAGCGGGTTGATTATCCCAGTATCACCGCTATGTGAGTCCTTTAAGGTATGATGCCTCTTATTATATCCTTATGACCTTCAATTCTATTTTGAAGTGTCAAACTCGTGTTAGCTACTTTAGCGTGTATTCTATGATCAAGATTGATTCGATTTCAAGAAACACATCTGGGAAAGCGATTGCTGTGACACAGGGCCCGGCCCAAGGGGTGTACAACCCGCGCGGCTGAATAGGGCCCCCAGATTTTGGGGCCCAATTCTGTTTAAGGTCTAAAGATAATGGTTATTCAATACATACATAGATAGTATCAATGTTTATGGTGAAGTGGAAGGCAGTTGAAATGCCACAGCAAATACCTGTGTTCGATTCTACAGTTATGCAGTTTTTGTAAATTTTGCCCGTTTTCAATGAGAATTTGTTTAATTAAGGCCCCTTTTCGGGGGTTTCGCACAGGGCCACCGAAATCTCCCAGACGGCCCTGGTGTGACATGGATAAATATGGATGTGAAGGGAAGATTTTTTTTTTATTTTTTTGGTTGTGTTAGTGTATAAAGGTCGACCAGTTATGTATCGGAGTTAGTACATAATTGTAAATATATATTGTAGTAAAAGTTGAGAATTGCTTTCAGGGATAAAGAATGCTCAACGGATACAACTAAACTAAGTCTAGGATATAGCGAGTAAGTCAGGGGTAGAAGCTTTCATGTATCCTTAACAGGTGCCTGAATCAGGTTCCCAAAATTCCGTTATTATGCTCGCAGGTCGCACAGTGCATTTGCTTGTATGAAACTGAACTGATGCTCTGCTTAATCTCTCTAACCCATCACGTGTGAGTGGGAGCAGGGGCGGAATTAGGAACGAAATCCATCTAGGGCTAGATTTATAGATAATTGAAACGTGTTAGTTAAAGACAAATTCAACCGGTTGACAGATCCATGTTTGAATTTTCGAATTCCTAAACACTGGAAAAGTAAAAATTTTTGTGTATTTTGTCCAATTTGTGGGTTAAATAAAATAAAATTTATACTTTTTACACAAAATTTGTCTTAATATTTTGATTGAAATCCCATAAACAAAATTTTCATCGGTAGGAATTTGGAATTGCATTAAATGTTGTTTTAAAATAAAAAAATCAACCAAAACTTCCTTTGTGTGGGAGTCGACTGTCTCCTTGATAAACATACAACTCAACAACCAACTGTGGTACTTTCTATTTATGCTTTCTTAGTACACAAAATTATATTTGATATTTTATCTAGGGCTATAGCCCTAGTAAATTATGGCTAAATCCGCCCCTGAGTGGGAGATGTTGGATAATTTTGAGTCTAATACATATTATGAGTCCACACATGATGGGTACCATAATATAATAATAGAAAGACTTGTGGAGAAGTCAAGAAAACTTATTGGATAAGTTGAATAGACTTGGGAGATCTAATTTACGATAAGACTTTGGGAAACTAGAGTCCTATTCCAATTGACTATTCTTCCACTATAAATAGGGGAATCTTGGATCTCCTGAGATAAGTCATTGTGAGACTACATCAAAAGTATTCACATAAGAGAGAAAGAGAGCTACCATACAGTGGGAATACTTGGACGGTGAATAAGTGCGATTTCCATTGTGATTCTGCGCGTGACCTGATACAGGTAATCAACGGTGGTTCAGCTCCTAAGATCTAGGTAATATACGCTTTCGCGGGAATTCAGGTATTCCTTTCTACATGTTTTATATGTACCAAGACCATAACTAAAAATAGTCAATATTTGACCGATATTGCCATTGTCTGGCAAATATAATTGATGATTGACACCTATCTACGATATGGTGAAGATGTGATACACGGTAGATTGATATAAAGTAAAAGTCCTAACGGGTAGTTCGGCCTAACCCACCCTCCACCCCCCTAAAAAGCAAAGAAAAATACGGCTCAGCTTGGCCTGAGGCCTAGGCCTATCTACGGGCGGGTTTAGAGTTAGGTTTATGCTAACCTATCTCAACTCGCCCACGTCACAGGCCGATTTGGGGTTGGGGTCAGATGGACGAATCCAAGCCCACATCTGCCACAGCCTGCCCCGGCCGGCTCGTGACCACCTCTATGTCACAACACCATAATTTTAATATGAAGTACCATATTTTATATATACCATATGGTTCAAATGGGGGCAAAGGAGAAAGTTACGCCATGATGCAAATGTACTTGTATACAAAATTACAAATCAATAAGTAATGTCGTGAATCATGTCGCAAGAAGATTTACTTTGCGCGAGGAAGATCTTGTAAAACGAAATAGCCTTCCGATATCATAGTCACAAAGAATTATAGAAGCCGGATTTCACGCACTTATTTACCTTTTGTTTTTTTCTTTTCGAGTTTAAGATCATTGTTCCACTTTTGTCACTTGTATTTTGTCTCATTACTTTTTATCTTGCGATATATCATCATTCATATAACAAAATTAATTGTAATTTTTATTAAACTAATGATTGTCACAAGAAAAATATAGAGAAACACAGGATGAAACACAAAGTGAAATAGAAAATCTGCTTTTTTTTTTTTCACTTTTATATCAAACTTTTTTAACTCCAATTTAACGGGTTTGTGGCGGTGTTTGAATTCCAAAATTGATGGTTCAACCAAATACAAGAAAGCATTAATGGACTGTATATATATATATATATATATATATATATATATATATATATATATATATATATATATATATATATATATATATATATATATATATATATATAGATCTAGGATCCTATGAGAACCTCGGGTTCAGAACGTTTATACCAAAGGTACAACAATATTTAGACTATGGTTCAGAACTTTTTTACCAAAGGTACATAGGTTTTCACTATATTATACTCCATCCATTATAATTATTTGTTTGCCTTTAATTTACCTTAACATGAATATTGTACCAAAGAACAATCAAATACCGCATTCAAACCCAGTTTCATATCAAATTGAATCCAATAATCAATAAACTAAGAAGCTAGTAAGAATCCATGTTAACTGCAAATACAGAGAAGAGATATACATCTACTGACCGAGCAAATAACCTCAAAATCCATCATACAAGAACTAAATCAAAGCATAGACTTTGTTTTACTCGTAAATGGAAGAATAGTGAGAAATTGAAAAAAAAACTACAAAAAGAGGGTCGTGTAATGCTCTGTTATGCTGTGAGGGGTAAATAAGAGTCCACAAGTACCATCTATGTCTTCATTTCCTAAGGCACGAAAAATAAATTCATCAATTCATAATATGCTGAAAGATTCTTGCAAGTTGCAACACTTTACCCATGGTGTATTCTCTTTTTATGATTATTGGGAATTTAGTAATCGGAATATACAAATGCTTCGTCTAATTTTATCTTGCCTCAAATTAAAAATAAATCCTAATTGAAATTCTTCTACTACTGTTTGATTACTTCCACTCTTGAAAAATGATTTATGTGAAGATGACTCAAATTCTCAATCGTAAAATACTTGCTTAAGACGGTCTTACACAAGTCTATTTGTAATAAGAGAGGCAACGAACCCCCGTACCTTTGGTAGAAAGCTTTTGAACCCTTAGTACAATATTGTTGTACTTTTGGTACAAAAGTTCTGAACTTGAGGTTCTCACGGTTCTCATGGGAAGAGGGTTCTCATAGGATATCTCAACCCTATATATATATATATATATATATATATATATATATATATATATATATATATATATATATATATATATATATATATATATATATATATATATATATATATATATATATATATATATATATATATATATAGATTTGGGATCCAGTGCGAACCAACAATATAATGAGAACCATGAGAACTCCACCTTACGGAATGTTTTTAAGAAAAATAATGACATATTTGGATTCGGCATAGAATTTTATGGCTAGAAAACATATATATTTCTTTATCCAAAAAGTATTAAAATATTGACGGAAATCGAGGCGAAATACATTTTATTAATTTTCATGCACTTATTACTCATTTTCAAGTATCTAACAACTTTCATGCACCTAAACTCGTTTTCGTGCATCTAGAACCCGTTATTTTCATGCACCTAGTAATCATTTTCATGCATGTAATATTTTTCATGCACCTAGAATTCGTTTTCATGCATTTATAGCCGTTTTAATATACCTAATTGTATTTTTGTATATTAAGTTTATAGTTTGTTAATAAAATCGATAAATTTTGTTTAGTTATACTAAAGAATATGTTTGAATAAACTAAACTAATGCTAAATGATCCATCAAAACTTTCGAAACAAGTTTTGGTGGAGATTTAGTAAGGGTTCTCACGGTTCTCATTATGTTAGTGGTTCTCACCGGATCCCGACCCTATATATATATATATATATATATATATATATATATATATATATATATATATATATATATATATATATATATATATATATATATATATATATATATATATATATATATATAGGGGCGGGGTCAGGTGCGAACTAAAGTATGGTGCGAACTGTACGAACTACTCAGATACACAGCATAATACTTTCGGATACACATCGTATAATTACTAGATACACATGGTATTACTACAAGATACACATGTATCCCGTAGTAATACGATGTGTATCCGGGATGGTATTATGTGTATCTACTGCTCCACTAGGATCCACAAAGCCCACCACTACTACCGCCGTCACCAACGCCACCGCCAGCCTATTACCACCCACCACCACTAAAGTTGTCACCATCACAACCGTAAGTCTACCCACGACCACCAAGACCACCACTATCACTGCCGTCGCCAACACCACCATCACCACCACCACTGACACCACCATAGCTCTCCCGCCACCGCTACCGCAACTACACCACCATAACTCTCCCACTACCACCACCGCACCAACATATCCATAGCTTAGACCATGCAACTCCACACACAACTTTTCTGGGCCCGTAACAAAATCATTCGACCACCTCTATAAACAACCATTAATCACGCCCGACCATCTGCACAACCACCCCACTCATTCCACAGCCCTTTATACCAAACTTCGCCGGGGAATTAAAGAGACAAAGGACATCAATAATCTCCATCTCTGATGGTTGATGAATCAGACCGATGTCATAAATCTTCACCATCGACAATCACATATTCTCATTTCCTCTATTAATTCGACATTTAATTTACAGATCTACAAAACTTGAATTACATTTTTAAGATACTAACTCCACCAGCGAACTAGTCGGAACGTTTGCAGCCATAAAAGTCCGAGAGAGCACGGTGCGTCACCGGAAAAAGGGAGAACGAAAAGGGGAGGTTGTTCTTTGATGTCATCGGTGTGGTTGGCGAAGAGAATGTTTCTAAAGGATATAAGGTGGGACTAGTGATGTCAGCAATGTCTTCAGTGTTGCCGTTGTGATTCAGTCAGATCGTCGGCAGTTTGAGTGGGGTAGTGGTGGTGAGATATGAGAGGGAGAAAGGAAGTCAGCGAGAATTCATGGTTTGTGTGTTTATATTCAATATGGAATCTAGGCCTTTCATTTGAATATTTGACCAAACCTAGTGGTTGTTATTTAGTTCGTAAGTTCGCACTGAACTTTAGGTTCACACAGGATCCTATATATATATATATATATATATATATATATATATATATATATGTACATATATATATATATATGTACATATATATATATATATATATGTACATATATATATACGTACATATACATATATATATATATATACGTACATATACATATATATATATGTATATATATATATATACAGAGATTGGATTTGGTGTTTTTGGTTCTTATGGTGAGTTGTGAGTTGGGTGAATCTCAGCCATTAGATTAAATTAGAGATGAGTGGCCAAGATTAATCTTAGTTGTCATATAAAAGCATTGTTATTTAGTTTATTTTCTCTTTTTTTGTCTTTTTCTCTCTCTCTCTCTTCTTTCCCTCATTTACTCTCTAACTGATTTCCCTCTCTAATTAATTATTGACATTACTGCTAAACGGTTTATATAATCATCACAACTGCAAGCGCTCCTCTCTCTGCTATTATTATTGTGTTATTCTTCTTCAACTGTTCGTCTCCTTCGATTTTTCTCCCGTTTTCTGTTCGCCGTTCATCATCTTCCTTCCTATTGAAGGTAATTTCATGTCATTTTCCTCTTTTATTTTGTTATTTTGTTTTATTTCATGCTTTTGTATGCTTTTTTATTCGTTTTTCAGTTTAATTATCGCTAGGTTTACTTAATCGAGTACTTTAATGTCGTTATTGCTTTTATGCGCTTTTTCATTGTAATATTATCTTTGCATTTTTTAGTTTCTGATTTTTCCTGAACTGATTTGCATGTTCTTAGTCGTTTCTGCAGTTTTCTATAGTTTTGAAGTGATTCGCATATTCTATGTGACGCGTTGTGTTGAGAACGTTACTATTATTCTCTACAGACTTTAGTTTTTGTGTTATTCCGCTGTTATTCTATCGCTTAGTTTGTTGTCAAGTTATTTGTCATGTTTTAATTGTTTAATGTGTTTTTCTAGGGTTTTTGTGTTTGTTCGTGTTGTCTTCACTTTTCAAGATTTACTTACATTTATTCCGTTATTATCTTTGGTCCTATGGTGTCATTGCAAAGACTACTCTTCTTTGTCATTGTCTTGTTTTTTCGTGTTTAATTTTCTTTATTCTTTTCCCGTTATTCTAGTGGTTTTGTTTGTTTGGCTTTGTTTGTTTGTAGGTTTCAAAGATCACTAATGGACTTAGTTTGTGAGGGATGGGCAATAAATATAGTGAATGAAGATAAATTGTTATTTGCTAGAGAGTTCGCTACTGAAAAGAAAAAAAAATTGGGATGGTTATTGGAAGATGAGAGTGAGAAGTGCTTTGAAGTTAATGTACGAGTTCGTCGTCGTAATCAATCAATGTCGGCAGTTTTAAATAGCCAGGACCTAATGGAAAGAGTTTTCGATTATGTAGAGACTACTTTGGACAAGAGCAATATGTCTCTTGTTTGTAAGAAATGGTCACAAATGTTCTTATTTCATAAAAGTGCGCCCGGTGTTCACGCCGAATATATGAAAGTTCTAACAACAAGTCACAGTCAAGGTTTTAAGATTTTGTCAAGGGGCTCGAAAGTAGTTTCCAAACGATGCAAGTGCTATATGCTTGCAAGTGAGCCAAAGAAAGGCGGTGTTGCATGCTTGCCGATATATATACGATTATGACAAGATCCTTAATGGACCTGTATCTGAACGGATTAGGCTAATTCACGAGTACTTTGACTCACTTCGGGATTATCCTTCTGCTTATGATCTTGCTCACGAATTGTATTACAAGTCAGTCGATGTTGTTGACGTTGACTGACTTTTTACGTTATGTCCTGTATTTTTGGAAGTACATTTTGGTTCTTCCTCGGTTAGAATGTATTTTGGGTTTTATGTAATTCGAAACCGTCCCTGGCTGTAATTTAGTACGTTATTTTGTTTTTATGAAGGCTTATGTAGGCCGTATGTAATTTTGAAACTGTCTTTGACTCTTTATTCAAAGAGGCTTTTCTTTTGATTCTCTTTCGTGTTTTTTTTTTTACACTTCCATCATGTTCTTTTTGTGTTTTCGCTGCTGTTATTAGTTTTACTAATTGTTAGTGTTCTGTTATTCTGCTGTTACGGTACTCTCATTCTGGCGTCATTATTAAAAAAGTCTAGCTGAATACCTATTTATCATTGAAAGTGATCGTTATCTTTATTTTCTGGATAGTAAAGCAGAAAATGAAGTTAAGAATCAAATCCACCGCTTCATCAAAGTCTACTCAACCGTCATCATCAAATTCTCCGGGTCCGTATCCATCCAAATCCCGTGTCACATCTCCATCAAAGAGCACTGCTTCTCAGAGAAGGAGTACTCGTAGTCAAGAAATATGTACAACCGAACCACCCACTAAAAAAACCAAACGAAAGGCCGAGACCCAACTTGCGAAGTTGTCGTCTAGTCCACCCAAGACTAGTAGTAAGTTGGCTGGCAAAGTTAAGAATGAGAAGGGAGGAATTGTGGTAAGTAGCAACCAACCTCAGGCTGGAGTTGCTGCAGGAAATAACCCACTGTATGTACTACTGTTATTCTACTTTTATTTTGCTGTTATTTAGCTATTAATATGTTACTTTTCGTGTTATTTTTTATGCTCTCTTGTTATTTTGCTATTATTCTGCTGCTTTTGCTTATGTTATCTTAAATGTTTTAATGCATTGTATATTTTTTTCCCCTTTGTGTGTACAGTGCCGATCCATTTACTAGCTGCTGTCGGTCTGCTTTTCTTTTCAAAGTTATTGAAGCCCTCACCGAGGAGCAGAAGGAGGCTGTTAGGGAAATGGGATTCGGGGGTTTACTTGAGTTGAAGCTTTCTTCCCTCCCCCATACCATGTTCCGGGAGTTTATATATGCTTTTAGGAGTGGGAAGTATTTTGAAATATCTGAAACGGAGAAGTTCGAGTTGACTGCAGATGATGTGCACGATGTGTTTGGTTTACCAAATTCTGGTCCGAAAGTGGATTTGGTTATTACTGGGTTTCCTGGTTCTACAGACGCTGATGGAGAAGCTTTGAAGCGTGCTTGGCGTGAGAAGTATGGTATCGCTAATAACAAAAGTGGGATACCACTTAACAAAGTTCAGGAGACCCTGCTAGAGTCTCTGGTTGCGGATGATGAGTTTAAGAAGACTTTTGTTCTGCTTGCCATGTCGTGTTTCCTTGCTCCTGTGTCGGGTTATGTGCTTGATCTTAGACTTCTAAGCGCTGTGGAAGATGTTTCTAGGATCAAGGAAGTTAATTGGTGTCAGTTTGTCTTCTCAGACTTGGTGACTTCTGTGCGTGAAGCCCTTCTCGGGAGGAAAAATATTCGTTGTAGTGTAGTGTTGTTGGCTATCACCTATTTTCACCGTTATTTCTTTAGCGGTGATCAGGTGAATAATGAGCTGCCGCTCATTAAACATTGGGATTTTAAGTCTTTCAATGAGAGGTTGCAGCGTGAGGCAGCTGCTGGTGCTCTGGGCACTGGGGAGCGTTCAGACGTTGCTTTCCCATTGTCTCGTCCAAACATCGTTGGCTCTGGTCAACGTACTCAACGTCGATGTCTTGTGCTAGATCTACCTGATGATATTCTTACGGATGAGCAAGTCGAGTCCGCGTGGTCGATCGACGTAAGCACTGTTTGATTGTTTTAAAACGAATCATTCTAAAATGTTATTCTCGTTATTGTCTTTAAGCATTAGTTGTCCTCTCGCTATTATTTTACGATGATTCCACCGTTATTCCTCGCTTTTCTCTACTGTCATTCCACTTTGTTACTCTAATTTTTCCTTCCAACCGTTACTCCACTTTGTTATGCTATTGTTATTCTACTACTACTTCACCGTTATTTATTCTCATTGTTAGTGTACTTTTTATTCATTTGTTATTTTATTACCGCACTTGTCATTCTACTATTAATCCACTTATTATCTATTTTGCTTTGTTAGTGTACTATTATTCCTCTGTTATTCTACTATTATTGTATCTTGTTTTAAGTAAAATTTTGGGATTTTATTTGACAGATGTTCATCAACTTATCTTTGCTTAATGAGAGGGACTCTCAGATTTTATGCCGCCGATACTTGGAACCGGCGGAACTTATAAAGTCGAAGATGATGAAGAAGACCCAGAAAGGCTATCGTCAAGCACATCTTTGCTAAGTTGCCCAGACCAAGTAACCCGACGAGCCGCTAAAGAAAGCGAATCGAACAAATCGAGGAAAAAGTTGGTTGTGAAGGGTCAGAGAATTTGGTTGCCACCCTATCTTTCTTCACGGACCAAGATATCCGTGAGTCGATGAACGGTAAAGCATGTATTGGCTATGCAAGCGGCCAATAAATCGCGATCAACTGTTCCTGAAGAACCAGCTTCCAAAAAAGTTAGACATGAAGATGTCATCATTGAACCCCCATCATTTTACCCGTTTTCTCAATTTTATGAGGAGTGTGTCGGTCAGTCGGATGTGCACCACTATATCTCGAAAAGAAGGGTGTAGCTGAAAAGAAGGGTGTTGAACATAGTCCCGTCATTCAACAAAGTGCAAAGGTGGGGACTCCACAATTGTCCCACTCGGTTTAGATTCTATTACGACGGATATCTGTGCTGACATTCAGTTTCGTTATGGAGAGCCAGCTGATGTCGGTGAGAAAGTAGTTGATGTTGGGGATATTACCATTGACGTGAAGGATGTTAACAATGATGTGGAGGACGTTAACATTCAAGTTGAAGACTATCTTGTTGATAATCCGCCAGAGGACGCGCCTAATACTGTTGAGTGTACACCGGTAGAGGTTCTAGCAACTCAAATTCCAAAGACTGATGCTTGTTTGCCTGAGACGGAGGTGACAGATACCGGTGCTGACATTCCATTGCGTAATGACACTTAGAATTTCACTCAAATTGGCAGTGAAGCATTCGTGACTGCAGAAGAGGAGGTAGCGGATGTGGTGATGTCTTGTCATGCAGACTTGTTGCTTGGGACTGCGTTTGAGATAGATAAATCTGATAAACAGGATTCCGAGGTTGTGTCGGAGGCTGGTACTGTTGTTGGTGAGGCTGTCCGAGAGGACAATAGCGTTGCTGGGTTGAATGCTCCTACTATCTCGTACAAGTTATTTGCTTTGCACTCTGCTGCACATGAGGAGCTACTGTTGTCTGTTGTGCCTCAGAATTTCGGATGCACCTATGATTGTGGTCCTGTGGATCCTCAGCTAGTTGTCCTGTCAAAATCAATGATAACGATGGGACATATTTTCAACCCAATGCTATTGAAGCGGAAAGAGGTTGCAGACTACTGCTTCTTGAATGATCATAACATTTCGCAAGGGTAAGAGCTTATTTTTATTGTACAATTTTTTGGCTTTGTGTTTAATATATTATACTGCTTTTTGTTCTTCAAAAATATATTCATGTGACTCTTATTTTGCCTGTTTATTCGGTTTTGAAGGGAGAATCTTGTCACTTGGGGTGTGAACAGTTACCTGAACCGAGAGAATATGGAATCGATGGTTCCAGATACAATGATAATGCTTGGTGTTGTAGACTGGTGGTCCCTCTTTCTGAATAATACTTGTATAAGAGGAAGTCCAAGTCGACTTTTCTTTGGGATGGGTGCAACGGTTAGTTATTCTATCTTATCTTTTTTTTTTTTACTTTTTTTTTCATATTTGGATCACGTTTCAACTCTTTTCTCCACTTTTTGTTTAGTATCCATTGCGGCGACTTTGTATGCCGTCGAAAGATGATAAGGCTTCCAGGAGTGATTTATGTGCGGAAGTCATATTGTCATTTACTGTCTTTGTCAATAACAACAAGAGAGACTGTGATCTTACTTCTGATATGGTATGTTTTCTGTACTTTGTGTGTTTTCTACTACTAGTCTACTGTTAGTCTACTATTACTCTTGTTATTCTCATTGTGTTTTTACGCTTTTAAAAAGAACCACATAATTAGTAACAATTTTTTTTTGGCCAAATATTTTCCTAGATTTTCATCCCAATTCTTTTGCATTAGCACTTTAGCTGTTTGTGCATCAATTTCATTGCGAAGAGGGTTGAATATCTTGATAATGTATTTCAAGAGGCGATGTTTGCTGATGATCGACAGGCGTGTGTACGTTTGGTGTATTGTCAAACTGCTGTAAGTCATTTATTGTGTTTAATGTTTTCTTGGTGTTTAGCCTAGTTTGTTTAAGTATTGTTAGTAATTATGTTTTCTTTTTCCTTTTTTTAAAAAAAAGGTGAACTTGATGTCTGATTTCCTGGTCCACAAAGGAGTTGCCCGAGGTGGGGAGGTTAAAGATTATAAAATTGTCAACGTCCCTTTTACATGGCAAACCGCTGCGATTGAAAATTTGGACTGCGGTGTATATACGATGTTGCACATGCTCTTTTACCGTGGAACTGTTTTTGATTGTGATTTGGGTAATTCTGATTCAAGAGCCCTTTACCGTGCTGAGATCATTGCCTTGTTGGTGCTGTCTGATATGAACCAGTCCAGGGAAGATGTGTTGAAAATTTTGGAGGAGTTGAACAAGACGAGAAAGGAAACCCTGCGTGCGCTTGAAGAGAAACGGCGTATTGAGGATGCGGAAAAGAGGGCTTCTCAATGCGGTCAGAAACGTCGTGGTTCTGGCAGGGTGAAACCCGTTGGTAAGAAGGTTAAGACGACGCAGCCTGTTGTCGAGCCCGTCGCTTCTCCTACTGTCATTGACAGCACTAAATTCTCTAGAAACACCCCCTACTACCAGCCGTCAAGTGGGAAGCAGGGGTGTGGATAGCACCGTGAGTCCAAAGTCGGCTTTGGGTAGTCGTAAAAGGGGTAAGGCAGACGACGGGCTGGGTTGCTCTATGGACTGCGGGCCAGAGGACAGTAGGTTTGTTGCGGTGTTGGAGTTGTTTCGGAAGAACAAAAAACAATTCTCTAAGATGCGGAAGGTGCGGAAGCAAGTGGTAGACTTTGTTCTTCGTGAAGACGCTCAGTTGAAAGAAGAGTATGTGTCGATTTTCATTTCTTTGATTGTGGTGTTGCTTTGTTCGCTTAGTCTTTCTGTTTCCCACTTTGTTAGTCCGCGTTAATCTGGCTGCTTTGTTATTATCTTTATTTTTTGTCAACCTAGTCGATCGTCTAATTCCACCGTTAGTTCCTTTTTGTTATTCTCATTATTGAACCGTTATTCTCTTTTATACCACTATTATTCCGCTTGTTAGTCCACCGTAATCCCACTTTTAATTCCCTTTTGTTATTCTCGTCATTAAACCACTATTATTCCGTTATTGTTACGTAATTGAATCATTTACTCTCTGCTTTTATACCACTTTGTAATCCCACTTGTTCTCATCATATGTTATTTTTTGTGAATGAAGTGAGATGTTAGTGTTGTACAACGACGACGTCGGCGTGTTTTTGGACAGGGGGGATATTCTTTCCATTGTAGATGCAAATTTCTATGATGACAACAAGAGTAGTTGATGTTTGGTCGATTCTTTTGAATTCGTTGGAGTTTGAGGAACGCTCAGAACCAAGCTCAATGTTTTCCGGAGTTCGTCATATGGTATTTTGTTTTTTCCTTTGCTATTTTGCGTTATTACCTACTGATTGACTCACAAGTATTGATATAAAGTTAACACTTGTGCACTATTTTTGGTTGTTTATGCTTTCTGTTTTGAAGGATCCTCTGTATTCACTCTTAGAGAACTTTGATTCCTCAAGCCCTCTTGACGGTCCGGGTAAGAAGCTGTTGGCATTCTGGAATGTGTTTTTCGATTCCTGCAATGGAAGACGTTGGGTTTGGCGGCAGAAGAACAGGTTGCGTGTGCCCCCCGGTGCAACCCCAATCATCTCTTTGTAGTGAAGAGTCAGGCATCGTCATGAATGTAGTACCTTTGACTATTGTGTATCCAGGGAAGTCGACTAAGTTAGTGTAAATCGTGTTGTTAAACAATTAGTGTCTTTGTTATTATGATTGTTATTCGTATAATTACTAGTTTATTGTCTTTTATTCCCGTATTATTCTAGTGTTATTCCAGTGTGTACTCTAATTTAATTGAGTTTTCATATTACTTGTACTTTTTTTCAAACACTATCCATTTTTACTCTAATCCCACTTGTTATTCTCAACATTGTTATTGCGGTATTATTCAAAGATAATGAGTAGTTTGTTGTGCTGTTATTGCACAATTAGTCTACAGTTATTTTAGTCTAATTAAGCTTTCTTATTACCTTTGTTTTCTACAAACACTATCCATTTTCTATTCAAGTGTAAATTTAGTCAAGTGTAAAAGCGTGGTTTAGACTGCGTTTTTCCCGTGTTATTCTACCATTATTCTCAACATTATTGCGGTATTACTCCGCATAATAAGCGGCTACTACTACTCTGCATTTTATTGTACTATTAGCCTACACTTATTCTCATTGTTATTCCACTAGTTTAATTAAGGGTTACAAACACTATCCAATTTTTACGAAGAATATGCATTTTCTATTCAACTCACAATGACCGTTTTTTCTCAACGTGTGATTCTATTCTTATTGCACCGTTATTCTCATTTATTGCACTATTATTCCGCATAACAAGTAGTTTATTCAAATTTGTTATTGCAGTATTATTCCACAAAAGGACTAGTTTATTCTCAACATTATTCCACTGTTAGTCCAAAGATTATTTTGTTAAAACTATTCATTTTTATCCAAGTGTAAATTTAGTCAAGTGCAAAAGCAAAGTGGTTTAGACTGCTTTTTATTCCATTATTATTCTACCATTATTCTCAATATTATTGCGGTTTTATTCTGCATAATTAGCGTTATTATCTTTGTTATTGCACTATTATTCGGCAAAGACTTCAGTTATTCCAACATTATTTAAACATAGTAGTAAATAGTAGTTAAAGATAGTAATTACATAATAAACATTAACGATATAAAATATTAAAGCCATTTTTTTAAAAGTAATAAATATTTTAAACATATTTAAAAGCAAAAACCCTGCCCATCATCGTTAGATTTTTATATCTTTATTCTATTCTCTCGACGCTTGCGCGGGTCCTTGGACAAAGGTGCTCTCAACTTCCACCGACTCATCCTCAAAAGGGTTTTTGTATGCTTCCATAAGTTCCATGGCTTTCGAATCGGTGTCCAATCGCCAGAGATTGAAATATCGGCTTCAGTGTAATACTTCCTCAGAGCATTCACACCAGCAATGAATTGATTGTCCATGTCGGCTTCCGTGTAGTTCCTATTTTTCTTTTCCTTCAACTATCTACGCATACGTTCGTTTTGAAGTTCAACAACCTTCAACTGTGCCTTAACACTGTCGACCTCTCTTATTAAGGCCTCTTCACGGTTTTCTGCTGCCTCTAAATTTGTCCTTGTGTCGATCAACTCTATCGTGAGGGACTCTATCGTCCGTTTTGCTTCATCGATTTCCTCCCTTGTCGGGACCTTCGGCTATCGTCGATTCGTCACTCATCCCGCAAAGATTGGAAGTATGAAACTTTTTGCATTATAAAAAGATGTTTAAAATATTTCAACCAAATTAAAAGCAAACCAAAGCAGAAGAAAGAGAATTACCTTTTCTGCAGCATAGAGTATAGTGTTGATAGATAAGAAAAATAAACATCAAAGAAAAATAAACATCAAAGAAAAATAAAGAATAGAAAGATAAGAAATTACCTTTTTGCAGAGGAGATAAAGTTTTTTTTTGGAATGGACTTTTTCAGTGTGTGTGTTTGTTTTTTTACTCGAAGTAGCAGTATTTTATAGGGGCTTGGGGAATAGAAACAATTTTTCTGTAATAAAGTATAGAAAGATAAGAAATTACCTGTCTACCAACAAAAAAAAAAGATAAGAAATTACCTTTTGCAGAGGAGATGCAGAGTTTTTCCTGGAATACAAACAGTTTTTCTGTACTTATTCAGTGTGTGTGTGTTTTTTTTTAAAACCACGCAATAGCAGTATTTATAGGGGCTTGGGGAATACAAACAGTTTTCCTGTAATTATATTAGATTAGGTTAGGTAACTGTTTTTAATAAAAACTGAAAAGTGGAACTGCTTTTTATAAATATTATTAATCTGTTATTATTCAACTATTATTGTAGTGTGTAATTGCAGTTTTATTTTTGTGGGTGGTTTGTGAAAAAACAGTCAGATAATATTAACAAAAAAAATTAAAATAACTAGTATTAATTCTCATATAATGTAGGTCTCACTTTATTATCTAGAAGATACATTTTAGGTTAAAATGTAATTCAAACAATGACAAATAGTAAAAGTCTTTGACATTTTTAGGCGAGGTCTTCATCGTAGCCGCTGTCTTTTGCGTCTCTTTTGTCTTTGTTAGTTAATGCATTTGATTCATATTCCTGCAATTTTTGCTTAGTATTTAGCAGCTACATTAATAGCAGAATAGCAGTAGAATAACATTAATAGCAGTAGAATAACAACACATTAATAGCAGAATAAAAGAATATAAATTTAGCGGCTACTCTGCTTTGTTATTGCAGAACACTATCCATTTCCACAAAGAATATCCATTTTCTATTCAAAAATAACAACACATTAATAGCGAATAGCGGTAGAATAACACAACAGCAGCAGAATAGCGAGTAACACATGAATAATAGGGGAATAACGGTAGAATAAGAGGATAACATATTGCTTTGCAATTTTTGTTAGTTCATGCATCCGATTCATATTCTTTTTGCAATTTTTGCTTAGTATTTAGCAGCTACATTAATAGCGAATATCGGTAGAATAACATTAATAGCGAGTAGAATAACAACACATTAATAGCGAATAGCAAAGAGACTAAATTTAGCAGCTACTCTGCTGTTATTGCAGACACTATCCATTTCCACAAAGAATATCCATTTTCTATTCCAAAATAACGACACATTAATAACAGAATAGCAGTAGAATAACACAACAGCAGCAAAATAGCAGAGTAACACAGGAATAATAGGGGAATAACAGTATAATAAGAGGATAACATTAGAATAATAAGAGAGTATTAGTCCAGATTCATACCTCTTGATTTCGATTCTTCTTCATCATCGTCATCGAAGAAGGGGACTTTCGGCAAATGGAAGATTACCGTTCTCTTTGTTGTGGTTCACCCACTTCTTGCAGTTACCGCATCTTCGCTTCCTCTTTTGTGGCTTGCTCTTGGCCTTTTCTTTCGACGACCTTAATCTTTTACCACTGCCCTTATTCTTGGCCTTGTTTGGCGGTCGAAGGTCAATATCATTTGAAGCTGTGATGCCGAGAAGAGCCTCGATTTCCTGGTTTTTAGTTTTTGGTTCAATTGGTCTTGTGATGTTCTCCCTGAACTGTGTCAGGGTTTTCTGCAGTTGCTTCATCTGTTTAACCGTAGCATAACTGTCCATCACCCCGACAGTTGCATAAATCTCAGACCAAACCTTTGACATCTCAGCTTTCTTGATGTCAGCTTCACCAATCTCTTCTATCACCTTTCCATTTTCATCTCGGACAATTGGCCTGTAGGATTTCTTTGTCCATCGAGCAAGGACATAAGGGTCAGGTATCCTATGGACCTGCCTACCATTCCACACCCACAGTATATGGCGACAGACAATGTCATGCCTCTCAAACAGCTTACATGCACATTTGCTCTCGTTAGTTTTGGTGTTAAATTCAACTCGGAAGCTCCTGTGCTTCAGTCCATCACGAACGTCATGGTACTCCACTGCCCCTACTGTTGACAACCCCCCGACCCCCATGCTGCATATCGCATGTTTGACTTCATTCTAAAAGTCCCCAAATATAGGATGTGTGTAGACATGGGAGGCATGCATCTCTACCTTCATCGGCCCTACTTTGTCGAGCATACTATGCTCATTGGCATTATCCATCCTCCTTTGTGTATGCCTTTGCTGCTCTATTGCGGAATTGTAGCTCATCCAGAACTCGACGAGGGTTCCAAAGTGGCTTTCAAACTGCTTGAAATAGCTGTTTGAACTTTCGGATCTCTGGGTTGTTCGCAACAAACAACCTAGAAGCAGATCCCGAAAGTATGCCGGTATCCACTTTTGTCTGATTGCAAAGACATACTTCAACCACCGGTTGATTTCCATACCATGGGCTTCAATAACAGTTTTTTCGATTCTGTTCAAATTAAATGCCTGGTTCGAGGTCGACATCCCACACAACGGCATTTATGTCGGTCATAAATTCCGTATCATTGCGATTGCCCTTCCCACTTTCTCTCGCATTTTCGCATGATGTGCCACATGCAATACTTGTGCACGTAATGGTTGAAGACATTTGGGCGGGCCTTTTAATTCCAGGGACACGTGCAGTAATTACACATTGAGGTTGTCTTCTTTGCCCCATTGCTTCGAGGAATTTTTAAAAATCCACTCAAATGAATGCGACTCTCGAAGTCAAGTAACCCACCGCAAAAGTTACCGTCTTCTTGTTGTGGTCTACTCCGGTGAAGGGAGTAAACACCATGAAATATTTGTTTGTCCCATAAGTAGGGTCAAACGAGATCGTGTCTCCATATAACTTGTAGTTGTTTATCCCTTCCTTATCATTGAAATAACCTTCGTCAAGCATTTGTTCTCATCCCGATCATAAGCAAAATAGAACCCCTTTGTTTTTGACCCATTTTGAAATGCCCAATGAACATACTAGCATCCTTATCCCCAATGTAACACTTGATATTTCGTTTGAAGTTTTTGAAGTCTAGCAAAGAGGCACCAATATTCTGATAACCATTTGAGTATTCCTTGAGAATTCTGAAGCTCAATGTTGGACCCATGTTGAGCTTAGTATGATCAATAATGGTCCTCTTAATGTAGTCATGGACGTCCTTTGAGAGCTTCTGGAACTCTCTGTTTTTGACAGAGTAAAGAGAGTGATTGTGAACGTCTACAAAGACATCCACAATATACCCACCCCGTCTGTCGTCTGTTTTTTCACGGAGTTCTCAACCTCATGTGGGCCTTGCAGCCACACCTTGTCGAGCATGCTTCTTTGGTCATGTCTAATTCGTCGCTCTTTGTTCTCTCATCGTACTCAAATTACCAGCTTCGTGATTTGTTGCTTCAAGTCGCAGATTTTCTTTTCATATCCCTATACCCCATGCATTACTGAGACCCGGTGATTTGACGCCGCGCCCCCCTTATATTTCGCATTTGTGTACCTTCTCACATCAAATCCGCAAGCCGATGCATATATCTTTGTAGAACTGCATCTTTGCATCGTCCAAGGTAAGAAAGAACATGCCACGTTTAGGCGTAAAATCACTCTCAGCAGTCCTTACCTTTGCTCGGTCCCAGGGTGTACTACTCGTAATGAAGAGTTGGAACAAACTCATCGTTTTCTTAAATCGAACAGGTTGGGCTGGTGTATATATTGTTATTAGAAGAATCCCCAATAGTTAAGACTGCATTGTCTTCAACAATAGACACAAAGAGAAAGATCTGCGACGATAAATTAATATAATGAGTACGATCGGTGGACAACAAAATCACAATAACATCATAATAACAAGTAGCATGGGGGAGAGATCAAAATTGCGGTAATGTGACAATAATAATGATGATAATGTGAGGGGGGAAACAGACGACAATCAATAACATCACAATAACACTAAATGTTTTTATCCGATTCTACTCTCTTACCAAACCGTATATTTTCACGCTCTGACAATAATATCACAATAATAGTAGCATAATATCGAATAACAAGATAATAATATCAACATGTTTCTCTACTTTTTACAATAATAGTACAAAGAATATCAAAATAACAAGACTCGATTCTACTTTATTACATACGATATAATCTTTGTATTTATTATGTTACTCTTTTGCAAGGCATATATTTTCATGCTATTGCACAATAATAGCACAATAATATTACAATAATATCACAA
This sequence comes from Silene latifolia, assembly GCF_048544455.1. Lineage (NCBI taxonomy): Eukaryota > Viridiplantae > Streptophyta > Magnoliopsida > Caryophyllales > Caryophyllaceae > Silene > Silene latifolia. The sequence continues at coordinate 306,877,492 of NC_133538.1, read as the reverse complement.
TAACGATTAGAATAATATAATCATGTTCTTGTCTTTGTTATAATGATAGTACATTAATATCAGAATAACAATTCTCTTTTTCTACTGTAATACAAGCCAGACAGTACAATAATATCAAAATAACAGCTGAGAAACACATAGTTTTCAATAATTGATTTATAAACACTCAGGCTAATAATAGTACATTAATATCAGAATAACAGTTCTCTTTTTCTACTCTAATACAAGCCAGACAAAGACAATAATATCGAATAACGATTAAACACATAGAAATCAATAATTTATTTATAAACAACGGCGGATGAAGAGATAAGAATCAATAGCAGTATTACCTGTTTCCATATTTACTGTTGAGTTGATTTGTTCGCTAACATTGTTATTGATCTCGTTGTCCATCTTTTATACCCGAAAACAGTAAAATCAAGTATTCAATTCAATTAAAATCAACGAATTTACACTAAAAATCAACGATTTTTACATTAATTAGGTTTTTTACATTAATTTCGAAAATACGATTGAATAGACTAAAAATCAACGAATTTACATTACCTGTAATTCGATTGCAGCTAAAAATCAACGATTTTGTGTAATTTTATTAGGTTTTTTATGAGATTGCTGTAGTCGGCGTTCTGATTTTTTGAGTTTCTCTGTTTTTGATTTGTAGAGAGATTTAGAGAGAGAGAGAGAGAATATTGTTTGAATGAAGTTTCTGTTTTATGTTTCAGCTGGTTTTGTATTTTTCGATTTTTCCTTTTTTTTTTCTAATTTATCTTTTAATCTCAGCCCTTGATTTCCCCAACTCACAACTCACCATAAGACCCCAACTCACGAGATCCCGCCTCTATATATATATATATATATATATATGTATATATATATATATATGTATATATATATATATATATGTATATATATATATATATATGTATATATATATATATATATATATATATATATATATATATATATATATATATAGAATTAGGATCTCGTGCGAACTAAATTATGGTGCGAACTCATTAGTAACCAATAGATTAAATATATCTACGGTCCACGTTACAGCCCAATTAATACTCCAGAATTCCCCACACAGTACCCTCCTTAAACTTGTAGCCCTGTCCCAACCCAACCTTCTCCTCTTCCCTCTCTCACCCCGGTGACGCCGTCAAGCCATTGACGAGCACCATTAACACCGGCAAACCTGCATATAAATCCCCTCCTCGACATCTTTCGCACACCATCATAAGTTCATAATCATCAAGGATCTCGTCACCGTCGACGATGTTCGCGAAGTTACCACATATGATCCGGCGATGCATTGACCACTTGCGTGCTTCACTGCCGTTCTTTGACAGTAATATTTAACTCTGAGTGTCACATTTGTAGATCTGATGGTTAAATTTGGAGTCTGAAAACATCCTTGTCGGCGAAATTCTAATCTCCTAGTGATGGTGGCTGGAATGGCATTAATTAGAAGTGGTTTGCGGCTTCTTGGTTCGCCGTCGACAATTTATGAACGGTATCGTCGGGAATTTTTTAGCAGTCTAGTAACGGCTGTTTGTTCGGTACAATTGACGTCGTGCGTGTGAGAGCGACTCGTGGTGATTTGCGGTGGTGGTGGACTGAGGTGGACGGTGGTAGTGACTGGTGGATTGGGCGGTGCTGATGTGGCTCTGATAAGTGGTAGTTCATGGGTTGGGTAGCCGTGGTGGTGCCGTGGTTGTGATTGTGGAAAATGGTAGGGTGGTGGTTGTGGTTTTGGGCAGTGGTCTGGTGGTGGGCAGCAGTAGGGTGATTGGTGGTTGATGGTAGTGGTGGTAGTTTATAGTTTTGGGGTAGATACATGAAGTATTTTTATCGGATACATGTATAAATACTGTTAGATACATGTATGATTCGTGTATCTCTGAGTACTGCTGTGTGTATATGCCAGTACTTTGTTAGATGAGTTGACTACTTTACTCTTCACTTCGTAAGATATGAATGTTAGTTGGTAGTATATTAGTATCTCTTCTTTTTGTCATGACCTTATTTTTCACCAATATATTGACCATTTGCACACATATTACTTTTTTACGACGTAAGGGTAAATATTGGTGAAGTAATGGTGATATTTTGAGATATTTGCGCTTTTCATTAGGGCAATATACAAAACATTTAGCTTGCTAGATACACTCCTTTAAGCTACTAGATACATATCTTTAGCTTGCTAGATACATACCTTTAGTTAGCTAGATACACTCTTTTTAATTAATAGATACATACCTTTAGCTTGCTAGATACACTCGTTTAAGTTACTAGAAACATACTTTAGCTAGCTAGATACACTTCTTTAAGTTACTAGATACAATTTTTTTACCTTGTTAGATAAAAAAAGTGTACATGTGTAGGAAAAAAAGTTTATTCGAGCAAGTTAATGTGAAAAATGTATCTAAACTATATATTAACGCATCTAGCTAGCATGGTAATGTATGTCATACTAGTTTTGTCTTTGATCCACACCTTTATTTTATTGTTTCTTAAATGAAAGAGTATATATTAAAGTGAAAGTGAAATTAATTACTTTTATTTTATTTTCCAAAATACATATACCCTCTACCGAGAGTATATTATGCTCCTACTTGTACAATAGGATAAGAACAAAGTAAATGTAACATTTTGAAGGATCCAAAACACAATTGTTGGTCGACCTTCACCTTGCAAGCTAGATGCACCTCTTTACCTTACTAGATACATACAATTACCTTGCTAGATACACATCTCTGACAAGGTAGATACACTTGTTTACCTTCCTAGATACACTCGTAATTCAACCCCAGCATAGAACATTCCTCTAACAAATAAAATAACCGAATGTTAATGCACCTAAGTTTTCGAAGGAAAAGTTAGTCTTGAAACGAAAAATTAAAATTAAAATGAAAAATGTCTTGGATAATATCTTAGTACTCTGTAATTGGGTAAAAACATAAGTGTTAAGGTAGTTCGTGATGATTATTCTACCATTAAAAAGTGTGGATTTTTGACTATAAACATTAAGAAACACAATTGATAAATAATACCATACGGGGTATTAAAGTATTTACATCTACTATCAAAATAATACAATACGGGCTACTAGAAATCATGTAAAAGCAAATAGAATCAAAAGATTAATATGAGGCTCATCTCTGCATGAGCTCATGTAAAGCGGTTTAAAATGAGCTTTATCGTAAAATTGTACTCCATATTTCTTTTACTAGAAGTATTAGAGACAAATAAAGTTAGTTAGGCTAACATCGTTTTCCCGGGATAACTCTTTGATGTCCAACAATTAGTAGATTCAGGGGAGTTAGGTTCCCAACTTGCAGAAGGAACCCAATTCTGGTGCCCCACGATGCTATTACTCCCTGATAATTCTTCGTTGTCCATGTCACCGCTCCGCTTCCTCACTGTCACATACTTATAAAGGCTCGGCTCCATAAAATCATCCCCTACTTTGACCTCAGACTCGACAAACGGGTCTAACCTCTTATGTGACACCCCTATACTCCAAGTGCCTTACTAGGACCACTTAAGGTATGATAACGTCACCATCTCGATTACCCGAGGCCATGATACTCAAATAGACAATAACGAAACGCATTTAAATGATAGTAAAGTTTAGGTGATACAACAAAGTTCCAAAAACTGTCAAAAGAAATACAACTGTTCTCCAAAAACCAAAGTACACAAACAGCTAACTAAGACACAGCGGAAAACTCTAAGACTGGTGGTGACTCCATCCCAGCTATCCCTCGCATAAGCCATCATACTTGCTCAACAACTGCTCACCATCCCCGAATGTATCACCACAGTTTTTAAAACAATTAACGGGGTCAGTACTAATTACATAAAACAAATACCACAAAGGAACAATATCACAAACAGCTCAAACAGCTCAAACAAATCTCCAGTCTCCAACTCCAATCTCCACACAACTGACTAAACACTAAAGTGTGTAGCCCTGCCAGAGTACCCATCGCAACAAGTACTCCTCGCCGCCAGTGGGGGACCGGAGCCATACCCACCAAATCCCCGCTCATCTCCATCGATCGATAAACATAAGTTCATTAATGTGCACATCACCATTGTGACGGGAACCACAAGGGGCGAATCAAGGGCGGAAAGCCACTCCCGCAAGTGACTCCACTCAGCCAGGGACGCACCCCAAAGATAAGAGACAGATACACAATCAATCAACAACATACTATTAACAATCATCAAAACCAATCCAACATTATAATTATTTAACAATCATAACAACAATCACCAACACATTATGTAGCCAATACTGAGTAGGGAAACCCTACCTGGAAAGCAAACACCAACAGACGATTAAGCAGCTAAGTTCGAATCTCTCCACAACAAATCCTCCTCCAATACATACATACATACAATTACTACCACATTCATATAAATCTCCCAAAACCCCCAATATCACCCAATTAGGGTTTAACCAACCTTACCAAAACATAATAAAAGTTGTATAAAAAGCTTACCCTCGACACAAGGATCACAACGGCGTAAAGAACAATGCAATCCAACACTCCTAGCCTTGGGATTTGCTAATAATGCAGTGAGAACAATCAACGTAACTTCTAATATTCTCTTTGAAAGGTTTTAGGGTGTAAAAGTGTTTTAAGAAAAGTGACGAAAGCTTTATATACTAATCCCGCATTATTAACAAAACCCGTCAAAACTCAACCCGTAAACCCACTTACTCGGTCGAGTGACCCTTACTCGATCGAGTGCCAAGCTTACTCGATCGAGTACCCTACAGACAGTCTACTGTTTTGCGTCAAAAACTACTTACTCGACAGAGTAAGCCCCACTCGATAGAGTACCCTTAGACACATAAAACCGTAGTATTACAGTCTTCTCTCCTTAAACGAACTTCGTCCCCGAAGTTCAAACCACAAACAAAAACAAAACACACCAACACCACTCCGACACAACAACAAAACCAAAACTCGAAACAAAACTCAAAACAAAACTCCCAACCAACACCCCAAACCGACTCAAAGCAACTACTAACTGTACTAAAACCAACATAAAACATACAAAAACTCTATGCGACCATCTCCTACCCCCCTAAAAGAAACATGGTTACGTCCCCGTAACCACACATAACTGATCAAAAAGAGACAGATACCGCTCCCTCACAGCCTCTTCCGCCTCCTAAGTAGCCTCCTCAACCTCATGGATAGACCAAAGAACCTTAAGCAACACTGTCTCCGCATGTCTAGTTTTCCTAACCTTACGATCAAGAATCTATTTAGGCACCTCAAGATAAGACAAGGACTCATCCAACTCGATGTTCTCTACATCTAACACATGTGATGGATCACTGACATACTTCCGTAGCTGAGACACCGTAGCTGAGACACATGAAACACATTATGCACTCTATCCAAAGCAGCTGGTAAAGCTAACCGGTAAGCAACCTCACCCACACGATCCAAAATCTCATAAGGTCCGATAAACTTCTGGCTCAGCTTCCCTTTCCTACCAAATCTCATGACCCCACGCATAGGAGACACTTTCAAAAGAACCTTGTCCCCAACCTGAAACTCTATGTCACGATGATGTAGATCTGCATAACTCTTTTTTCGATCCTGGGCCACTTTTATCCTTTGTCTAATCAGCTTAACCTATTCAACCATCTCCTGTACCATCTGTGGTCCCAGAAAAACTGCCTCAGCACTATCATCCCAATAAATCGGACTCCGACATCTCCTCCCATGCAAAGCCTCAAATGGCGCCATGCCAATACTGGTGTGATAGCTGTTGTTGTAAGAAAACTCAATCAAGTCTAATCTCTGCTCCCAACTACCACCAAAATCCATAACACAACCTCGTAACATGTCCTCTAAACTCTTGATGGTCCTATCTGTCTGGCCATCTGTCACAGGATGAAATGCAGTACTCATCTTCAAGGTAGTTCCCATCAACTCCTGCAACTCTTTCCAAAACCGTGATATGAACCTCGCATCTCTATCTGACACTATATCCTTAGGCACCCCATGCAAAAGAACAGCATGCTTCCTATAAGCCAAAGCCAACTGTATCTTGGTCCAATTATCTTTCATCGGTACAAAGTGAGCTGACTTAGTTAGTCGGTCAACTATAACCCATATCATGTTATTACCCTGTTGACTCCTCGGCAAACCCACTATATATTCCATAGAAATGGACTCCCACTTCCACTCAGGTACCTCAAGAGACTGAATCTTACCTTGTGGTCGTCGCTGCTCCCCTTTCAATCTCTGACATGTCAAACAACGAGCCACAAACTCAGCTGTTTCCTTCTTCATCTCAGGCCACCATAAAGTCTTCTTCAAATCTTTATATAGCTTGTCACCGCCTGGATATACCGAGTATGGTGTGCAATGAGCCTCTGTCATGATTATCTTTTTCAACTCCTCATCACTAGGAACACACCATCTCCCATCAAATCTCACACTACCATATGTATGAATAGAGAATCTAGACACTGTCCCTTTCTCTACTCCAGCTGTAACACCCCCGTACACCAGGATGCCTTACCAAGGACCATCCCAGTGTATGACGGTTTTACCATCTCGGTTTCCCGAGGAAGTAGATCAAATTAGACAACAAACAACAATCTTATATTATTAAAATGTCTTATACAAAACAACTCAATACAATGTCTTTATAATAAGGTACAACCATAACACTCATAACACTGACTCTCTAGACCGGTAGCGTGATGACTCGATCCCTCTAATCCTAGCAGCCACAATCAACGATACCTGCTAAGACAACTGCTCACCATCCCCGAATGGATCACCGCAGGTTTCACAAAACAACAACAACGGGGTCAGTACTGACTAATCAAATGTAAGACAGTATAACAATATAAATAGCTGATCATCCTCTATCCCAGTCTCATGACCTTGCACAGTAACCGACTACACCCCGAAGGGTCTAGCCCTGCCAGATTACCCATCGCAACAGGTAATCCTCGCCGCCAGTGGGTGATCGCAGCCCATCCCACCTAGTCCAGCTCATCAATGAGCGACTAATAATCCTTGTCCCTTAATGTGCACATCCCCTCCCGTGGCGGGTTCCACGGAGGGCGAACTAGGGTGTGAAGTCACTCCCGCAAGTAACTCCACTACCATCACAACACACCCAGCCTTACGGCTGTCACAACACCACCATCACCACTACACCAATACTCCGATGATCAGCAGATGACAATCATACACAATACAATCACAATCTTAAACCAATTAACAGTGAACTGAGTAGGGAAACCCTACCTCATCGCAAAGCATGCAAGACTTCCAATTACAGCCACGCACGACTCCAATAAGCATCCTAACAATGATAACCATCTCCTATTACGCAACTATACTCAAAGAATCACTCAGAAGAACACAAAGCAGAAACTTACCTACATTACGCATCGACGGTGACATAGACGACCACCACTTCCGTCATCCTTTTCTCAGCGAATCCCGTCATTCCCATGGTAGAGGTTTAGGCTAATTTCATTAAAGTGTGAAGATATGGGGTGATAGGGTAGAGATAGGCTAGGGTTAGAGAAAGAGGAACTGTCGACGAAATGAGAAAATGAAATGAATCTCGCGAACTTGCGTTTATATTAACGTGTCGACAGCAGCCATACTCGGTCGAGTACAAGAGTACTCGGCCGAGTAGGCTCTACTCGATCGAGTATGGGTGATACTCGGCCGAGTAGCCTCAGCTAGGTCGAGCAAGTAATCCTATAAACCTCATGAAACAAGTATGATCCCTCACCCATTCATCCCTAAGGTCTGTTTGGTCAACAATAACGGTCAAAAATGTTCTTAAATATCCTGGGTGTTACACCAGCTCTCCACTCCTCAATCTTGGAATCCAAAGCCTGCTTCCTGCGAATGTCATCATAAAGGTCTGGCTCCACTGTCAAATCCCCTCTAGCATCCCCTTTCTGTATCATGTGTATGTTAGAAATCATATTTTAAATATCACATATTTTGGTTTAAAGTTTTAGTCATAAAAACTTAAAGATTTTATGCATGCAAAACAAATAAAAAGAGATAAGAAAATCGTTTTCTCACCATCAAAAATTCGGTCAAATGGGCACAAATGAAAGTCTCCTACTTTCACTTGTTCTTGAGCTTAATATGATGGATGATCTTCCAAGATCCCAAGAATAGAAATCCTCCTTATATTGCACCCAAGACATACCCTTAATCTAGTATACTAATTAACTAGATTATTATACTAGTATCCTTAAAATGTATTCTAATATCGTTATTATTACTACACTAGTAACCTTGTTATAATATTAGAGTGGATGAACAATTTATTGTATTCTAAAACTTGTTTAGAGAGAAGTAGGAGAATTTAGAACAACTTTGCATGTGTTGTTGTATGAATAAAATAAAAATCATCATATGAATGTAAGAGAGAGTAAAAATAAGAACCAAAAACCCATCATGAAAGGGAGTGTGGCCGGTTGGGTAGAGCCAAAAAGGCATCTTACCTTTTCCTTTTGCTCTTCTCAATATTTTAGGTGTGTAAGAATAGGTAGAGTAGGTTTTATTAATTTATTCTTATCACATAAAATAAATCACCCACTAATGCCTACCACCCACAATATAATGGACTACCATTTTATTTTCTCAATTTGTCAATTGTCACACAATATGTCACATGTAGTATGATACATGTTATTAATTAATTTAATGCATATTTATCACATAAATATCATTTTATGAATTAATTAAATTACATAGGAGTACAACAAATTGACTAGTAATACTTGATCACATAAATAAAATGGGTCGTATAATTATAATTCACAACATCTTGTAATTATAATCAACCATTCATTCTTATCTCTATTGTTTCTCAAATAATAATCAATTTTAGTAACAAAGAATTTTTATTACTAAAATAAATCTTATTTAATCCCATTACAATAAGATATCAATATTCTCACTCACAAGTAAATTGTTCACTTTTAAGGATTTGATCATTTTGTATCGTCATACAATTAATCAATTTATCCATTAAAGGAATTGTCCTTTAGGTGTGACCTTAAGGGATCAACTGACCACCACCGTCACACGACAGTAATGTCAAACTCTAGTCAGCCAATCATTACCGATTAATGATGATCAGTTGATTATAATAAATCATCCCTCACGTATTCTTTATTTGAGATTTAAATATGTGATCAATATGATCGACAATTGTGATCGCATTATTGTCGGGGACACTTACTCCAACAATGTCCCACTTGTCCTCGACAAGTGTGCGTCACCAATTCTCTTGTCCTATTACTATCTCTCACTCAATGCAAGGTGTCTTTCGGGTCGTACTTGCAAGTGATCATATCGAGAGTGGTTTCCTCGATCTGGAGAATAACTGATTGACCGGAATTTATCTACCATAGATATCTTCCGAGCGTGGCCACGCATTTCCAGTTCATTGCTCCTCGAGTGGCCCTGAGATATTGTTTTAACCCTGACAAGGGGGTGGGAAATTCCTATCGCACTATTCCCTTCGACTAGCCACAACCATCATAACCCAAAATATGCTCATTTGACCCCATTTACGAAGGTCGTAGTAACATAAATCAAAGTTAATCTGAAACCATGCCACCTTAGGCGAACAGTCTTTAGTCAAAAGAATCGACTCATTAGAATACTATAGTAGCTCTCGCCACGACCAGGCTTTATAAATTTGCCAGAACTCTATAAGCGGTCATTGCCCGACAAAGTGTTCCTAACAGTCTGCCTATGTGATCGACTAGTCATCTCACATTACTCTATGGCACTTGAACTTGCCATCAATCGCATCACACTCTAGTCACTTCGAGACGTCACCTCATTCAAGTGACTATGGGCGAATACCATGTTAATCCGGTTTCACTTTAACGGGGTTCAATATTGTCTCTACAACCCGTTTGGATGTAACAAAGTACAAGAAAAGAGTTTTTAAAGTAAAAACTCGAACGACAAATGCGATTATCACATATGAATAGTCAATGCCTGATTACTATTTCATATTCTCTAATCTAATTTGATCTTGTATGTAGTTGTTCATTTCAATTCAATTGAAATGACATGACTCATCATGTTTAGCCTATGATTAGGCCTTGCTAAGTAGGTTTTAGCAACTCCCTGCTCAACCTTGCTACATACTTGTTTTCCTTTCGTAATGTATACATTTGCATTACAAAACTTTCTGAGTACGTGTCTATATCCAATATAGACATAGGCTTTATTGCCTTAAAATAGCTCCCACTATTTTCACAGTGTGCAGAACTCATACCTCTTGCACATCCTATGATTGCAAGTGTACTCAATTTCCGTTGTAAATATTTCTCATTGTTCTTTATTACCTAGAACGATTCTAGAAAATCTATTTCTTAAATAACATAGCCACAATGGTATCTTAAACCATCCTAATGTAATTTAATTATTACTCAAATTCGATTTGAAACAATTCATCATACTCAAAGTATATGAAGTGTTATACATTATTTCCTATTTAATTGATTCGGCAGCGGAAGCAAATGGAATCAATCAAATATGTTCAACTTGATTGAACCAGTCATGAATCTTATCAACATAAGACTTCTTATTTGACGCTAATATCATGTGGATTTATCTCCATAAATCTGGATATTAAAGATGTATTATATTTCTCCAAGTCTTAAATCATTCCCACATATTAGACTAATTAAAATTTCCGTAACTCCCACTAAACTCCATGTATAAACACAACTCCTCGACTTATCGAGAAAAGTTTTATAACATGATCAAAATATTGATTCCAACTCATTGATGTCCAACTTAAGACCCTCTCTTAAGTTTCATATTATCTTAGGATTGCAAAAATCTAAAAAACTCAAGACATGTATTGAATACATTCCTTCTAATTGAAGAAGTGGGTTTTAGATTCACTTGCTATATGTATATCATCATAATGAAACACAATCCCTAAGAAGATCCAAATAGACTTAAGCATTTCAACTAGTGCAAAACCTTTTGCCACCAATCAAACTTTGATATCTAACAATTCACTTGGAATTTATTTCGGATTTATATGGCTCTAAGCCTTGTATTGAGTTGTGACTTAAACATTCTCATGTAAGTCATATATTCATTACTTTCCAGAAGTAACTCTTTCTTTGTTAGTTGTAAGCTCTTTACTTTCTTAAAAGTAACATGAATTCATCATCTTCAACAAGTGATGACTTTAACCTCGTAGGTTTTGAAGAAACAACGTCTTACACAAAACGTCTCATGTAGCCAAGAAAGACCAGTTTCTTGCGACATAATATTCTTTGTGGCTCTTGAATAATTTTTCTCCCACTCTGTCTTCTAGAAATAAACTTGTATTCTAGAAAGACAGTTTCACGAGCCACAAACCCGTTGTACTCGTGATTATAATAAGGAAAAATGAGCACTTGTTTCTTTTGAAAACTTACAAACATGGTAACCTACCATTTCATATCTCATATGATTCGTTTTAGATTTAGTGGAAAAATAATTTAGACAATATGATAAAATCCCCAAAAAGGATCAAGTAACTCAAAGTAACTTGATTGAAATCCAAACCATATCGAATAGCATTTGATTTCTTTATCCAACCACACATTATCCCATAATGCGTGCTAAGAGAGATTAATTTGTGATACTATATCACATTTCCTTTGGCTTATATCAAAGAATTCACTTTGATAATCCCATCATGACTAAATCGTGATTCCTGGAACTTTTTGAATTTCTTCAAAGATTTCTCTATTTACCTTATTAAATGAACACATTAGTGTCAACCTAAATCGTTGGCAAAAGATAATGAACAACCTATTTTGGATCAATGATTTACAACCTCGATCTCCTTTACAACCAAAAGGCACGAGACATCTTACTTTGAATACAAGATAAGCATATACCATAAGATTAACAACCTAATGGTTTCAAGAGTACTCGATAACTCTTTGCGTTCATCATTCCAGAATTTAAGGTTTAATCTTGGGATACCAATTTGAGTCTTGCATCATCTACATTATGTATCATTCTAGTTTGGTTTAGAATATATTCACCTTGATAATGGGCTAGCCATACATCAAATCGTGGTGTATAGGGTCACAAAAGTGAAACCTCTTTTGTATCTTAACAAGTTTATATTCTTATTTAGAGTTTATGCACTTAATAGTCATAATTAAGTACAACTATAAACCCTAAACTAGAATGATTACACAATGACTCTATCTCTCGACATTATTTGATGCTATTCGTCACATTATAATCATCTTATGTATCGAATACAATGATGAAAACCTCCATTGGTTTCTAATATTGACGAAGTAGTATTAGCAAAATTTATGTTAATCAAATAAACATTTAAAGAAGAAGGTCCCATTAGATGTCACACAACTAACTTGTTGATTCTTTAATAATTTGGGGTAGTATCCTTTCTAGCGTCCAACACTTAAGACAATAGAAACTTTATCGGCCGGGATTGATAGGTTTAGTATCGTTATTCTCAATAACTTTACTTTTAACATTACCTTGTATCAATTCCATTCTAATTTTACTTCTTTAAAACCTTATCCTTTTCTTAACGGTTTAAGAGAATGCTCCCACTTATTTCAATGAGTCTTTGCTAGGAGAAGCAAAAATTGAAATACATGAAGACTACTCTTCATTCGTTTGTTTAGTCTTAAAACTTTCATTGAAGTGGTTGCGGTATTTTGGTCAATTTTGATTTCAAACAAATCTAGTTACCAAAATGATGTAACGTTTCAAAGTACTTAACTCAATTAAGCATATGAGAAATAATTCATTGTAAGTAGATATGTTAGTCAAGGATAAAAAACCCTTTTGATCACGAATAACTTTTATCTATACTCTTCACAAGAGATCCTTACAATGGATAACACGAGGTTTTTAGAAGAAAAATTCAAATTTTGTCTTTAGTTACGATGTTTTAATGGAGATTTGAATCAAAAATCTAAATGATATCGTATATGAATTATGGTAAAGAAATAGAACAATATGACAACGGAATAGTGGAAAACTTAACATTTATCATTTTATTAATACTTGTAAATAACAAGTAAAGCATTTACATAGTGACCTCTACCCAACTATGATAAATGATTCCAAGATCCAAATTCATATTAACTTGGGGCACGGTGTGCCGAAATACCCTTTATTAATATAACTCGATGGATTAACTCTTTAATCGATTCTACTTTTAGAACTCTTGGTCGATAAAATTACATTAATATTTATCCTTAGCCCGAAACACATCCGGAAATCGTCGTGAATACTTTCGTTGAGTTCAATCCAAATTTCGAATGAATGTGTCCATGATCCAAATTTATATTAACTTAGGGCACGGTGTGCCGAAATACCCTTTATTAACATAAATTCGGTGGATAGATATTTATCACCCACTTCCCCTACGTAACAAGGTTTGTACCCCGGTGTGGCCGAGTGCACTCCCTCACGAAATAGGTTTTCATGGTTTCTACTTTTTGGTAAGGCTAAGTCTCAATTGTTTATTTTAGCGAGAGGTCATGTCAATTTATTATCTATTACGTTTTAAGTGAACTAAAGTGGTGAACTACGATAATTGTAATTGACACGGTCGATAAACTCGATTAAAAAGATAATGCATGTTTAGTTATGGCGATTTAGCGATGCATGCAACATATAAATAAAATGCAAAGCATAAAATAAATCCTAGTATGGCCTTCCTAAAATAGTAAATCTAATTAACTATTACATATTGGGAAACCAACTCCTTTGGTCCCTTGAACTTCGGTCTTGGCACGCATTTCAAGGCAACACTTTCTTTAATGAATCGCTTTCTTGAGTGGCACCGTCTTCAAGGTACTCCGGAATAAATAAATTTCATAATAAATTACATAATTTCCTATTATACATTTGTAATAAAATAAAAATAAATCTATTAAATTACAAAATGATGATACGAGATCACAATAAATTACAACCGAATCGATATTCCCATACATTTCGGGCAATACCAATAAAACTAAGGCCATACTAAGTAAAATTACATAATTCAAAATTACATAAAATTAAAATATGACAATCATAAATAAAATGCAGCATTATAATATGTATGAACATGCCCAATTTTATGCTAAATCGCCTTTAAGGAGCCAATATCGTATATTTGTCGGTTTTTACGGATTTGCGTGATTTAACATTTTTAGAAATCACAATAATTACATAAATTCATATTTATGTACAAGTTAATTACCCTAACCAACGTAGGACTCAAAATTAGTCTCCACTAACATATTGACAATAATTAACTTATATTTCTTAATGTTGTTCATAAATGGACTTAAAATACAAAATTTATGTCATAAACTTCAAATTAAATCATAAAAATTTCAAATAATTTCAAAATTTGAAATTTAAATTCATGAACATTCTGGAAAAATACCATGACACTCATAATGCTCAAAAACAAGGTTAAAAATTTCGAAAATTATCGAGAAAAACAATGTTGCGGTTTATCGGATTTATCAATTATTACCATAAAAATATGAGAAAAATTATTTTTATTAACTTTTCACTTTTAGATCTGAAATATATGATAAAATGCAACATGTAATATTTTTCCTTAGTCATGAAGTATGTTTTAGCAATTTTTACTAATTAAAGTCACTATTTATGTGATTTTTCATCAAAAATTCATAAATCATGCATAAAGACTTCATTATATCCAAATATTTTACACACATCTTGTAAAATTTCATGTGACAACATACTAAATTTCCATGACCAGATTCAAAATATAACTCATATTAACAAATTTACCCATTTAAATACGATTTTAACTTGAAAAATCCATATTTCGAGCAAAACAACTGATTTATCATGAAAATTTACAGGCCATCAGTAGATAATATATGTGAAAACATATCCAAAAGCCACTGAAAAATTCGAAGTTTAGCTAATTTTCGTCCAAAAATGACATTTTTATCATAAAAATCACATTTTAATGCCAATATTATATAAAATGAACAATAAAAATCCATAAATAAACCAAAATGTCCTAAAAATCACTTAGGACCAGAAACTTTTAACATGCAAAATTATTTCATGATTTATCTTCATAAATCCTAAATAACAAGTTTTATATGTTAATTAAACTAACTCGGAAAAACTAACCTGATTTTGCATGCAACAACCGTGATGCTCTGATACCACTTGTTAGAAATCATATTTTAAATATCACATATTTTGGTTTAAAGTTTTAGTCATAAAAACTGAAAGATCTTATGCATGTAAAACAAATAAGAAGAGATAAGAAAATCGTTTTCTCACCATCAAAAATTCGGTCAAACGGGCACAAATGAAAGTCTCCTACCTTCACTTGTTCTTGAGCTTAATATGATGGATGATCTTCCAAGATCCCAAGAATATAAATCCTCCTTAGATTGCACCCAAGACATACCCTTAAACTAGTATACTAATTAACTAAATTATTATACTAGTATCCTTAAAATGTATTCTAATATTGTTATTATTACTACACTAGTAACCTTGTTATAATATTAGAGTGGATGAATAATTTATTGTATTCTAAAACTTTTTTAGAGAGAAGTAGGAGAATATAGAACAACTTTGCATGTGTTGTTGTATGAATGAAAATAAAAATCATCATATGAATGTAAGATAGAGTAAAAATAAGAACCAAAAACCCATCATGAAAGGGAGTGTGGCCGGTTGGCTAGAGCCAAAAATGGCATCTTACCTTTTCCTTTTGCTCTTCTCAATATTGTATGTGTGTAAGAATAGGTAGAGTAGGTTTTATTAATTTATTCTTATCACATAAAATAAATCACTCACTAATGCCTACCACCCACAATATTTCGGTCCACTTCTATAAAATGGACTACCATTTTATTTTGTCAATTTGTCAATTGTCACACAATATGTCACATGTAGTATGATACATGTTATTAATTAATTTAATGCATATTTATCACATAAATATCATTTTATGAATTAATTAAATTACATACAACAAATTGACTAGTAATACTTGATCACATAAATAAAATGGGTCATATAATTATAATTCACAACATCTTGTAATTCTAATCAACCATTCATTCTTATATCTATTGTTTCTCAAACAATAATCAATTTTAGTAACAAAACATTTTTATTACTAAAATAAATCTTATTTAATCCCATTACAATAAGATATCAATATTCTCACTCACAAGTAAATTGTTCACTTTTAAGGATTTGATCATTTTGTATCGTCATACAATTAATCAATTTATCCATTAAGGGAATTGTCCTTTAGGTGTGACCTTAAGGGATCAACTGACCACCACCGTCACACGACAGTAATGTCAAACTCTAGGCAGCCAATCATTACCGATTAATGACGATCAAATGATTATAATAAATCATCCCTCACGTATTCTTTATTTGAGATTTAAATATGTGATCAATATGATCGACAATTGTGATCGCATTATTGTCGGGGACACTTACTCCAACAGTGTATCCCCATCTTCCCTACCTCATCTCTCAACCTCATCAAAGACATAGCTATGCATAGCGAATGCACACTCTTTCTGCTCAAAGCATCTGCAACCACATTAGCTTTCCCTTCATGGTAAATGATATCCATGTCATAAACCCCAATCAGCTGCATCCACCTCCTCTGTCTCATGTTCAACTCCTTTTGAGTGAAGATGTACTTGGGACTCTTGTGATCTAAAAACACCTTCAAGGTCGCCCCATAAAGGTAGTGCCTCCAAATCTTGAGAGCAAACACTACAACACCCAACTCCAGATCATGTGTCGGATAGTTCTCCTTATAAGGCTTCAATTGCCAAGAAGCATAGACAATCACTTTCCTATTCTGCATCAACACACAACCCAACCCATTATTTGAAGCATCGGTATACACCTCAAAGTTCTCACTCCCTTCAGGTAAAGCTAAGATTGGAGCTGTGGTCAAACGCTCCTTTAATGTCTGGAACGCCGTCTCACAACTTTCATCCCAACGAAACGTGTTCTCTTTCCTCATCAAAGCTGTCATAGGTCTGGCTATCTTGGAGAAATCCTTCACGAACCGTCGATAGTACCCTGCCAAACCCAAGAAACTCTTGATCTCTGCCACATTCTTTGGTGCTTCCCACTTAGTAACTGCCTCAATCTTTGCAGGATCCACAGCTACACCCTTCTTTGAAATCACATGCCCCAGAAAGGCAACATCCTCTAACCCGAACTCACACTTAGACAACTTTGCATAGAGCTGATGTTCTCGCAAACTCTGCAACACTATCCTCAAATGCTCCTCATGCTCCTCCTTGGTCTTAGAAAAGAATAGGATATCATCGATAAAGACCACTACAAACCGATTCAAGAACTGACTGAAGACCCGGTTCATCAAATCCATAAACACTGCAGGTGCATTAGACAACCCAAACGGCATCACAACATACTCGTACTGACCATACCTCGATGTAAAAGCTGTCTTCGGTATGTCCTCTTCCCGAATCTTCACCTGATGGTAACCTGACCTCAAATCAATCTTAGAAAAGACCGTTTCACCGTTCAAGTGATCAAACAAATCATCTATCCTCGGTAAAGGATACTTGTTTTTCACTGTGACTCTGTTCAGCTCTCTATAATCGATGCACAACCTCAAGCTCCCAGATTTCTTCTTCACAAACAAGACTGGTGCTCCCCACGGTGATATATTAGGTCTAATGTATCCCTTCTCAATCAGATCATCCAGCTGTTTCTTCAGCTCCTCCAACTCCTTAGGACCCATACGGTACGGTGCCTTAGAGATTGGTCCCGTCCCCGGTTTCAACTCAACACTGAAATCTATCTCCCTCTTCGGTGGCAACCCCGGTATCTCCTCTAGAAAAACATCTGGAAACTCTCCCACCACTAGTATCTGCTCAACTGACGGACTCTCTACTCTATGGTCTCTCACATGGCATAAGATCAACGGACACCCCTTCCTCAGATAGGACTTCAAGGTCACTGCTGCAATTAATTTAACTTTGGGTTTGACAACAAACCCACGATAAGACACACTAATCCCCTTAGGACCTCTCAAAGAAACCCTCTTTTGATGACAATCTATCTTAGCCTTATACTTAACCAACCAGTCCATACCAACTATCATCTCAAAGCCCTCCAAAGGAAACTCTAACAAGTCCACTGGTAAGTCAACCTGTCTAACTATCATAGACGCACCTCTATACAACCGCCTGATACAGACTCTCCCGAAGGTATAAAAACTTCCTCTTTTGCAGATTCATACCCAGTCAAACCCAACCGCTTAGCATGACTCGATGATACAAACAATTGTGATGCTCCCGAATCAAACAAAATAAAGGTAAAAACTCCATTAACAAGAAAAGTAAAGGTGATAACGTGAGCATCATCCTCAGCTGCCTTCTTCTCCATCATAAACAGCTTACCACTGGTCTTCTGCCCACCTCCCTAGACAGTACTAGCTGAAGTAGACGGCTTAGCAACCGACCCCTGGTTGTTGTTGTTGTTGTTGTTGTTGTTGTGCGCTGCCGGTTTCTGGTATGAATTACCGCCATTGCGGTTAGCCCCATTGTTTTTACTATGGCCACCCCTGTTGTTCCACGACCCAGCCGACCTGTTACTAGCATAACTCTGCAAAGGACCCTGAGAGAAACTCCCCTGCGACGGTCTCTGGAAACCCCCACTCATAGCACTGGTGCACTCATGCCTCTTGTGGCCCATACCGCCAAAGTTAAAACAGGTCATACCCCAACTACTACTACCAACCCCAAGACCACGCCCATAAGAAGCTCCAACACTAAACCACGAACCTGATGAGTACGCTCTTGCCTGGTTATGGCCACTCTTCTTGTAACTAGACTGGCCACCACCCTCACTCTCAGCTTTCCTCTTCTCAGAAACTCTCTCCTTGGTGATGCGTGTATTTTATATAAGGTTTTTACCTCATTTTTACACGCATTTATGTACTATTTTACGTGGCATCTAGCTACAAATACCCCCGAATAGTCTACTTTGGTCTGTCTTGTTTATATTGCAGGTACGGACCGAAAAGAAGATAAATCAAGCCTAAACTCGTCCCATTTGCATACATTTATGGAGAACATGGAATCGGAGCTCGGAATCCATCACTTTGAAGACGCGTGAGCTGATTTCGGAAGGTGTCAAAGTGCCTTATGCGCCAATATAGCTCGATCGACCTCTTTTCAGTCGATCGAATGCTTTATCTCTTGGAGTTTCACTCGATCGAGTTGTTTTCATACTCGATCGAGAAGGCCCTTATAAGAAGTCCTCGATCGAAAGGTTTTTCCATTTGATCGAGACGAATGTTTTCTTAATTCCTCGATCGAGTGGTTTAATTCCACTCGATCGAGGGGTTTTTATCCTGGAGTCGTTTTTCCGCCTATTTTCGTATGGGTTTTTAATTAGGCTTTTGGATTAGGTTTAGGGGGAGGATTTTCGTGTTCTACATTACGAAGTAGACTGCGTGACTCTCATCACTTCTTCTTCTCTTCTCTTCCCTCTTTACTCTCTTCGACCTTACTCTAGATGACTCGGATTTGGAACTTGTGATCGGTACATTTATTCATTTTCTTAATCTTAATCTCCCTATTTTCATTATTATCATGTTTAATTTCTATTATCTATGCATTATTATTGTTGATCCGATGATGATACGTAGCTAATTTCCTTTGCTAAGACTAGGGAATCCATGATTGTGAAGGAATAGTAATCGCTTTATTAGGTTTAATGCATGTGTAGTTTATGTTGTTAACCGATGCATTCAATTGTCTCTGTCTAATTGAGTCGATGCAATTAGTCATTTAATCGTAGTAAACCTTGACCTGGACCGGAAGGTTAGAAAGGGTGAGACTCGTATCGAACATTAGGGCACCGTAGTGAGGGCGGAAGCTAAGCTATTTGTGCTTTAGGGCGAATTGAGACCAAAAGAAGATATTCACTGCCCCATAGACCATGCTTGCATTGACCTGAGACTTAGATTACTTGACTAAATGATCATGGTGAACCGATTGTCTTAGCTGCTTTCTCCTTATTTGTTTAATCTTTATTCTCTTGCCTTTTTCTCTTCCTTAACCTCTTTAGTTTAGAACAAACAAATTTAAACCCCCAAATTAATTACCGTGATAGACTTAGTTAAAGTTGACATTTTCCCATCTTCCTGTGGAGATCGACTCGACTTCCCTAGCTATATTAGTTAGAGCCACTTGGTTATTTTTGATAGGTATACGACTAGCCTGTCAAATTTTGGCACCGTTGCCGGGGAGGTTGCGAAATTTTGTTGCTTAATTTAAGTTTGTCTCTCGTCTCAAGGAATTTATTCCTTGAGACTGATCTCATATTTTTGCAAGTTTTTGATTAGTTTGTAAGATATCTGTTCTAGAAGGGAACATTATCATACCTGCCCCAGTCTGTAGAATTCTATCTGCTAGGATGCCGAATATAGCCAGCCATTCAGAGCCGACGGTGGATTCCCTTCCAAAAGGCTTCCTATTACCCACTACTGACTCGGGAACCTTTGGAATCCACCCATCTTACATACAGCTGGTTGAGAGAAATCTCTTCAGGGGGGTAACTGGAGAAGATCCGTGCAAGCACATAGAGCTATTTACAAAGTACTACTCCACCATTCCTCTTGCTGCGGAGGTGACACAAGACAGAGTGAAGAGACTTCTCTTTCCCTTCTCTGTAGCTGAAGATGCCCGGGAATGGTTGAGGGATTTAGACAGGGAAGTAGCTGGTGTAACTGACTGGAATTCTCTTGCCTTGGCCTTTTACAGGCGATATTTTCCACCACAGCGCACTAATGCGTTGAGATCTCAGATTACTGCATTTGAGCAACTACCTACTGAAGACTTGAATGGGGCTTGGACTAGGTTCAAGAAGCTCGTCCGTTCTGTGCCTCACCACGGTTTCAAGCGCTGGTTCCTATGCACCCAATTCTACAATGGGTTGTATCCGGACCAGAGAGCTATCCTTGATAAAGTAGCCAAGAGGAGATTTACGAAGAATGTAGAGGATGACCATGGGTGGCATCTTATTGAGGAGATGGCCATCCATGTTGCCGAATATGGAAATCCTTGAGGAAGTGGGCAAGTTGACAGGTTGGTAGTAGCTGAGGTGGAGAGTCCTAGCAAAAGTCTAGGAAATACGGATATTACGGAGACTATGGGTGAGCACGCACAAGTTTGTGCTATTACTGAGCATGTAGAGATATGCGGTAGATGCGGCTTGGAGGGGCATGACCCCATTGGTTGTATGGCAAGAATAGAGAGCGTCCTTGCTTATCAGAAATACAAGCAAGGAGTTCCTTTTTCTCAATTATATGAAGAAATGACAAATGTTTCTACTCCTTCTACGCCAATGTCGCAGCCAAACCCTTCTTTTACAAATGGGGAGATTGTCGAACTGAAATCCCTGGTTTTGAACTTAACACAATAGTTTGGGGAGAAATGCAACAAGGATAATAACGCTATTGTGGAGTTAAGAGAGCAAGTCGCGCAGTTAACACTCGCGACAAACCAAGCTAATCATCCACCCTCGTGCGACCCAGTCAATGCCATAAATATCCGAAGTGGCCTTACTTATGAGGGACCAAAAATGCCAGAAGACGGGGTAGTGACAGCTGATAATACCCCGGATGACGAGTTAGAAGAATTCACGGACGATATCACTGCTGAATATTGTTTAGGCACTCGATCGAATGAAAATTCTAATCGATCGAGTGAAATTTCTCCTCCAAAAACTCGATCGAGTGAAATTTCTACTCGATCAAGAGATGGCCAAATAACAGGTTTCGATTGAGTAACCCATTCCTCTCGATCGAACATTATGGCAAATGACAACACTAGATCGAGTGAAAATTGTACTCGATCAAGGAACCCCGAAATACAATAGCTCAATCGAGTTGTTCAAACACCTTAATCGAGTATTTCACAAGACAAAACTACTCGATCGAGTGAAGAAAGTGCTCGATCGAGTGCCAGAACTAGTGGAGCTTCAATTTCGACATCTAATTCCGCTACCGTGTCATCCTTCCCTGCTGTGAAGACGTCACGTGCTGATAAAGGTAAAGAGAAAGTCGCGGGTCCACTCATTGCTACCAGAGTACCCTATGCAAGACGTCTGAAGGACGCAAAGGTTGAGCGACAGTACGGTAAGTTTGTGGACGTCGTCAAGAATCTCCGGGTAACTGTCCCTTTTACCGAACTTATTACCCAGATACCTTCTTACGCTAAGTTTATGAACGATATTGTGACGCATAAGAGAGAGCTAAGTGAATTTGAGACTGTTGCTTTCATGGAAGAGTCTAGTAATTTACTTTTAAATAAGGCTCCACCCAAAATAAAAGACCCGGGTAGTTTTTCTATTACATGTGTTATAGGCAATGAAGTAATAGATAAGGCTCTTTGCGATTTAGGAGCCAGCGTCAGTATCATGCCTCTATCTGTCTGCAAGAAATTAAATATGGGTCACCTTAAATTGACTAACATTACTCTACAGATGGCTGATAGATCTGTTAGACGACCCTTAGGTGTAACACCCGCCCTTTTCGTATAATTTTCATAAAGAAAAATAATACTTTTACATTACTTTAACTAGTTAATTTCATTATGTTAATAAAAGTAATTTAATTAAAGCTATAAGTTTTAAAGCTTACGTATATAAAATATACGTTTTCGTCGGATAGAAATAATAATAATAATAATAATAATAATAATAACTATATTGATAATAAAATTTCCGTCTTAAATTATAGTAGGTTTAAGACGAACCTCCATCTAGCAAAGGACCGTCACATTTTCACATGTGAGCCTAATCTATCCCCGACCTATCCCGTGTCGACAACACATTCCTTAACTTTAGCACCCAATTAAAATATAAGTTGTTGACCCACACTCACAAATTGTTGGACCAATCCAAAAACACCTCACCATTTTATATTCCTTCTTTTCGAAAACCTTGTGTAAAAAGCTTGAACACCTGCAACAACATTTCAGCCGCTGTAAGAAAACAAAACTCAAAACAAGCTCCAAAGAAACCATTAATGGCGACCTAAAACCTTAGATTTCTAGCTCATTTTTCGACCAAACTCAATAATTCTTGCACCATTCTTCTCCTTATCTCTTCCTTCATCTTTTAAGGTAAGAAAGGCATAGCCTTGTGAAGCTCTCGTCTCGACCCGTCTCATAAATGTGACGTTTTTAGACTAACTCGGCTCTTATTACGGTTTTTAGGTGAAGACTTTGAGGACCCCGAAGGAAACTCATTCATAATCGACCATTCCCTTGAAGATTGAAGAAAGTTAAGGTAACCGTGATAGGTTACTCGACAAACGTCGGGAAACTCGCCTCCTTACTCGACTTTTCTGTGTTTGTCGTAAAAGTTTAAGTCTTTATTATTTTCCTCATGTTTGGAGTTGGTTTTGAAATACTTGTGATGGGTTTACATGGTCACTTGGTGGCTTTCATGGCTTGGCCTCATGTGTATAGCCGGTTATGAGACTGAATGTGACTCGTGACTCGTCGTCCCTTCGAACAATTTCGCGTCTGCTTCCTGGGTTTTTCTGGTCTGTGTGTGTGACATTATTTAACAGTGCTAACCCCACTTAGTCGGACAAACTCTCGTCCTAATGCCACCCTCGTAGTCGGTCGTGAGTTGGGTTCAAAGGGGACCTAAGGACCCATTTTCATTGTGAATGTCGTCGTCCTACCCCTGTTTTGTGACGGATACCTCTGTCTCTTGGGCCTGTTTTCCCTTACCTGAACTGTCTTGCTCGTACTTTACCTATGTACTCGCCATTCCTCCTTTTTGTTCGTCTGTAATGTGCGCTGTGGTCTCGTTTATTTGGGTAGTAACACCGCTGAATGTCGTCTGCAATTGTTGGAAATCTGAAAGTGCAGGGAGTGTAGTCGGCTGTTGTGATGAATGGTATAGGTGTGTCTATGTATACTCGATTTTTACCGCTTGGAAAACTCGAGTTTGGACCGTTAAGTAGGAGCCGCGCATTTTTTGTTTCCCTGTATGATTTCATTGAATGAAATTCCCTGCTCACCCAATGCTTTCCTGTATGTCGTGAATGCTGTGATGCCATTCCTTTCTTATTTTTATTTTTTTCTTTTATTTTATTTTTATGTTTTTACTTTGTGGTTATTGGTGTTGGGCTCAAATTGTGATCACTTTTGGACCCACTCCTCTATTTTACATGGACTCAAATTCTTGATGGTTGTGGGCTCACCATTCCTAAGTTTGTGGGCTCAATTTATCATTTGTGTTGGATTGTTTGTATTTCGTAAATTTCCACATGACGTAAATTATCCATTACCACATGTTATATTTTATTTATTTTATTTAACCGACAAGTATAAATATAAAATGAAATGTTTATTTTATATGTTCAAATATGAAAAGACGATTATAAATAATTACCTGTATGAGTCGTGATCTTGTAGAAATGCCATGATACTACCATATATGCTTTTTTTTACGTTTACGCCCTACTTGTCTTTGTTACAGCAAGTACGGGTTTGCCTGCTGTCTTTGTTCGCAAGTATGGTTTCGTCCACTTGTCTTTGTCTTTGGCAAGTGAGTCATATCTTAGTCTTTCCGCCACTTTCGTCTTTGTTAAGCGATTGGGGTACTCGGTCTCTATTAGGAGTCGAGTCTTGGGTGCGTGCTGTGCTGGCGCACGTCGAATCGGGATGTACACCCGAGAATCTGCAGATTTAGACTAGGACCGTGTCATTATCGTAGTCCTACCCGGGGAAATTATAGTCTAAGAGTAGTAAATGTTAGCATTTTGGATGGTTATATTGGTCATATCTCCTTGAATTACGTGCTCATGTTTAAGTGGTCTCTATCTTGCCTTCTTACATTTTCCTCCATTATTTGACATTGTTTATGTGTTGCTTACTTGTCTATCTTACTCCTTCTCCTTATTCTTGAATCTTTGAACATGTAAGATCATATGCTTAGTTACAATTCAGCTTACCCTTATCTTACTTAATCTGATCATTTGTTTATGTGCTTTGTCATGTTCATCTTGATGTTTGTGGGTCGGAGAACCTTGAGTTACTCCCCACTGACTGTGGCTTTCATGTTTACATGAATGACAGGTTGGTGAAGATGCTTATATGGGGTTTGACGTGTGAGCTAGCGAGTACCCCGGACTTTTAGATTGCCTATTTACCGCTTAGACTCACCTATTTCTTTATGTCATTCGAGGGATATATTTTCCCCACTTTTGACCGTTTTATTTGTATGGACCCTTGTTTTTATTTCCGTTTTTCCTTCTGTTGAATGTTAGTGACTCCCGCATGCTAAACTCTATCTACTAAATAAAAGTTTTAAAAACTTCACATTTTTCGTATATATTTAGTAGTTTACTTTCCGCTTTATCGCGGGGTGTCACAGTTGGTATCAGAGCCTTTGTAGCTCCCGACGCACACACGTGTACCCCAACCTAAATTTTGAACTTGACCTTGAAATAATGAATGAGAGATGGGTAGAACTAAGGACCTAAGTTGGTAGTCTTCTTGTGTATGCTATTTGTTAAGTACTAACTCGTTTGACTCTCTTTGGTGCTTTAAGAAGATGGTGCGACCAAACAATGTGGAGAATACTATCTTGCAAGCCCTTACTCAAATTCTTCAAAATCAACAAAATGTCAATGTTCAAGCCCATCCCGCTCCACATGTGGTAGATCATCAAGGAAGTTTTTCTTGGATTGCAAGCCAACTAGCAAGAAACAAGGCTAAGACCTATGGTGGTGAAGTGGATCCTATTGAGCTTTCCGAGTGGTTTCGTGACATGGAAAAGAATTTCTCTCTTTATGATGTCCAAGATCGAGACAAAGTGAAGCTTGCCTCTCATTTCCTTGTGAAGGAGGCCGATAGGTGGTGGACTATTACCGGGCCTTCCGTCACTCAAGACCCCACCTTTGATTGGAACCGTTTCAAGACTCTTGTGGAAACTCGTTTCTACCCTAAGGAACTCAAGCAACAAAAATTGAAGGAGTTCATTGATTTCAAGCAAGGAGGCCTATCCGTTCAAGCTTTCACCAACAAATTCAATGATCTTGCTCACTTTGCCCCTAAGTTTGTGAAAGATGAAGATGAACGTGTCTACTTCTACCGAAGCAAGTTGAATCCCAAGTTGGAAAGTATGGTGAGAAGAGACTCCACAACCTTTGTGGCGGTCTATGATGATGCTCTTTGGGCCGAAAATTCCTTGAAGGCTATTGATAATGATGCCAAGACTCGTTCCCACTCTACTTCTTACCGTCCCAACTTTCATGGCAAGAGACCCTTTGTGCCTTCTCCTTCACAAAACAATCCTAACAAGAGGTTTGTACCAAGAGCACAAGAACCAAGAGTGCAAGAACCAAGGAGGCAAGAGCCTAGTGGACAAGTTTCCCAATCAAGCAACAACAACCTCAATTTGGAGAAAGCTCGCAAGTGCTTCAATTGTAAGCAAGCCGTTCACCCCGGAGTTGGATGCTACAATCGACCTTTGAATTGCTACATTTGTAAGAAGCCCGGACATCGTGCCAATGCTTGTCCCGAGAAGAAGGATGATCCTACTCCTAAAGCCAAACCAAGAGGAACCATCTTTGTCATGAGTCGTGCCGAAGCCGCCGCTCATCCCGACATCATTACGGGTATGTTCTCAATTTTTGATCAACCATGCCTTATACTTTTCGATACCGGCGCATCTTTATCTTTTATTTCTTCCAAGTTTTCGGAAAAGTTAGCTCTTGAGCCCATACCTAGTGAGAATACCCCTATATCCTTACCTTCCGGAGAAATCATTTCATGCTCCTACTTCTTTCCCGATGTCCCTATCATAATTTCGGGAAATCTTTTCCCCGCTAACCTACTTCGTTTTCCACTTGAGGAATTCGATGTGATTTTGGGTATGAATTGGTTGTCCAAGTATGATGCAAGATTCGAGTGTAGAGATCAAAAGATTCGCCTCAAAAGTCCGCTTGGAACCCGTGTATCCTATAAAGGAGTTCGTTCTCAAGAAGGTGTGAAGTTGATTTCCGCGTTGAAGTTGATGAGTATGGAGAGGAAGGGTCACGAAGTCTTTTTATGTGTGGTGACTTCTACTTCTCCCACCTTGCCGAAGCTTGAAGAAGTGCCCGTGGTGTGTGAGTTCGCCGATGTTTTTCCCGAGGAGTTGCCCGGGATACCTCCCGAGCGTGATGTTGAATTTTCTATCGACCTTGTGCCCGGAACCGGACCGATTGCAAAAGCTCCTTACCGTATGGCTCCAACCGAACTTAAAGAGTTAAGGAAGCAACTTGATGAGATGATTGAGAAAGGATTTATTCGACCTAGTGCCTCACCTTGGGGTGCTCCCGTTCTCTTTGTGAAGAAGAAAGATGGATCCATGAGACTTTGTATCGATTATCGTGAGCTTAACCGTGCTACTATCAAGAACAAGTACCCTCTACCAAGGATTGAAGATTTGTTCGATCAACTCAAAGGTGCCTCTACATTCTCCAAGATTGATCTAAGATCCGGTTATCATCAAATTCCCGTTCGTGATTCCGATATTCCAAAAACCGCCTTTAGCACGAGATATGGACATTTCGAGTTTAAGGTGATGCCCTTTGGTTTAACCAATGCCCCCGCTATCTTCATGGACCAAATGAACCGAACTTTTAGTGAGTTCTTGGACGAGTGTGTTGTGGTCTTCATCGACGATATTCTCATCTTTTCTAAATCCGAGGAAGAGCATGCCGATCATCTTCGTACTATCTTAGAGATTCTTCGTCGTCAAAAGTGGTTTGCCAAGTTTTCCAAGTGTGAATTTTGGTTGTCTAAGGTGTCATTTCTTGGTCATGTGATATCCAAGGAAGGTGTTATGGTGGATCCTTCGAAGATTGAAGCCGTGATGGAATGGAAGAGCCCGACCAATGTTGGTGAGATCCGTAGTTTCTTGGGTTTGGCGGGTTATTACCGTCGCTTTGTAAAGGACTTTTCTAAGCTCGCTAGACCGATGACTCAACTTTTGAAGAAAGAGACCAAATTCTTGTGGACCGAAGCTTGAGAAGAAGTAGCGTTTCAAGAGTTGAAGAGAAGATTGACTACCGCTCCCGTGTTGACCTTACCCGAGGATGGAGTGGACTTTGATGTGTTTTGTGATGCTTCTAAGATGGGTTTAGGTTGTGTTCTCATGCAAAATAGGAAGGTTGTTGCTTATGCTTCGCGACAATTGAGAGTTCATGAAGTGAACTACCCTACTCACGATCTTGAGTTAGCCGCCGTTGTTCATGCCTTAAAGATGTGGAGACACTACCTCATTGGAGTTCATTGCCGTATCTTCACCGATCACAAGAGTTTGAGGTATATTTTCACCCAAAAGGAGTTGAATATGAGACAACGCCGTTGGTTGGAATTAGTGAATGACTATGATTTGGAGTTGTTATATCACGAAGGAAAGGCAAATGTGGTTGCCGATGCTCTTAGTAGAAAGTCAATTCACTCCTTGAGTGCCATCCGTGTGCTTCCCGATGACCTTTGTGCCGAGTTTCGTAAGTTAAGTTTGCAAATAGTGGAGAGTGGCTTTGATTACCTTGGTGCAATGGTTGCCGAACCCGTTATTCTTCGTGAGATCCGTGATAACCTTGTGGATGATGCTACTTTCAAAAGTTTCCAAGCCAAGCTTCTTGAAGGGAAAGCTAAAGATTACGAGATTGATGCTAGTGGATACCTTCGTTACCAAAGACGCATGTATGTCCCCGATGCCAGTAACTTGAGAAAGAGAGTTCTTGATGAAGCCCATCTATCCCCTTATTCAATCCACCCTGGAGGAGACAAGATGTATAAGGATTTGAAGCTTCAATTTTGGTGGCCTAACATGAAGAATGACATTGTGACTTATGTTGGGAAATGTCTCACTTGTCAACAAGTGAAGATTGAGCATAAGAGACCCGGAGGTTTGCTACAACCCTTGGATGTGCCTTTATGGAAATGGGAATCTATCTCTATGGATTTTGTTATGGCCTTACCTAAGACCGTTGGTGGAAAGGATGCCGTATGGATGATTGTGGATAGATTGACCAAGTGTGCTAGGTTCATCCCCATAAAAGAGACTTGGAGTCTAGATAGGCTTGCTAGTGCCTATGTTGAGGAGATTGTTCGTTACCATGGTGTCCCTAAGGAGATCGTGTCGGATCGTGACCCAAGATTTTGTTCGAGATTTTGGAAGGCTTTACAAGATGCTATGGGTAGTAAGTTGTTGATGAGTACCGCTTTCCATGCCGCTACCGATGGACAAACCGAAAGGACGATTCAAACTCTTGAAGATTTGCTGCGTGCTTGTGCCCTTGATTTCCATATTAGTTGGGAGAAGAGTCTACCTTTGGTGGAATTTTCCTACAATAATAGTTACCATGCCTCTATCAAAATGGCTCCTTATGAAGCTTTATATGGAAGAAAGTGTCGTAGCCCGATTTGTTGGAATCAAGCAAGTGATGTTCGTGATCTAGGACCCGACAAGTTAGCCGAAACAATTGACCAAGTGAAGATCATCCGAGAAAGAATGAAAGCCGCCCAAGATCGCCAAAAGTCTTATGCCGATGTTCGCCGTCGACCCTTGGAGTTCGAAATTGGTGATAAAGTGTTCTTGAAGGTTTCCCCTATGAAAGGAGTAAAGAGATTTGGAGTTAAAGGAAAGTTGAGTCCAAAGTACATTGGACCCTATGATGTGGTGAAAAGGATTGGTGCCGTGGCTTACAAATTGGATTTGTCCCCGAGTTTGGGTAAAGTTCATGATGTGTTCCATGTGTCTCAACTTAGGAAGTACATTAGTGACCCGAGTCATGTGTTGCAAAATGATATTCCCGAGCTTGAGCCTAGTCTTTCTTTCGAAGAGAGACCGATTCGCATTTTGGATAAGAAAGACAAAAAGTTGAGGAGTAAAGTTGTCCCCTTACTGAAAGTTTTATGGAAGTGCGGTGACGTGGAAGAAGTGACTTGGGAACCAGAAGGTTCTATGCGTATCAAGTACCCGGATTTATTCTCTTAAGGTAATTTTCTTACTTCAAGTTTCGAGGACGAAACTTTTTAAAAGGAGGGGTGATTGTAACACCCGCCCTTTTCGTATAATTTTCATAAAGAAAAATAATACTTTTACATTACTTTAACTAGTTAATTTCATTATGTTAATAAAAGTAATTTAATTAAAGCTATAAGTTTTAAAGCTTACGTATATAAAATATACGTTTTTGTCGGATAGAAATAATAATAATAATAATAATAATAATAATAATAATAATAATAACTATATTGATAATAAAATTTCCGTCTTAAATTATAGTAGGTTTAAGACGAACCTCCATCTAGCAAAGGACCGTCACATTTTCACATGTGAGCCTAATCTATCCCCGACCTATCCCGTGTCGACAACACATTCCTTAACTTTAGCACCCAATTAAAATATAAGTTGTTGACCCACACTCACAAATTGTTGGACCAATCCAAAAACACCTCACCATTTTATATTCCTTCTTTTCGAAAACCTTGTGTAAAAAGCTTGAACACCTGCAACAACATTTCAGCCGCTGTAAGAAAACAAAACTCAAAACAAGCTCCAAAGAAACCATTAATGGCGACCTAAAACCTTAGATTTCTAGCTCATTTTTCGACCAAACTCAATAATTCTTGCACCATTCTTCTCCTTATCTCTTCCTTCATCTTTTAAGGTAAGAAAGGCATAGCCTTGTGAAGCTCTCGTCTCGACCCGTCTCATAAATGTGACGTTTTTAGACTAACTCGGCTCTTATTACGGTTTTTAGGTGAAGACTTTGAGGACCCCGAAGGAAACTCATTCATAATCGACCATTCCCTTGAAGATTGAAGAAAGTTAAGGTAACCGTGATAGGTTACTCGACAAACGTCGGGAAACTCGCCTCCTTACTCGACTTTTCTGTGTTTGTCGTAAAAGTTTAAGTCTTTATTATTTTCCTCATGTTTGGAGTTGGTTTTGAAATACTTGTGATGGGTTTACATGGTCACTTGGTGGCTTTCATGGCTTGGCCTCATGTGTATGTATAGCCGGTTATGAGATCGAATGTGACTCGTGACTCGTCGTCCCTTCGAACAATTTCGCGTCGCTTCCGGTTTTTCTGGTCTGTGTGTGTGACATTATTTAACAGTGCTAACCCCAGCTTAGTCAGACAAACTCTCGTCCTAATGCCACCCTCGTAGTCAGTCGTGAGTTGGGTTCAAAGGGACTGCTAAGGACCCATTTTCATTGTGAATGTCGTCGTCCTACCCCTGTTTTGTGACGGATACCTCTGTCTCTTGGGCCTGTTTTCCCTTACCTGAACTGTCTTGCTCGTACTTTACCTATGTACTCGCCATTCCTCCTTTTTGTTCGTCTGTAATGTGCGCTGTGGTCTCGTTTATTTGGGTAGTAACACCGCTGAATGTCGTCTGCAATTGTTGGAAATCGAAAGTGCGGGGTGTAGTCATTTGTTGTGATGAATGGTATAGGTGTGTCTATGTATACTCGATTTTTACCGCTTGGAAAACTCGAGTTTGGACCGTTAAGTAGGAGCCGCGCATTTTTTGTTTCCCTGTATGATTTCATTGAATGAAATTCCCTGCTCACCCAATGCTTTCCTGTATGTCGTGAATGCTGTGATGCCATTCCTTTCTTATTTTTATTTTTTTCTTTTATTTTATTTTTATGTTTTTACTTTGTGGTTATTGGTGTTGGGCTCAAATTGTGATCACTTTTGGACCCACTCCTCTATTTTACATGGACTCAAATTCTTGATGGTTGTGGGATCACCATTCCTAAGTTTGTGGGCTCAATTTATCATTTGTGTTGGATTGTTTGTATTTCGTAAATTTCCACATGACGTAAATTATCCATTACCACATGTTATATTTTATTTATTTTATTTAACCGACAAGTATAAATATAAAATGAAATGTTTATTTTATATGTTCAAATATGAAAAGACGATTATAAATAATTACCTGTATGAGTCGTGATCTTGTAGAAATGCCATGATACTACCATATATGCTTTTTTTTTTTACGTTTGCGCCCTACTTGTCTTTGTTAAGGCAAGTACGAGTTTGGCTTTGCAGGTCTTTGTTCGGCAAGTATGGTTTCGTCCACTTGTGCTGTGCTGGCAAGTGAGTCATATCTTAGTCTTTCCGCCACTTTCGTGCTGTTCTGGCGATTGGGGTACTCGGTCTCTATTAGGAGTCGAGTCTTGGGTGCGTCTTTGTCTTTGGCGCGCACGTCGAATCGGGATGTACACCCGAGAATCTGCAGATTTAGACTAGGACCGTGTCATTATCGTAGTCCTACCCGGGGAAATTATAGTCTAAGAGTAGTAAATGTTAGCATTTTGGATGGTTATATTGGTCATATCTCCTTGAATTACGTGCTCATGTTTAAGTGGTCTCTATCTTGCCTTCTTACATTTTCCTCCATTATTTGACATTGTTTATGTGTTGCTTACTTGTCTATCTTACTCCTTCTCCTTATTCTTGAATCTTTGAACATGTAAGATCATATGCTTAGTTACAATTCAGCTTACCCTTATCTTACTTAATCTGATCATTTGTTTATGTGCTTTGTCATGTTCATCTTGATGTTTTGTGGCTGGGAGAACCTTGAGTTACTCCCCACTGACTGTGGCTTTCATGTTTACATGAATGACAGGTTGGTGAAGATGCTTATATGGGGTTTGACGTGTGAGCTAGCGAGTACTCCGGACTTTTAGATTGCCTATTTACCGCTTAGACTCACCTATTTCTTTATGTCATTCGAGGGATATATTTTCCCCACTTTTGACCGTTTTATTTGTATGGACCCTTGTTTTTATTTCCGTTTTTCCTTCTGTTGAATGTTAGTGACTCCCGCATGCTAAACTCTATCTACTAAATAAAAGTTTTAAAAACTTTACATTTTTCGTATATATTTAGTAGTTTACTTTCCGCTTTATCGCGGGGTGTCACATTAGGTGTCTTAGAGGACGTGCCTGTGAAAATAGGCAAGTTCTTTATACCAGTGGATTTTATTGTTTTAGACATAGCTGAGGACACCCAGACCCCAATTATACTAGGAAGACCGTTCTTATGTACAGCTGGGGCCATTATTGATGTCAAACAAGGGCGTTTTACTCTTGCAGTAGGGGATGACGCGATTACTTTCAGTCTGCCTCGCACTTTGGCTCGGCCAATGATAGAGGATACATGTTATTCTGTTGATATTATTGACGAGTCTATCTACGACTTCTGGTCGGGTTATTTTATAAAGAACCCACTAGAAGCTCTAATGCTTTTGGATGAGTGTGCAGATAACCCAAATAACAATGACGCTGTGTTGGATTTGCTTGAAGCTGACTTAGATGAGCGTGAACTCACCGACGCTGAGGGAGAGCAAGTGGAACAGATGATCAGTACCCTTTCCTCCATAGAGGTAAAGGTACCTGAGCGTAAGCCTCTTCCCTCTCATCTAAACTATGTTTTCTTAGATGATACTGAGCAATATCCAGTTATTGTTAGTGTTAAGCTTGATGATGATCAAGTAACTGCTTTGTTAGCTATGCTTAAGAAAAACAGGAAAGCTATGGGTTATTCTTTGGATGATATCAAGGGGATTAGTCCCGATATTTGTATGCACAGGATAGAGCTGGAGGAAGATCACAAACCTTGTAGACAGGGTCAGCGCTGGCTGAACCAGAAGATGCAAGATTTTGTGATGGCTGAGGTAATGAAGCTGCTTGATGCAAGTATCATTTATACGGTTGGTCATTCTAAATGGGTGAGTCCAGTGCAGGTAGTCCCTAAGAAACGAGGGACCACTGTGGTTAAGAATGACAAAAATGAATTAATACCTACTAGAGTAGTGACTGGTTAGCGGATGTGTATAGACTACAGACAGCTGAATGCCGCCACCAAGAAAGATCACTTTCCCCTTCCTTTTATTGATCAGATGGTAGAAAGGTTAGCTTCTCATAAGTTTTTCTGCTATTTGGATGGGTACTCAGGGTTCTTTCAGATCCCTATTCACCCAGATGATCAAGCTAAGACTACTTTTACTTGTCCTCAGGGCGTGTTTGCTTATCGCAGGATGCTTTTTGGTTTATGTAATACCCCTGCTACCTTTCAAAGGTGCATGATGGGGATATTTCAGAGTATAAAGTTTATTATGGAAGTTTTCATGGACGATTTCAGTGTTTATGGAAGTGATTTTTCTAACTGTCTGTCTAACCTTAATAAAGTGTTGCAGCGCTGCATTGAGGTTAATCTTGTACTTAATTGGGAAAAGTGCCATTTCATGGTCAACGAGGGAGTTGTCTTAGGGCACTTAGTTTCTGACAGGGGAATAGAAGTTGATAAGGCAAAAGTGGAAGTGATTCAGCAATTACCCCCTCCTGTTAACGTTAAAGGAGTTAGGAGTTTCCTTGGTCACGCCGGCTTTTATCGCCGGTTTATCAAGAATTTTTCAAAGATTGCTAAACCACTTACACCGCTGCTACTTAAGGATGCCCCTTTGTATTTACTGATGAGTGTCTTTCTGCTTTTAACAGGTTAAAGCAGGCTTTGGTATCTGCGTCGATTATACAGCCTCCCGATGGGATTTGCCGTTTGAGATAATATGTGATGCCAGTGACTATGCACTAGGAGCGGTGCTAGGCCAAAGGAAAGATAAGGCTTTAAATGCAATTTATTATGCGAGCCAAACTCTGAATGAGGCTTAAGTGTAGTACACAACCACTGAAAAAGAACTGTTAGCTGTAATTTATGCCTTAGAGAAATTTTGTTCTTATTTGATTGGGTCAGAAGTTACTGTTTTTACTGACCATGCAGCGCTAAGGCACCTCCTTGATAAGAAGGAGGCTAAACCACGGCTATTTAGATGGATACTCCTTCTTCAGGAGTTTGATTTGCAGATAAAAGATAAGAAAGGAGCTGAGAACGTTGTAGCTGATCATTTGTCGCGACTGTCACAGCAAGAGGGAGAAGATTCTTTACCTATTGATGATTCTTTTCCCGATGATCCTTTATTTGCTGTTTTGTCATCTATTGTTAACCAAGAACCTTGGTATGCAGATATAGCTAATTACGTTGTCAGTAGCAAGCTGCTGTTGAAGCTTGTGTCCTCCACAAATTAGTGTGATAACATTTGTAAATCTCTTATAGGTTCACAAGGGTATACTTCGTATATTTAATCAGTTGATTAACGTTTACCTAATAACGGTTGGCTTGCTAGAAAGTTTGACGTTATTATCATACAGATGGCGGTGGTCAACTGGTCCCTAAAGGTCACACCTATAGGATGTGTTTGAGAGATGTGGTTTTAGAAATATGATCACATTGATGCCTAATATGACTAAACCGTTAGTCAATGTTCTGATGAGACAATTATTTAATGAAGATTAAATAATATTAGTTGAGACGAATTAACTGTCAATTCGTAAATTGAATATAATAAGTTATATTTAATTAAATGTATGTAATGTTAGCTTGGATGAATTAATCTGTTAATTCGTAATTAGATGTAATCGGTTATATTTAATATCAACAAGATGAATGTGTCATAGTGGTAATAGTGAGGGTACACAAACCAAGAGGTCATGGGTTCGATACTCACTAGATGACAATTTAACACATTTTATACATTTTTGGAAAATAAGGAAGAAAATAAGGAAGAAAATATCTACCCTATTACTAACCTAATTCACGGTTTTAAGTAGGTTAGAGGGAGATTATTTTTAGACCTAATTTTTTTCTACTCATTCTCTTGCCTCTTCTCATTAGTAAAAACACAAAAAAACCTAAATTTTTAAAGAAAAATTTAGATCGATTCTAGCATAATCAGAAGGGCATATCTCATATCGTCTTGGGTGCAACTGATAGGCGAATATCTATTTTGATATTGTTCTTAGGCCGTATTTGCTAGGACCGAAGGTTATTCCTGAATCCTTTAATTTTGTTTATGTATTTTATTTTATGACTAGTGATCGTCTTCATTAAATTCGTAATAATCCTTCAATTTTAAGGGAAGTATACAGATTATTTCCCACAAGTGGTATCAGAGCCAAGGCCACGAATTTTAATTTTGATGATTTTCATAAAATTGTTTGTAAACAATAATTAGGGTTTGCGAGAAAAAAATGTAATCGGCTGGATTGTTTTTTGAGCCGTGGAATTTTTATTTTCGTTTCCGTTACTGTTCATGGATGAATAGTATTTTTTTTTTTTTAAAAAAAAAAATTCTGCTTTTTTTTTTCCATTCGGTTTTTGCTGAAAACCGAGAAAAGATTACGGGCTGTTTTTGTTTCTTTTCAATTTTACCGAGAAAAGATAAAAAATTTTTTTTTTCCTGTTTTGTTACTGTTCACGACAGGGCTGTATTAAAAAAAAAAATTCTGTTTTTTTTTCCATTCGGTTTTTGCTGAAAAACCGAGAAAAGATTACAGGCTGTTTTTTTTCTTTTCAGTTTTACCGAGAAAAGATAATTTTTTTTTTCCTGTTTTGTTACTGTTCACGACAGGGCTGTATTAGAAAAAAATAAAAAATAAAAAATTCTGTTTTGTTTTTTGGGTTTTGCCGAGACAATAAAAAAAGTAGTCTTGTTTTTGTTTTGTTTTGGCAAATTAATTATTGTGAAGCGGTTCATAATTATAAGATACCTAATTATTTTAAAGCAGTTTAAAATTTTGACGGATTGAATTCATATTACAAGTTTAATGTGAATTAAGATTAAATTTATAGTGATTATTGAGGAATTGTCACTTAATTTGATCAATTAAATAGGTGGTTTGGATAAATTAATCAACATAATTAAGGAATTGTGTCATGTATGTTTAATTTATTTTAGTTGATGCATTTTATTTTAATTTTGTTGAATGAATCGATTGAATGAATTTTATCTACGTATTTTTGCAATCAGTTGTAATTTGTAATACTTAGTGTGGCCTTAGTCAAATTATGTTTTCGTAATGAAGGAAACATGATTTTTTATGTAATTATGAGATTTCGAATCTCCTTTATTTTTCTTTAGTTTTTGGTTTTGAAATTAGAATGTAATAAATAGGTTTATTATGTAAATTTTATTCATTGTATTTTTCAAAAGAAGACTAAAGATGGAGATTGGAGCTCACTCCCGCTACATGGATCAAGATGGAACATCAAGACAAGCTTCTCGGGTCCAAAGAGGATTCCAAACTTGTATTTATTGTTCATTTTGATAGGATATGCCACACTAGGACTTTTACTGTTTTTACGTTTTTCATTCTTATTGCTTTTCATTCACATATTAGTTTATGCATCATATTCCGCCTAAAACCAAACCACCTACTAATAAAATGCATGAAAATTGACTCATATAGGTTGTATGTTAGTTTTCATGGACATACAGATGTCACAGTCTTATTAAGCCATCACCTTAGTTTATTCATTCTCGCATGCTAGATATTAGTTCACTTAAAATGAATTAAAATAAAGTTGATGGGATCTTCCTCTAAAACGGAAATTGAGACTAGTCTTTATAAGGGCAAACAACTATGGATCCCTTCTTCGTCGGTAGGCATAATATGACCCCTTCTACGTTGGGTAAGTAGTTGTGTTGACTTAGCTTACCTCAACATCATAGTCCGAAGAGTTTCTCGTGATTATGATGGACTAAAGATAGAATTTACAGAAATTTATCGACCAAGAATTCTAACGGTAGAATTAGCTAAAAGGTTAGCTTATCAATTTACAGAGAATTGAGTCTTGAGATCATTTATATAATTCTTGAGGGAGGTCAATTGTATAAATGTTTTAAGTCTTCGTGTTATGACAGTAGTTCATTAGACTTAAAAATAAAAACAATGCACATGCTAATTATTTTTATTCTTCTTCTCGCAGTGTAGAACACGTTTATTTTTTATAATACTGTTAGAACGAAATGGCTGGAAATAGCGCAATCCCAATGCCTAGTGCCACACTTGATCGCGCGTCCTGGCTTAAAATTTTTATGGACCAGATGAATCAGTTCACACGTCTGAAAAACGACGGGTCCAACTTTGCGGACTGGGAGGCGGCACTACGGAATGCTGCCATTGCTGACGGTAAACTTAAGTACTTAACTGAGCCAATACCGGTCAACCCAGGCCCCAATGCAGGAGCCAACGAGTCACTCGCTTATAGTGATTTCGTTATGGAAGCGGGTGCGATAAAGAACGTACTCATCTTTGCAATGGAATCCAATTTGCAGAGACGCTTCATTGCCCAAGGTGCAAACAAGATTTTCACCACGCTCACTAACGAGTTCTCAAAGGCACCGAGAATCGTTACATATGAGCATACCTGTCGCTTCTTTGATGCGAAACTCCAGAAGGGCCAACCGGTTAGCCCACACATTCTTCACATGATTGAGAATGTCGAGAAGCTGGAGGCACTGAATTGTAAAATCAGTGAGAGCATTGTCATTGACCGAATGCTTCATTCTCTTCACGATGGTTTTGCCCTCTTCAGGGCGAACTACTACATGAATGACTTGAAAAAGAGTCCTCATGAGCTACACTCCCTTCTCGTACAGACCGAGAAGGATATGAAATTGAGTGGGAGCATGAAGTAGGATGTTCTCATGATTTCAAACAAGTTCAAAGGAAATGGCAAGGCTCATGGCGACCTAGCTGTAGGTAAGCCAATGTTTAAAAAGCCAGGAAACGGTAAAAGTGCGCCTGGTGTGACTAGTGGCTCACAGGGCAAGGCAAAGAGCAAGGGCGGTGACATAGAGTGCCACCATTGTCACAAGACTGGAACTTGGGTACTTGATACTGGTTGTGGTTCTCATCTGTGTAATCATTTGCAGGGCCTAAAGAACATCATACCTCTCGAAAAAGGTGATGTGGACCCGCGTGTCGGGAACCGAGCACGAGTTGCTGCTGTCTCGAAGGGAACTTATGTAATCCAACTCCCTAGTGGTTTTGAGTTATTTTTAAATAATTGTTACTATGTACCCAGTTTGTCTAAGAACATTATTTCTGTTTCCGTACTTGCTAAAGACGGTTTTGCATTTTCAATAAGGGATAATAGCTGTATTTTCTCTTTCAATGAAATGATTTATGGCAAAGCAGTTTCCATGAATGGAATTTATATCTTAGACCAAACCACAGAAGTATTACACGTGAATAATAAGAAAATAAAGGTTGGCGACAAAGATCAAACCTATCTATGGCATTGTTGAATGGGACACATAAATGAGAAACGCGTGAAGAAACTCGTCGATAATGGGACTATTCCCGCATTCGATTTTTCTACATATGGCACGTGTGAATCATGTCTTATTGGCAAGATGACTCGAATCTCCTTCAAAGGTGTTGGAATGCGCGCTAGTGACCTATTAGGACTCATACATACTGATGTTTGTGGACCTATGTCAATTACCGCTAGAGATGGCTATAGATATTTTATCACTTTCACGGACGATTTGAGTAGATACGGATATGTCTACTTAATGAAGCATAAAAGTGAGTCCTTTGAGAAATTCAAGGAATACCAGAACAGGGTACAGAACCAACTGGGTAGAAAGGTTAAAGCACTCCGTTCAGATCGGGGTGGCGAATATCTTTCAAATGAGTTTGATCAACACCTGAAAGACTGTGGAATCGTTTTGCAGTTAACTCCACCTGGAACACCTCAATTGAATGGTGTGTCCGAACGGAGAAATCGAACCTTACTTGATATGGTTCGATCCATGATGAGTCACACGGTAGTGCCTGATTCATTATGGGGTTTTGCTCTTTGTCACTGCTCTTATACTTAACCAAGTCCGTCTAAAGTCAAAACATGCGACAAGACTCCATATGAAATGTGGAAGGGAACGGTCCCTAACTTGTCCTTTATTCGGGTTTGGGGCTGCGAGGCTTATGTCAAGTGGAGACACGAGGATAAGCTTGGCCTGCGATCGGTCAAGACATACTTTATAGGTTATCCAAAAGGAACATTTGGTCATTACTTCTACTCGCCTACCGAACATCGAGTTTTTGTTGCGGCTAGTGCGACGTTCTTAGAGAAAGAATTTCTCGAGAACAAGACAAGTAATAGAACCTTCGAGCTGTCGGAGATTCCAGAACCAACAACCGAGGAACGGATGGAGGAAGTTGTTCCTCCAACTATTGATACGGTTAATATTCCTGAGGAACCTTGGAGGTCGGGTAGAGTCTCTCATCCTCCGGACACATACATTGGTATGGTCGAGGAGAATGACGTTTTACTCCTAGAGAGTAATGAACCCGTTACCTATAAAGGTGCTATGACCTGTTCCAACTCAAAGCTATGGCTCGAAGCCATGCAATCCGAGATGGACTCCATGTATGATAATAACGTGTGGGATTTAGTTGATTTACGTAATAGGTAAAACCTCTACAGTGCAAATGGCTTTACAAGATAAAGCGTTCTGTAGACGCGCAACCAGATACCTATAAGGCACGACTTGTGGCAAAAGGTTTCACTCAAGTGCACGGATTGCACTATGATGAGATTTTTGCACCTGTAGTCATGCTACGTTCCATTCGGATAATCTTAGCGATTGCCGCTTTTCATGATTATGAAATTTGGCAAATGGATGTGAAAACCGCCTTCTTAAATGGTTATTTGGAGGAAGAGTTGTACATGGTGCAACCCGAAGGTTTCATAGATCCTGAACATCCTAAGAAAGTATGCAAGCTTCAGCGTTCCATTTATGGACTTAAGCAAGCTTCTCGGAGTTGGAATCATCGTTTTGACCAGGTGATAAAAGAGTATGGTTTCACTCGATCGGTCGAGGAACCATGCTTATATAACAAGTCGAGTGAGAGCAAGATTATTTTCTTGATATTGTATGTCGATGACATACTCTTGATTGGGAATGACATTCCTCTCCTATCTTCGGTTAAAGAATGGTTGAAGAACCATTTCCAGATGAAAGATCTGGGTGAGGCACAGTGCATTTTGGGAATCCGTATCTACCGAGATAGATCATGACGGACGTTATCACTTAGTCAGGAGTCTTATTTGGATAAGATTCTTGAGAAGTTCAGCATGACCAACTCCAAGAAGGGGAACCTTCCAATGACGAGTGGGATGCAGTTGAGCAAGTCTCAGTCACCCACGACGCCTGAAGGGATTGAGCGCATGAGTCGTGTTCCTTATGCATCTGCAATAGGATTGATCATGTATGCCATGATATGCACACGTCCAGACGTGGCATATGCATTGAGTATGACGAGTCGGTACCAAAAGACTCCAGGTGAAACACACTAGATAGCTGTTAAAAACATCCTCAAGTACCTACGGAGGACTAAGGATTGGGTTATGACTTATGGAGGCGATTCTAAGCTATGCGCAATCGGTTACGCAGATGCTAGCTTCCAAACGGATCGAGATGACTCAAAATCTCAGTCCGGGTTCGTCTTCACTCTTAATGGTGCTTTGCGGCCACCGGAAGAGTTCCAAACAGAGTGTTGTAGCAGATTCTACTACTCGAATCCGAGTACTATGCCGCTTCGAGGCAAAGAAAGGAAGCGATATGGATGCGTCAATTCTTACAAGGACTTACAGTAGTTCCTAGTTCAAATGACCCGATCACCATCTATTGTGACAATAGAGGTGCCATCTTCCAGGCTAAGGAGCCAAAGTCTAGCAACAAATCTAGACATGTACATCGGAAATCTCACCTGATCCGTGATTACGTGGAGCAAGAGGAGATAGTGATAGACAAGATTACGACGGATGATAACATTGCGGATCCTCTCACTAAACCGTTGAATTATGATAAGCATGTAGGGCATGTTAATTCCATGGGAATTAAACGTGTTCCTGAGTTGTAGTACTTGATTATGGATTTGATACATTATCTTTTTTCATATACTATTTATAACTTAGTCGTTTTATATATAATATTTTGTTTTTCATGTGGATTGTACTGACAACATTGAACGCCACAAAGTGAACTGAATTACATTATATTTGTTTTGGTCCGTAATCGCCAATGTGAGCTGATAACTCCGGCTATTATATTATGCAGTTGATTAATGGTGGGTTCAACGAGCCATAAGTCAAACGGTTGACTGATCGATCACAGATGCGAGATTATAACGATACCTTGTAGGACAACTTTTTTGTGACAACGTAATGGAGTCCTAAATGTTTAATAACAATCGGTGCCAGGTCGTGGATAGGACATCCATTGTGTTCCTAGAGTCGACTCTTTTGACTATCCACTGTCTCTTGAGATTAAGGCAGTTTTTGGGTGACTTTGGTTTCTTTCTCACGATGCCTGCCGTGAATCGGAGGCTAAGTAGATTTTTTCTCGGTCATTTCATACTCGTGCTTACATCTGCAGGATTCGAGTTGAGGAAAATATCCAACCCTTATCAGGTATAGTTATTTCTCAGGGCCACTCGAGGAGTTGTAACTGAAATGCATGGCCATGCTCGAATGTTGATTCGTTTATCAGTTAAGTTACTCTCTAGTCGGGGAAACCACTCTTGATATTGATCGCTTGTAAAATACGACCTTTGTGAATACGAATTTGCAAATTGTTTTACATTGAGTGGGAGAAATTTTAGGATATGAGAATCGGTTATCGCACATACACTTGTGAGGACAAGTGGTAGTTTGTTGGAGCTTGTGTCCTCCACAAATTTGTGTGATAACATTTGTAAATCTCTTACAGGTTCACAAGGGTATACTTCGTATATTTAATCAGTTGATTAAAGTTTACCTAATAACGGTTGGCTTGCTAGAAAGTTTGACGTTATTATCATACAGATGGCGGTGGTCAACTGGCCCCCAAAGGTCACACCTATAGGATGTGTTTGAGAGATGTGGTTATAGAAATATGATCACATTGATGCCTAATATGACTAAATAGTTAGTCAATGTGTTGATGAGACAATTATTTAATGAAGATTAAATAATATTAGTTGAGACAATTAATCACAATTAAGTAAATTGAATATAATAAGTTATATTTAATTAAATGTATGTAATGTTAGCTTGGACGAATTAATCTGTTAATTCGTAATTAAATGTAATCGGTTATATTTAATAT
Organism: Silene latifolia; assembly: GCF_048544455.1. Taxonomy (NCBI): domain Eukaryota; kingdom Viridiplantae; phylum Streptophyta; class Magnoliopsida; order Caryophyllales; family Caryophyllaceae; genus Silene; species Silene latifolia. The sequence continues at coordinate 306,834,324 of NC_133538.1, read as the reverse complement.
CAACAAGATGAATGTGTCATAGTGGTAATAGTGAGGGTACACAAACCAAGAGGTCATGGGTTCGATCCTCACTAGATGACAAATTAACACATTTTATACATTTTTGGAATAACCAAAATAAGGAAATAATACTTCTTATTTCGGTTATATGGGCCGAAAATAAGGAAGAAAATATCTACCCTATTACTAACCTAATTCACGGTTTTAAGTAGGTTTGAGGGAGATTATTTTTAGACCTAATTTTTTTCTACTCATTCTCCTGCCTCTTCTCATTAGTAAAAACACAAAAAAACCTAAATTTTTAAAGAAAATTTTTGATCTATTCTAGCATAATCAGAAGGGCATATCTCATATCGTCTTGGGTGCTACTGATAGGCGAATATCTATTTTGATATTGTTCTTAGGCCGTATTTGCTAGGACCGAAGGTTATTCCTGAATCCTTTAATTTTGTTTATGTATTTTATTTTATGACTAGTGATCGTCTTCATTAAATTCGTTATAATCCTTCAATTTTAAGGGAAGTATACAGATTATTTCCCACAGCTGCCGCCCGACCTTTCTCATCAGCAGAGGAAGCGTTTTCTGTATAACGTTAAGCAGTATTTCTGGGATGATCCTTATCTGTTTACGGAATGTGCAGACGGTCTCTACAGATGGTGTATTCCGCAGTGGGAGACCAAAGTAGTCCTGGAAGGCTGTTACTCATCCTCTTATGGTGGTCACCACGGTCCATCGCGCACCGTGGCTAAGGTACTTCAGTCTGATTTTTACTGGCCTACTTTGTTTGCTGATGCTAAGGCTTTTGTTTCAGCTTGTGATGCCCGCCAACGATCAAGGAATATTTCAAGGAGACCAGAGATGCCAGAAAATGGTATCTTAGAGGTCAAGGTTTTCGATGTCTGGGGCATTGATTTCCAAGGACCGTTCCCATCCAGTAAAGGTAACAGGTATATTTTAGTAGTTGTTGATTATGTGTCTAAGTGGGTTGAGGCAATTGCTTCACCTCATTACGATGCCAAGACCGCGATTAAGATGTTTAAAAAGATCATATTTCCCCGGTTTGGTGTCCCTAGGGTCGTCATTAGTGATAGGGGAATGCACTTTAAGGAAAAGAAACTAACTTCCATTCTGTCTAAGGTTGGTGTTCAACACCGGCGTGGTTTGGGGTATCATCCCTAAACTAGTGGTCAGGTCGAGGTCTCTAATCATGAGATTAAAGAGATCTTATCTAAAGTAGTTTCTAAATCATGGAAGGACTGGAGTCTTAAATTAGAAGACACATTATGGGCTTACAGAACTGCCTTTAAGACACCGATTGGTGCATAACCTTATCGGTTAGTCTATGGGAAATCATGTCCTTTACCTGTTGAGTTAGAATGTGAGGCTTGGTGGGCAATTCGTGACCTTAACTTTGATCCTAAGTTGTGTGGTCAGAACCGTCTTTTGCAGCTAGATGAACTAGAGGAGTTTAGGCTCAACGCCTATGATAGCTCACGTACCTACAAGGAGAAGACGAAGAGATGGCATGACAAAAGGATCTTACCTCGGGAGTTTTATGTCGGGCAGAAGGTGTTGCTGTTTAATGCCCGACTGCGATTATTTCTTGGCAAGCTAAAGTCCAGGTGGAGTGGTCCTTATACGATGACAGCAGTCACTAAATTTGGATCCGTTGAGCTAGAAGATCCCGAGGGAAATCGGTTCAAGGTGAATGGGCAATATGTGAAGCACTATCACGAAGGAAATGATGCAGATATTCGTGTCGAAGTCTTACACTTCGACGAGCTTGATACGCCAGTTAATTGAAGCCAGAAAGCTCGTGCGGGACCTCATAAACCTGCGCTTTCCGGGAGGCAACCCGGACTGTTTTGTTGTACTCTTGTTAAACTTATTTCCTTTCCTTTAGCTGTGTGTTACACTTTAAACGCCAAAATTTGCGTCCTTTGTATTTCCTATGCTTCTTATACGCGTTTTGCAGCTGAAGCAGCTCGATCGAGTGGTTTTTCTACTCGATCGAGCATTTTTGCTAAGATTATCACTCGATCGAGCAACTGCTATCTTCGATCGAAATGCTGCAAATCACGTTCTCTCGATCGAGTAACATATTCTCTCGATCGAGTATTTTTGACACCATTCCTCTCGATCGAACTATTCTGAGTTGTTCGATCGAGCAGATCCCTGTTTCAGCCACTATTTCTCGTCTGATGAGCTGCTGTTGGACTACCTATGACCTCCCATGTTCATGGTCGATTTGGGGAGGTCCCTCTTCAAGACGTCTTGTAAGTTTTCTGCCTCCCATTATCCTTTACTCCTTAGTTTGCATTCCTTTCCCTATTTTTGGTACAATGAGGGCATTATACGGTTTGGTTTGGGGAGGTATGCATCCATATCTGTGTCTGCATGTTTTCGTGCATTTCCGTTTGCACGTTTATTCATTTTCGTATGCATCGTTGTTTAAATTCAAAAATCACATAAAATTCAAAAAATTTCACGTTTATTTTGAGTCGGAACGTTTGAACTTTGATGCTACATTGAATCTTTACCTCTGCCCTGAATATTCTTGACATTTCTTTGGCATGATAATGTGCATAATCTACGAGTTTTTGTTTCTCTCTTATCTGAACGAATAGACTTGACTCATGTATTGGCAAGCTACATTACATTCTGAGGTTAGAGCTTTATAAACTCGTGACATTCATGACCGGTTTCATTTAGGATGTGAGTAGTACTCTCTGTAAGGCATGTAACATCAATTTGCATAATCATGAATCTAGTCTTCTTAATACCTGTATGCATTCGGTCTTTGGATGGTGACGCATGTTAGGAGAGGCACTTCCCTTTATTCTATTCTACCCATGAGCCTCACATAGCCAAACTGCCTTTTGCCCTATTAGCTACAGTTTATAATTTTGCCTACCCTAGCCGAGCTAGTGAAGAGTAGCTGTTTGAAAAGCTTTATTGCAGTTTGGTTATATATCTGATTTTCGAAATCGGTGGAAGAGTTGAAGGGAATAAAAATAAAAATGTTGTGGAAAAGTAAAAAAAAGAAGCAATAGAAAAAAAAGAATTGAAAAAGAAATATGAAAAGAAAGAAAAATCATATGCGGAAAAATGAAACAATTGTATAGATTATTTTCACTCCCATGTCTTATTTGTATCCTATGGGGAGTTGACAAGTTTACGGAGTATTGTGAGTTGAGTGCATCTAATATGCACTATTTTGTTTTGTTATATTGAGTACGAAGTTGGGATGCAGTTCACAATTTGGATCCGTTGTTGCTAGCCTTGCTATTAAGTCCACATTTCCAAATTCATCTTAGCCCCTTCTTACCCATTAACTCACTTACCCAAATGTAAGTCCTCGGCATGTGTCTTGGTCATTAGATTGGTTGGAATACACATGTACGGTTCTAGAGACTTTATTCATGTTAACTGCATGCAAGTTCTTATAGGTCGAGTTAGGTGAGTCTCTTTACTTCTTTTTATCTTCCACTTATATACTCACCCTGTGCTTAAATTTGAGTTATGAGCGACCTGTGAGAGTCCGATATATTTGAGTCTTGCAAGGTCGACGGTTTAGTAAGTTTGAAACATTGATTTAATTCGTTTGCACTTATCATCTGCCACTTTGTTAGTTGTTGCATTAAACTGGTTTTTGTGGATGATGTGTAGCTGATGCGTTGGTCCCGTTCCACTATTTATTCTTAGTTGCATTCATAGTTTGCTTGGGGACAAACAAAGGTTTGGTTTGGGGAGATGTGATGCGTGTATTTTATATAAGGTTTTTACCTCATTTTTACACGCATTTCTGTACTAGTTTACGTGGTATGTAGCTACAAATACCCCCGAATAGTCTACTTTGGTGTGTCTTGTGTATAATTCAGGTACGGACCAAAAAGAAGATAAATCAAGCCTAAACTAGTCCCATTTGCATACATTTATGAAGAACAAGGAATCGGAGCTCGGAATCCATCACTTTGAAGACGCATGAGCTGATTTCGGAAGGTGTCAAAGTGCCTTATGCGCTAATATAGCTCGATCGACCTCTTTTTAGTCGATCGAATGCTTTATCTCTTGGAGTTTCACTCGATCGAGTTGTTTTCATACTCGATCGAGAAGGCCCTTATAAGAAGTCCTCGATTGAACGGTTTTTCCATTCGATCGAGAGGAATTGTTGCTTAATTCCTCGATCGAGTGGTTTAATTCCACTCGATCGAGGGGTTTTTATCCTGTAGTTGTTTTTCTGCCTATTTTCGTGACATTTCTGATTGGCTGTCTTGTGTTTCGTATGGGCTTTGTAATTAGGCTTTTGGATTAGGTTTAGGGGGAAGATTTTCGTGTTCTACATTACGAAGTAGACTGTGTGACTCTCCTCACTTCTTATTCTCTTCTTTTCCCTCTTTACTCTCTTCGACCTTACTCTAGATGACTCGGATTCGGAACTTGTGATCGGTACATTTATTCATTTTCTTAATCTTAATCTCCTTATTTGCATTATTATCATGTTTAATTTCTATTATCTATGCATTATTATTGTTGATCCGATGATGATACGCAGCTAATTTCCTTTGTTAAGACTAGGGAATCCATGATTGTGAAGGAATAGTAATCGTTTTATTAGGTTTAATGCCTGTGTAGTTTATATTGTTACTCGCTGCATTCAATTATCTCTGTCTAATTTAGTCGACGCAATTAGTCATTTAATCGTAGTAAACCTTGACCTGGACCGGAAGGTTGGAAAGGGTGAGACTCGTAGCGAACATTAGGGCACCGTAGTGAGGGCGGAAGCTAAGCTATTTGTGCTTTAGGGCGAATTAAGACCGGAAGGAGATATTCACTGCCCTATAGACCATGCTTGCATTGACCTGAGACTTAGATTACTTGACTAAATGATCATGGTGAACCGACTGTCTTAGCGGCTTTCTCCTTATTTGCTTAATCTTTATTCTCGTGCCTTTTTCTCTTCCTTAACCTCTTTAGTTTAGAACAAACAAATTTAAACCCCCAAATTGATTACCGTGATGGACTTAGTTAAAGCTGAAATTTTCCCATCTCCCTATGGAGATCGACCCAACTTCCTTAGCTATATTAGTTAGAGCCAGTTGGTTATTTTTGATAGGTATACGACTAGCCTGTCACTTGGTCATCTCAACTAACCTCTCAACCCTCCCAGCACGCTCATAGACCTCCTTAACATCCATAAGGGCTCCTAACGGTAACTTCTCCATGATCTTGGGGGTCAACCCCTTCTCAAACCTCAATGCCAATTTCTCTTGGCTCAGTCCCATGTCCTCAGCATACCTAGATTTCTCATTAAACTTGTGGTACTACTCCGCAACTGTCATATCAGAAGTCATCTTAAAATCATCAAACTCCTCTCTCAGCTTACTACGCATATGCTCTGGCACACTCTCGCCTTATCGCCCTCTTAAACTCATCCTAAGGTATCGCAGGCAACCCATGTTTCATATACAAGTCCAAAGCAATCACCTTAACCTTGTCCCACCACTCACCAGCTGCTTCCCTCAAGTAGAACGCAGCCTGTTCCACTCGAAGCTCCTCAGGACAATGTACCAGATTGAGAATATTCTCTATCTCCCTATGCCAATTATCCAGCAGAATTGGCGCCCCAGTCCCCAAGTACTCCTTGGGATTAAACCTCGTTATATGTATGCTGATCTTTGAGTAATCAGGCCCTGTCTCCTTATCCTTTCCCACCTTCTTCAAAGTCTCTGTGAGAGCATCCTGGTGCTCCAACATCTTAACGATCTCGTCAATACTCATATTCTCTGCCCTGGCATACAATGATGTTCTCTTTGGTGGCATCTTTGAACTATATAAGAAAAGGGTAAACATAAACACACATCCCATATCTCAAAATACGAAAACCACCTGCACAGCACCTACTTGATCGAGCCCCACAATACACTCGATCGAGTTGAGGTCACTCGATCGAGTTGTCCAACTTACTCGATCGAGTGCCCCGACTCCAGAACCTGACCAGAAAGCTCCCAAAACGTACTCGATCGAGTCAACACCCTACTCGATCGAGTTAGCCCTACTCGATCGAGTCCCCAATCCTACTCGATCGAGTGACTCAAAACAGCCTTCTGCCCAGAAACGAAGAACTACCTACTCGATCGAGTCAAACCCACTCGATCGAGTCTCTGACCTACTCGATCGAGTGCCCCCCACTCGATCGAGTCATGCAGACTCGTACACTACCTGCATGTTCAAACTCGCACTCCCAACTTTCTAAACTTTTATGCAAAACGATAAACAACAACATATATATATATATATATATATATATATATATATATATATATATATATATATATATACGTATCTTTTATATACTTATATAAACAACTTTCCTTCCCTATTTCTAACATGTCAAGTTATAAATCAAACATCATGTTTTCATGCTTTCAACCAACCAATATACAAACCACATCATCATCATCATCTTTTACTTCATATCTCCTATCCTCCACATGTATGCATCCACCGATTCATACCACATATTACTATATAGATACACAAATCAGAAAATAAACACATAGCGATCCCGATACACACCCCTTAGTGACCGGTTCAAAATTGTAGGGCGAGTTCATGACATTAGGACGTCTCCTAAGTCTTTGCATTAGCTCCTACAACTCCTACCCGGGTTCATTTTATTTTGACTCCCTATGTTGATGTAAAACCGGGTACCAATTTGGTGTGAATTTTAGACACAAAAGGGGCCTGATTTGGTGAAGTATTTTGAGTGATATTTTTGTGTTTTTAGAGTTTAGTTTGCAGCAGAAAATGTTAAGTAAAATAGATATGTATTAGCTAAGAAACCTCGCAAGATAACTCAACTAAAATTGAAATCTCCAACCAAGACCACACAGGAACAAGGAGGGAAATAAAGGATATTTCAACCAAGAACACACAGTAAACAAGGATGAAATAAGGCGCGAACCTCGGAAGGAAAATAAGAACACTCGCAAGTGTTCAAAGTTTGAGAAAAATTCTCAACACTTGGGTTTATATTTCTGAAATTGGATGATTTACAAATGGGGTATTTCGGCCCTTATATAGCAAAAGATGTGCTTGGGCTCCAAGGCAACATTAAATGCTAGGGGCAATTTCCTAAGTGTGCTTGGGCTCCAAGGCTTTATTTAAGACTATGTAGAAAAATATGCTAGATTTTTGTAAAAACTAGGTGAGAAAAACTAGGTGAGGAAGACTAGATTTATCCTCTCCTTGAGCGGCACTCTTTTTGGACGGCACTTCTTGGACGGGACTTCTCAGACCAGCTAGAGCTCGACGTCCAACTTATAATTGTGACATAGCTCGCATTTCTTTTAGCGCCAAAATAAGGATTCGGAACAGCGTTAAGTAAGAGTGCGTTAGAGCTCGACATTGCTCCTGAATCATTCTCTCTTTCTTCAAAAGAATTTGTCCTCAAATTTTCATCATCCAAGTATGGAGATAGATCACCAATATTGAAAGTAGCACTTATACCACCATATTCATCAGGGAGTTCAATTTTGTAAGCACTTTCACCGTAGCACTCAAGTACTCGAAATGGACCATCAGATGTTGGCATTAACTTGTTCTTTCGCTTTGATGGAAACCATTCTTTGCGAAGATGTGACCAAACAAGATCTCCCACCTTGAAAGTAGGTTACTTTCGATGCTTATTAGCTTTCTCCATGTATCTTGCATTAGCCTTCTCAATTTGAGCTTTGATTTGCTCACAAGTACGCAAGAATGCAGCTTATCTTTCCTTAGCTTCAAAACTTACCATCTCCTTCTTTGGAATAGGAATAAGATCAATAGGGAGATAAGGATTTACCCCATAAATGATCTCAAATGGTGCACGACCAGTAGTCATAGACGGTGTACGATTATAGGCAAACTCATCATGTGCCAACTTCACATCCCAATCCTTTGTGCTCTTACTCACTAAACCTCGTAACAAACTTCCAAGAGTTCGATTTGTCACCTCCGTTTGACCATAAGTTTGGGGATGGTGAGAAGTAATAAACAACAACTTAGTACCAACCAAATGCCACAATGTCTTCCAAAAGTAGCTTAAAAACTTAGTGTCTCGATCGGAAACAATAGTTTTTGGAATGCCATGTAGACGAAAAACTTCCTTGTAATACAACTCAGCAACTTTAGAAGCGTCATCAGTTTTGTGACATGGTATAAACTGAGCCATTTTTTAGAATCGATCAACCACCACCATGATTGAATCTTTACCTCTTTGAGTTCGAGGTAAACCAATAATAAAATCCATGCTTACCTCGCCCCATGGTTGTGTAGGAACTGGTAAGGGAGTGTAAAGCCCCTTAGTGAATGAACTTTTTGATATTTGGCATGTAGCACACCTTGCTATCACATCTTGCACATCCTTGAGCATCTTAGGCCAATATAAGTGCACTCCAAGGATATCATAAGTCTTATTGACGCCAAAGTGTCCAGCCAACGCTCCTCCATGTGCTTCTCTAACCAATAGCTCTCGAATTGAGCTCTTAGGAATACAAAGCTTGTTTCCTTTGAACAAATATCCTTCTTGCACCGAGAACAAATTAGTAGGACTAATAAGTTCATTTGAAAAATCAGGATCATCTTTGTACAATTCTTTCAATTGCTCAAATCTAAGTAACCTCGCATCAAGTGCAACAAGCAAACAATGCCTCCTCAAAAGCACATCAGCCACAACATTAAAGTTTCCCATCTTATACTTTGAAGAAAAGGTAAAAGATTGTAAGAACTCTACCCATTTGGCATGTCTTGCATTCAACTTTTGTTGTCCATGAATGTGCTTTAGAGCCTCGTGATCAGAATGTAGAACAAATGATTTTGGGCGAAGATAATGAGCCCAATGATCCAGCGCTCACGCAATCGCATAGAACTCTTTGTCATATGTGGAATACTTCAGCCTTGCTCCACCCAATATCTCACTAAAGAATGCAATTGGTCGTTTCTCTTGGATTAGAAGAGCTCCAACTCCAACTCCGCTAGCATCACATTCAACTTCAAACAATTTGTCAAAGTCGGGTAAAGCTAGAATAGGTGCTGAACATAGTTTATCTTTGATCTCATCAAATGCCTTTTGTGTGCTAGGATTCCACACAAACTCTCCTTTCTTTGTTAGCTCGGTAATAGGTGCAACAATAGAGCTAAAATTTTGAATGAACCTTCGATAAAATGAAGTCAATCCATGAAAACTTCTAATTTCAGTAGTTGTTTTAGGAATAGGCCACGATTGAATTGCTTCCACTTTTGAAGGATCAATGCTCACCCCTTCTTCTCCAACGATGTAACCAAGAAAGGTCACACTAGCCACCATGAACATGCATTTCTCGAGCTTTCCATAAAGTTTCTGTTCTCTTAACTTCTCAAAAACCTTTCTCAAATGTTCCAAGTGTTGCTCCTTATTTTTGCTGTAAATAAGAATGTCATCAAGATAAACAACAACAAACTTATTAAGAAATGGCCTTAGGACCTCATTCATCAGCCGCATGAAAGAACTAGGAGCGTTGTATAACCCAAATGGCATAACAAGCCACTCATACAACCCTTGCTTTATTTTGAAGGTTGTTTTCCATTCGCCTTCTCGAATCCTCATTTGATGATAACCACTTCGAAGATCAATTTTTGAGAATACACGAGCTCCATTCAACTCATCAAGCATATCATTTACCCTCGGCATAGGAAAGCTATACTTGATTATAATATTATTCACCGCTCGGCTATCAATACACATACACCATGTCCCATCCTTCTTGGGTAGCAAAAGAGCAGGTACGGCACAAGGACTAAGACTCTCTTGCACATAGCCTCGATCAATCAACTCTTGCACTTGTCTTTGCAACTCTTTAGCCTCTTCTGGATTGCATCGATAGGCTGGTTTGTTTGGAAGTGTAGCTCCAGGAATAAGATCAATTTGGTGCTCTATGCCACGCTTAGGAGGTAATCCAAGTGGCAACTCTTCCGGGAACACATCGCCAAACTCATTCAACAACATCTGAACAGCCTCATCACGAACACCAACTCCTTTCTCCACATCTCGAACCATAAGAACATAAGCTTGTTCCCCTTGTTCTAATGCTTCAACAAATTCTTTAGCATTCATAAATAAATTCAGTTTTCTTCTTTACTTTGTTAGGTGACAAGGGTTTCAAGTGGAATCTGTTTTTACCCTTACTGACAATATAAATGTTATCCCTTCCTTGATAAACAACTTCTCTATCAAACTGCCATGGTCGACCCAATAGAATATGACACGCACTCATGGGTAACACGTCACACCATACTTCATCTTCATAGGGACCCATAACAAATGAAAGTAAAGCTTGTTTCTTGACTTTAATCCCACTGTTTTCATTCAACCAATGCAGCATATATGGTTTATGGTGATTACGAGTCTCAAGCTTAAAGGAATCCACAAATTCAGTAGCAACCGCATTTGTGAAGGACTCACTATCAATAATCAAATTGCAAGTCTTACCATGCACCTTACAACGAGCATGGAAAATCTGTTCACATTGCTCCATTTCAGGCGGTGTGGATTGAATATGCAAGTTTCTCACCACGAATATCTCCTTATCAGTGTCATATGATGGTTCGACAATATGAGTGTGAACCTCGTCATCTTCTCATCTCCATCGTTCAGGACAGAACTGACCTCCGTCTCATTTGTCACCACGAACCATGGAGTAATCTCACCTAACTCTTAAAGAGTAACCGCTCTCTTTTTGGGACATTTATTAGTGATGTGTCCATAACCTTGGCACTTAAAGTATCTCCTAGCACACATATCTTTGAAATCAGTAGCAACTCCTTTGCCTTTGTCTTTGGGTTCTTCCTTTTTGGCTTCCTTATTGAACAATGATGAAGCGCTTGACTTATAAAAATGATTAACACCCTTAGAACCATCATGAGCAACCAGGGGTTTCTTTTCTTTGTCCTGCTTTTCAAACTTAAGAGCAAGCTTACACGCATCATTAAAATCCAGGAAATTCTGAACTTCAACTTGATGGGCCAACGAAGGACTCAAACCCTTAATGAATCGAGCAATTTGCATCTCCTCCCGTTCCTCAAGATCACACGCCATAATTAGTCTTTCAAACTCCTTAATATAATCAGTCACACTTAAATTACCTTGAGAAAGAGATGTAAGCTTCAAGTACTGCTCTTGTTCATAGTCTCTTGGCATGAAGCGTTTTTGCAAGTGCTTCTTCAACTTATTCCAAGTCTCGATCTTACTTTTTCCTTCATGCCTTCTTTGCTTCTTAAGGTTCTCATACCACAAGGATGCATACTTGGTCATTTTCAAGGTAGCGACCTTCAATTGCTTGTGTTAATCATAGCCTTTATATTCAAAGACTCTCTCTGCTTGTCTCACCCAATCTATGAATTTTTCAGGGTCAAGTTCCCCTTCGAACTCCGGGATATCAAGTTTTAATCCTCGATCATCGTCATTATTCCTCCTTGGTTCAGGAATGGAATGATGGCTCTCATCGGAATCTGAATTTTCAACGCGCCTCCTCCCCTTTCTTTTAAGAGTATAATTACAAATCTGATCAATCTTGTAATTCATTTGTGCCACTCGTTTTGTTAAGTAATCCATACGTTCCTCCCATGGTTCTTGGTATGAACCATCATGAGAAGACATCTTTTTTTTTTCTCACGGGTGAACAGCACCAGGACGTGAACAGTAGTTTTTTTTTTCAAGATAATAACACTATTAATGGATCGTCTTGCTTATGGAAAATCAAGAGCCGAAACTCCGATACCAATTTGATGTAAAAGCGGGTACCAATTTGGTGTGAATTTTAGACACAAAAGGGGCCTGATTTGGTGAAGTGTTTTGAGTGATATTTTTGTGTTTTTAGAGTTTAGTTTGAAGCGGAAAATGTTAAGTAAAATGGATATGGATTAGCTAAGAAACCTCGCAAGATAACTCAACTAAAACTGAAATCTCCAACCAAGACCACACAGGAACAAGGAGGGAAACAAAGGATATTTCCACCAAGAAAACACAGTAAACGAGGATGAAATAAGGCGCCAACCTCGTAAGGAAGACAAGAACACTCGCAAGCGTTCAAAGTTTGAGAAAAGTTCTCAACACTTGGGTTTATATTTCTGAAATTGGATGATTTACAAATGGGGTATTTCGGCCCTTATATAGCAAAATATGTGCTTGGGCTCCAAGGCAACATTAAATACTAGGGGCAATTTCCTAAGTGTGCTTGGGCTCCAAGGCTTTATTTAAGACTATGTGGAAAAATATGCTAGATTTTTGTAAAAACTAGGTGAGGAAAACTAGGTGAGGAAGACTAGATTTATCCTCTCCTTGAGCGGCACTCTTTTTGGACGACACTTCTTGGACGGCACTTCTCGGACCAACTAGAGCTCGACGTCCAACTTATCATTGTGACATAGCTCGCATTTCTTTTAGCGCCAATATCAGGATTCGGACCAGCGTTAAGTAAGAGTGCGCTAGAGCTCGACATTGCTCCTGCATCATATGTTCATTAGGTTCATTGGTTACAGGTTTCAAGATCATCGTTCTGATACCACTTTGTGACACCCCATACTCCAAGTGCCTTACCATGATCACTTAAGGTATGAGAACGTCACCATCTCGGTTACCCAAGGCCATGATACTCAAATAGACAATAACGAAACGCATTTAAATGATAGTAAAGTTTAGGTAATACAACAAAGTTCCAAAAACTGTCAAAAGAAATACAACTGTTCTCCAAAAACCAAAGTACTCAAACAGCTAACTAAGACACAGTGGAAGACTCTAAGACTGGTGGTCACTCCATCACAGCTATCCCTCGCATAAGCCATCATACCTGCTCAACAACTGCTCACCATCCCCGAATGGATCACCACAGTTTTTAAAACAATTAACGGAGTCAGTACTAATTACATAAAAAAAATACCACAAAGGAACAATATCATAAACAGCTCAAACAAATCTCCAGTCTCCAACTCCAATCTCCACACAACTGACTACAAACTAAAGTGTGTAGCCCTGCTAGATTAACCATCGCAACAAGTACTCCTTGCCGCCAGTGGGGGACCGCAGCCGTACCCACCAAATCCCCGCTCATCTACATCGAGCGATAAACCCAAGTTCATTAATGTGCACATCCCCCTTGTGACGGGAACCATAAGGGGTGAATCAAGGGCGTGAATCCACTCCCGCAAGTGACTCCACTCAGCCAGGGACGCACCCCAAAGATCAGAGACAGATACACAATCAATCAACAACTTACTGTCAACAATCATCAAAACCAATCCAACATTATAATTATTTAACAATCACAACAACAATCACCAACACATTATGTAGCTAATACTGAGTAGGAAAACCCTACCTAGAAAGCAAACACCAACAGACGATTAAGAAGCTAAGTCAGAATCTCTCCTCAACGAATCCTTCTTCTATACATACATACATACATACATACAATTACTACCATATTCATATAAATCTCCAAAAACCCCCAATATCACCCAATTAGGGTTTAACCAACCTTACTAAAACATAATAAAAGTTGTATAAAAAGCTTACCCTCGATACAAAGATCACAACGGCGTAAAGAACAATGCAATCCGACACTCCTAGCCTTGGGATTTGCTAATAATGCGGCGAGAAGAATCAACGTAACTTCTAATCTTCTCTTTGAAAGGTTTTAGGGTGTAAAAGTGTTTTAAGAAAAGTGACGAAAGCTTTATATACTAATTCCGCATTATTAAACAAACCCGTCAAAACTCAGCCCGTAAACCCACTTACTCGATCGAGTGACCCTTACTCGATCGAGTGCCAAGCTTACTCGATCGAGTACCCTACAGGCAGTCTACTGTTTTACGTCAAAAACTACTTACTCGACAAAGTAAGCCCCGCTCGATAGAGTACCCTTAGACGCATAAAACCATAGTATTACATCTTCTTACTAGACTCGGAGAATGTAAAAGATGAATTTGACCTCGTGGTGAAGTTGAGATCGGCCACAGCTTCAAGAATGTAATAGGCTTTGCTAACAGAAGCGGGAAGTGTAAAGTTTGTGGTAGCATTGTTATTAGAAGTTACAGTATCAGTTTTTGTATAGGAATTCTTGTTTGATTTTTTGTTCTGGTGGAAATTTTGAATGTCTTGAAGGAGCAATGAGGTGTAGTTTGTTGCTGTCTGCCGGAGCTGGAGTTGGTGTTAACAAAGCATCAACAGTGATGTCAAAGTCTAGAGATCGTCTAGAAGACCAATTTCTCACCAAAGTTTGGGGTGCCTTGAAGGAGTCGGTGCCTTAGAGTATTACAGGAGTCACCATTACATCATACTCAACCGCATTCAACTGATCCTTATCATGAGTCTCAGTCGTTTGCTCGAAGTGTGGTGTATGCAGATCATTCACTCATCAATAATTAGTTTTCGTAATCTCATAGCCTTCAACCCCTCTACTTCTAGTTCTTCTGTGAGTAACTTGAGCAGCAACCTTGTTCTGCAAGTGGAAATACAATTAAGATTAAGTTCAGGAACAATAGCACAATACTACCAGAGAAACCGGTCATTAAGGCTTTATTATACATCAAGGTCAAATTACTACTCAGAAATGAACAGCACATGTCTCTTTAATTACGGCATTGTGCACAAAAATATAATGCATCTAACTATTTTGACAATCTGAAAATAAAATGTGCTTGATTCAAAACCAGCATTACCTAGATACACATATTACTTAGTCTAAACACACATATAAGCATTGTGAGATACATAAATCATACATGTATCTAGTATTATTCATACATGTATCTAGTAACAGTACTTCATGTATCCACTGATGTGAACATTATTTGCGCACATTTAGTCCCCTAATTGAGCCTATTTTGCATACTATTATAACATTCTATGGCCATTTTATCCGTCAAAACCTTCCTATTTGCTTTTCTATCGCATTTCATAAGTTTTGTAGAAAAGGAGATAAATGAGGCGGAAATTCCCGTCTTTTGTGCATATTTGGAAGCCTATTGATGATATTAGATAGACTAGTATGAACAGGAGGCAAGAATGATGACCAACGATATAGGAATAAAGAGTATATAGAAGGGTCATAAGGTTTAAAGCAAGGAGGAAAAGCAAGGAAGCCATTCATGAAGAAAATGGCTCAGAACGCAAACCAAGAGTTGCTCTTTTGGCTCCTAAAATATGCTAGATTGAACGGCGTCAAAAAAACAAGTGATCTAGGCTTTTGAATCACTCCAATAGGAGTCCGGATGAGAAAATGACGTCCGTTTTACAATCCAAGGTCAAACAAAAAAGCTGTTCGGGAATCCGCGCGTCTTACGCAGAAGACGCTCGTGTTCTCAGGAAGACGCTCGTGTTCCTCCAAATCCGCTCGGATTCCCTTGGTACAATCCGAGCGTCTTGCTCCGAATCCGCTCGGATTCCCTTGCTACAATCCGCCCGTCCCGACACTAATCCGCTCGGATTCCTTTACAGCAATTTTCGTGTTGTTCAAGCTCCGTGAAAGACGCCCTTCCTTCGAAAAATACCGGCTTCTCCCTGCTCAAATCTCAAAAGTGTAATTACTAGTTTAGCCCTTAGTTAACTCTAATGCATCCACCTAATTTCCACTATAAATACCCCATTTGTAATAATCAAACCATCAAGTTTTATTAGATTAGAACCAAGTTTTATTAGATTAAATCAAGCTTTCTTAGATTAGATTAGGAGTAGATTAGAATAGATTAATCTCAATTTTTCCACACAAATTACACATTAATCTCTCCTTAATTATTGTTCAAGTTTATTATTGAAGTTTATTATTGGGTAATTGAAGATTATTGGGTTATTATTGGGAGATTGACAACCTTCCATCAATCATCAATTTCTTCTATTATTCTTTGCATTATTATTTTGGAATCTCCATAGGTATAACTCTCTTAATCCTTGTTTTAATTATTGTTAATCTTACTTACTTGTTCATCATGTTTTACCTTGTTAATATGATTGACAACCTTGTTAGCATGTTAAACTTGATAATGAGTGAGTAGTCTCTTAGCTAGGATTAGTGGGTAATTAAGGGAAACAAACATGGGGATTGATTCATGCTTAATCTAATATGTTCACATGATTAAATTGCTTGCTTGTTGTGATGTCAACTTTATGCACATGTTATGTTTGATGAAATGTTAAGCCTATGAATCCTTGCATTTTTACCATCTCTTATCTACTCAACTTGACTCGTAAGATATAAACCAACTCGAGTCTTGTTAGACCATACATAGAAGTTGATTAGGAGGAAAGTAAGTCGACTTGTAGGTGTTGTACAATCTAATCGATTCGGCTCCGGGACCCAACTCTTCCTAAGAACCGTAAGATATAACCCAACTCGGTTCCTCCACAACATTAATTGCTTGAAACCTTGTAAACATGTTTGTATGATCAACACCATGAATCCCCCATGACCCCATGATATCCTAGCACTTTTAATTAATTGTTTACATCTTTCCTTTTATTGCTCGTTCTACTTTATTGCTTGCATTAGTCTAGACACAACTACAAACCCCATCAATTGTGACACTAGCATAAATTGAGATAGATAGACTTAGAACCCAAAGCACACCGTCCCATGGATCGACCTTGACTTACCACTAACTAGTTGTTTGTTGAGTATTATAAATGTGTTTGATGGATGTGTGACGACCAACTCTTGTCCCATCAAAATGGCGCCGTTGCCGGGGACGGTGTTATGTGATTAAGTTCTTACTTGTTTGTCTATTTTAATTGTGCTTTCACCTTGAGGAACTTGTTCCTCAAGGATTGTTCTTACCGTTTTTGTGTAGTTTCCATGCTTGTAGTTGTTTCCTTTTCTTCGCTATGATGGCTCAAGACTTGACATATGGAGTATGTGGTGGATCTTTTGAGTATGACTATGGGTATGGGGAGTTTGAGGAGCAAGTCAACACAAACCTACCTTATTATTCGTACAATTAAAATCCTAACTACTACCCCAACTTTTCCCACCAAA
This sequence comes from Silene latifolia, assembly GCF_048544455.1. Taxonomy (NCBI): domain Eukaryota; kingdom Viridiplantae; phylum Streptophyta; class Magnoliopsida; order Caryophyllales; family Caryophyllaceae; genus Silene; species Silene latifolia. The sequence continues at coordinate 306,817,278 of NC_133538.1, read as the reverse complement.
ATCACCACATCCAATACCCACAACAACCAACCACCCAAAACTCACTTTACAATCAATTCCAAATGCCACAATACCACCACTCTCACACCTACCCACAACAAGAAAATGAACCCATGCAATGAGTGATTCTCCAAATGATGGAAGATCAACAAAACTTCTTCAAACAAATGCTAGAAGAGAACCAAAGAAGGGATGATGTTCTTCAAGGCATTGTCGTCCAAAGAGAGGAATTGGAAATTCAAATTGCCCAATTAAAAGAATCCCAAGCAACCACTCCCCACCATTCCTTGGACATTGAGCACAAATGCGAATTTGAAGTAGTAACCTTTGATATGGAAAATGAGAAATGGGAAGAGCCAATCTCCTTGAGCTCTTGTGACTATGAAAGTGTAGTGTTTGATGAGGAAGACATGAGGTTGAATAAGCCAAACACTCTTAACCTTTGTGAGTATGAGGATGTGTCCTTTGAAGTAAATATTGGGTTGTTGGAGAAAAAGTTGCATGAAGCCCCCATTTATGATTCATATGAAGATAGCAACAATGATGATGAACCTAACGGATGGACTCATAATATCACCTTGCTTGAGGAGCCTATCCTTGAGACATTTGAGATACCCTATCATGAAGAAGGACGTCCTTCCTTTATTCCTCATGAAGATCACTTGCCACCTATCATGGAGCCAATGATCATTGAAGAGGATATGATAAACCTTCTTCAAAAGGCCAAAGTTTTATACAAGAGCTACTTGATGAAAAAGCTCAAAGAGAAAATCGCTCGTGAGGCTACCTGTGAAGATTTGGCACCCACAATCTCAACTCCTAAGGTATCCGATCATCAATGTTATGAAAATTCTCCTTCTACCTTGGAAGGATTGAAAAATCAAAATGCTATCATCATCACCAAAATCGAAGAAGAAATTGGTAAGTGGAAGTCTACGGATGAAAATGAACCACACTTCATGCTTAGTATTGACAAGAATCATGGGCTTATCTATTTGAAGCATCAGAAAAGCTCTAATGCTAAGGACAAAGCAAGGGAAAGAACATTCTACAAGCTTCCTTGGCCAAATTTCATATTCAAATTGAGCAACCCATACTTGTGCTTATTTGGAGCTTGTTCACAAGCTTTTGATCTTTTATTAAGAGCTTTGAGCTCTATGGATAAGAATTTTTACAAATTGAACTAGTTTGGTAGAGTCCTATCACTACTACAGATACATGCTATAACAACGGTTAAAAACCGTTGTTATATAAAAAAGCGGACGTTTTTAAAGCGTCCATTGTAAAAGGTTTTAACAACGGTTGGTTTTCTTAAAGCAACCGTTGTTAAAAATATTAACAACGGTTTTAAGTATAAAAACCCGTTGTGGAAAGTGTGACTCGATTTTGGGGGGAAAGTTATAACAACGGGTTGTAATATACAAAACCGTTGTTATAACTAAAGACAACGGGTTGTTTGTAAATAACCGTTGTTGTTTGTTCTTAAAAAATAAAAAAAAAAATTAAATTAAATATTACTAGATGCATGTATAATTACGGCCCGTTAGAATTCCGATGCATGCAGAATATCCCTTAAATTAATTACCAACGGTTTTGAAAAAACTTATAAATGTGACTAGCTATAAATATTACAGCATCCTTTAGTATCTAACATTCATTAATTGAAACAACATGGCAATGAACCCTAATTTTATCAACAACGAAGAATGGCTTACACAAACGATTGAAGATGATGGGAAGGTTCTCGCCGGGCTTCCTGCCGATCAACACCCATTAATCAAAGCATCCCTTGAACATCAACGGAATTATTGGATTAAGAGGCGTGAAGCAGTCCGGCTTGTCAACAAAGCCTCATCATCATCATCATCTTCATACCCTCGTCGGCCTGTTACTCGCAACTTGGCTGCAGCCAGAGATATGTTGAGTTGTACTCTTCCAACCTTATCTCCACATGCAAGTCGTGTCCTTGCATATATTCAATCTGTTATTGCAAAATATGAAGCCAATGACCCGGAAGTTAGCGGTATACCAGAGTGGCGTGATTGGTGGCAGGTTGAGAAGCGCTTTTTACGCTTAACCGGGGTTGTTCCGGCTTATTATACATCTTTTGATTTCTGATAATTGCTGTAATGTATTTGGTTTAAAATTAAATGAAATGATCATTTTGAAAGTGTTGAGTTATGCTTGTTTGATTTGCTTCCATTTTTTCAACTCCATAGATCGATCATCATCAAGATCCAGTTATTACGCCATTCTTGTCCAATAAGATTTGAAGCAGTATTGAGAGATATGATGATGCTGATTATGGCACAACTTCCTAACATATATATTAATTAAAAAAAAACTCAACCCACACATTGCTTAGTATAAATACATTGCATTATCTCAACTAACATGTATTTCCATTATCTCAATATATTCTCCAAACCCTAATCATAAAACAAACTCCAAATAAATTAACCCTCTCCTTAATCTTTCAAAACAAACTCCAAACTCCAACAAAATGAATGATATCATCCTTAAGACTCTTACTATGCTCGATCCGTCTCAAGGACGCCAAAGAAGATGGAAATGAAATAATTAGCAGATCTTTGAACGGAACCTAATGGTCGATAAAAACACATACATGGAAATGAAATAATTAGAAAAATAAAATAATGACGATGAAACAAACCTGATAATTACAGAACGTACGTAAAGAGACGATGAAATCAACAGTGACGGCGAGAAGATAAAGCGACGATGAGAAAGAGAGAAAGAGACGATGAGAAAGTGTGTGTTTTGTGTTTGTGTTTGGTTCTTTGGGTTTGTGTTTGTGTATGTATTAAGGTTTGTGTTTTGTGGGCATGCAGCAGAGACTTGTGTTTGTGTGGTTTAGAGTATGGAAGGTATTGACAACGGTTATTAAACAACAATCGTTGTGAAATATGTTTTAACAACGGTTGTAAAAAACACCCGTTGTTAAATAAGTTTTAACAACGGGTTTCAAAAATAACCGTTGTGATTACTTTTCACTAACTTTGCGCCAATTTTGCGCCAAATTATTAACAACGGTTGTTCATGTGTGACCCGTTGTTAAAACGAATAACAACGGTTTTTATAACCATACCCGTTGTAATTGATTTTAGTAAAATTCGCGCCATACATTCTACAACGTCTATTGTGATTTTCGTGAATAATCGTTGTTAAAGGGGCGTTGTAGTTGCCTGGATTTGTAGTAGTGTATCTCAAACCACCATTTGTAAGATATTTCTTGGACCCTTTACTTTGTATAATATTGTACATTATTGCATTTGAATTTAATTTCTTGCATGAGAGAGGAGAGAGAGAGAGAGAGAGAGTCATCTTACATGTTTCATGAGCAAATTTCAGAAAAAGATAAGAAAAAAAAGAGAAAATCGGTGAAAAGGGTGTGTTATTTCACGTAAAAGAAAGAAAAAGAAAGAAAGGAGCAGAAGACGTCCGGATCGAGAGCAAGACGCCCGACCAGGGCCCACGGCGAAGAAATGATTAAAGCTGTAGAGAAAGACGTGCGGATTCGAGCAAAACCGCCCGTCCTGGACAATACGTCCGTTTTCTTCACGGGACGCCCGTCCCGTATGTCACCAGAAACAAGATTTTGTGCTGCGCCAGAATACGGGCGGATTTTGCGCAAAACGCCCGTCCCGACCAAGACGCACGTCCTAGACGCAAGACGCCCGACTTCTCCCACCTCTCAGCCAAGGAAAACTGATGTGTTAAAATCCGTGCTGATTCAAGCGAAGACGCCCGTATTCTTCTCTCACAATCCGCCCGTCCCGATGGAAATCCGCTCGGATTGCCCTGTTCCCTTGGATAAAACGGATTTGACCCATCCTTATCCGTTCGGATCCCCTCTTTCTTCTATATAATCACCCCCTTTCTCCCTCATTTCCTCACCTTATCAAACCCTAAAACACTCATCTCAACCCTAAAAATCACCCTCCCATCCTCAAAAACACTCCCATCACCCACACCAAAATGGCACCATTGATGAAAACCAAGGGAAAGGCTAAGAAATTGGTTGAATCATTCGGGTAGAAGCGCAAGGGATCAACCTCTTCAACGCCGCGAGAGATAGTGCTACCAAGGAGCTCCCAACCCTTAATGAGGGGAGGAATTGAACAACTCGACCACTTTCAAGAGGTGCTCTTTGAATCCGATGACCACCGCGAAAACTTTGTCAAGCTACTAGGTAAGAAGTACGAACCCACTCAATTTGTAGATACTAGGGTGTTGGAAATCCTTAAGATAAGGTACCCTAACGAGATGTTCTTTAATGGCCTTGGCATTGGGAAACTTTTCCATGCCCATGAAGAGACTTACCTTAGTCTCACCCTTGAATTCTTGAGTAGCCTTCGCATTGTGACTAATACCCACACCAATGTGGGCATGGAGTTTAGGTTATGCAACCTAGACCATTGTCTTTCGCTTGAGGAATTCGCCTATGTTTTCGGTCTTGAAGTACCCACCAACTATACTGAAAAGCCCGATAATTTTGGTGTGGACCTTCTTTGGAAGGCTATCTCCGGGAGGAATTTTATCCACCCAAAGCATTGCTACACCTTCGCCATCCAACATCCGGTGATTCGATTCACCGAGCGCTTTGTAGCCGGTTGCATCAATGGGAGGTACGAACAAGATAGGTGTACTCTCATCGACTTAACTTTTCTTGAGTCCTATTTGAATGTTCGAGCGGTGAGGCGTTATAACTTCAATACGCCACTTGAGATACTTACTAGGTTCCATGATTTTGCTCAAGGGACCACCCAACTCAAGACCTTCGTGATGGGAGGTCTAATTACCATTTTGGCCCACCACCTTTGTCCCGGGTTCAATGCCCCAGGAACTTATGTTCCTCTTGAGGGGAGGACTTTGATTGATGAACACACCATCTTCCACAGTCACCGATGGTGTAACTACACTCGAGATGGGAGTGTAGAGTGGCACACCAAAGGATGCACTTCGATGATCCTTGAAGGATGGAAGATACCGGGCATTGACCCAAGATTGAGCCCATACTCTCCTCCACCAAGCTACCTCCTTGATATCCAAATTCTTGATAATCCCCCTCAAAGGGAAGAGCCGCACCGCCAAATACCTCGTGGAGGACCGGGAAGGCCTATTCGCCCGCCTTCCTATGTACCTATCCCGCCATACCCTACTCCGTATACCGAATTTAGGCCGGCAATCCCCAATAACCCGGGTATTAATGATTTGATGGCACTCATGAATAGAGTGGACCTAGGGGTACATGAAGGGAGGGAAGACAACTACTTGGCCCTCTACCCCCAATACTATAACATGGCTCAACAAGGGTATGTTGACCCTAATGGCCCTTTGCACTCTTGGGCACAACCAGAGCTCTTGTTCCCTAATCAAGAGAACCAAGCTTGGGGTCGCGGCGATGGAGGGCATTCTAGCCAAGGTGGAGGGTACTCGGGGCAAGGAGGAGAATTTGACCAAGGAGGGTATTGGGGCCAAGCAAGCGGGTATGATCAAGCCGGGAGTTCTCATCGTTATGGCTATGATCAAGATGAGGATGACGAGTGAAAGAGGCCTACCTCACCACCTCCATTTGTATGATACCCATCTTTCCCCCTCTCTTTTGTATATACATTGCATTTAGTGTAGCTTTTGCATGCATTTGTATTATATTCCATATTGCATTTGCATAAGTAGTCTATATAGTATAAATTGCATTGTAACATGATTCATATAGATAGTTGCATAAAGATTAGAATTCATGCATAGGCACTAATGGCCAAACCTATTCATTTCTACACTAGAAATGGTGATTAAATCGGTTTGGGGAGGTTTGATCATAGGTTACCATAATTTACTAGAAATCATGCATCATATAGTATAGTTTAGATTGCATTCATTTGTTATATATGTCATATAGAATTGCATTTAGTTAGAGCATGCATTCATTCATACCATATCATTGCATCTGTACTTTATTTCAAAAAATCAAAAATCCAAAAACATGTATTTCTTTTTCATTCCTACTCCTACATGTACATTTAGGACAATGTCCAAAATAAAGTGGGGAATGGGAATTTATATTCCAAAAATGCATAAAAATTGAAAAATTTCGAAAAATCACAAAAATATGTCTTTTAATTTCATAAAAACAAAAACCATAAAAATTTGAAAAATTGAAAAATCCAAAAACAAGTTCATTTCCTTTGTAGTGTAGACTTGTATATATTGTTTTGTATATATTGTGTTTGTTCATCCTTTTTCACATTGATTGACTACGCCACATTCGAGACATGAGGATATTGAAGACCGCATGGTATGATCTTTCCAATCTCCTTTTTCCTCTTTATGTTAATGACTATGTGGCTTTATTTTGATTGATGCGGTAAAAACAATGTGAACTTAGGACTTGCATTTAGCTTATTTGACATATTAGTTGCTAGAATCATTTGCATTAGGATGTATATATGTTAGTTGTATCATGGCATTAGTTTGCATGTTAGAAAAAATTTTGCGAAACCGTCTACTTGGGAATCTTGACTAGTGTATATAGGCCCTAGTAGATGCTTTTTCTTCTTAAGACTTTGCTTGTTAGAATACTTGTAAAACACCCTAGGATGTGTCATGCTAGTATCCCTTGACCCATGGATTAAGGCCTAGTCAAGAGTTCCTTGTGGTGTGATAACTCCTTGGCTACCGTTTATTCCAAGGTGACCCTTGAAACTATGCATCCATCCATCATTCATCCATGTTCTACCACACATTTTGTCATCAAAGGGAATGGGCACAAAAAGAAATCAATTTGAGTTCAATGAAATGAAAAGTGAAAGAAAGTTTGCAAAATGCATCAAAAGAAAAGAGGAGCAAAAATAGATTCCTAAAGCTTCAAAAATAAGGCACCCTCCCTACATATGGGGTGACTTTGAAAATGTTCAAAAAGAAATGCAAAGAAAAGTTGAAAGTTGTCAAGTGTTGAAATGCCAAAAATCAAAAAGAAATGGCAAAAAGAAAGTGTTCTCAAATGTTATATGCCACAAGAAATTGGGGGGAAAAACAACAATGAAAGCAAACTCCCAAAATGAAACTCAAATAATATCGATCCCTTTTCCATCTTATCCATTTTTGTGCATGGTAGAGAGGGGATGACCCTTCTTCTTGTCTAGGCAAGAGGGGAAATTCCTTGTTCATCATGAAACTCCCAAAATGAAACTCTCTTAATCCTTGTTTTAATTATTGTTAATCTTTCTTACTTGTTCATCATGTTTTACCTTGTTAATATGATTGACAACCTTGTTAGCATGTTAAACTTGATAATGAGTGAGTAGTCTCTTAGCTAGGATTAGTGGGTAATTAAGGGAACCAAACATGGGGATTGATTCATGCTTAATCTAATATATTCACATGATTAAATTGCTTGCTTGTTGTGATGTCAACTTTATGCACATGTTATGTTTGATGAAATGCTAAGCCTATGAATCCTTGCATTTTTACCATCTCTTATCTACTCAACTTGACTCGTAAGATATAAACCAACTCGAGTCTTGTTAGACCATGCATAGAAGTTGATTAGGAGGAAAGTAAGTCGACTTGTAGGTGTTGTACAATCTAATCGATTCGGCTCCGGGACCCAACTCTTCTTAAGAACCGTAAGATATAACCCAACTCGGTTCCTCCACAACATTAATTGCTTGCAACCTTGTAAACATGTTTGTATGATCAACACCATGAATCCCCCATGACCCCATGATATCCTAGCACTTTTAATCAATTGTTTACATCTTTCCTTTTATTGCTCGTTCTACTTTATTGCTTGCATTAGTCTAGACACAACTACAAACCCCGTCAATTGTGACACTAGCATAAATTGAGATAGATAGACTTAGAACCCAAAGCACACCGTCCCATGGATCGACCTCGACTTACCACTAACTAGTTGTTTGTTGAGTATTATAAATGAGTAAAGAGGTGACTAAAACTAGACCTTTATTTAAACTAACCTAATAACATAACCGATATGAGACAATTAGCGGGTCTCACTCCGCCCCTTCAACTCACAACAAGACAACCATGAGGTAGGATGCCTTCTTGCAAGGCAAGGTGGGTCTTGCCAAAATGGCGACACATCCAATCATTAAGCACACAAAATCAAGTAATGGATGCATCTACAAAAGAATAGCCACTTTCCTCATCTAAGTGGCGGAAATTATCTACAAGGGAAGCAATTCAAGGGTACACACTCCTTCATAGATACAATTTCTTCAAACTACTAAGCCTAGAAGGATACCAATAAATCACCTCCAAGTTGTGTCAAGCTAGGGTACCTTTGTCCTCAATCGTTAAATGCTTTTGTCAAGAGTAGACTCCCTATGGCGTTAGAAACACTGGAGGATCGCGGAATTTCCCCTCTTGCCTAGACAAGAAGAAGGGTCATCCCCTCTCTACCATGCACAAAAATGGATAAGATGGAAAAGGGATCGATATTATTTGAGTTTCATTTTGGGAGTTTCCTTTCATTGTTGTTTTTCCCCCCAATTTCTTGTGGCATATAACATTTGAGAACACTTTCTTTTTGCCATTTCTTTTTGATTTTTGGCATTTCAACACTTGACAACTTTCAACTTTTCTTTGCATTTCTTTTTGAACATTTTCAAAGTCACCCCATATGTAGGGAGGGTGCCTTATTTTTGAAGCTTTAGGAATCTATTTTTGCTCCTCTTTTCTTTTGATGCATTTTGCAAACTTTCTTTCACTTTTCATTTCATTGAACTCAAATTGATTTCTTTTTGTGCCCATTCCCTTTGATGACAAAATGTGTGGTAGAACATGGATGAATGATGGATGGATGCATAGTTTCAAGGGTCACCTTGGAATAAACGGTAGCCAAGGAGTTATCACACCACAAGGTACTCTTGACTAGGCCTTAATCCATGGGTCAAGGGATACTAGCATGACACATCCTAGGGTGTTTTACAAGTATTCTAACAAGCAAAGTCTTAAGAAGAAAAAGCATCTACTAGGGCCTATATACACTAGTCAAGTTTCCCAAGTAGACGGTTTCGCAAAATTTTTTCTAACATGCAAACTACATGCCATGATGCAACTAACATATATACATCCTAATGCAAATGATTCTACCAACTAATATGCCATATAAACTAAATGCAAGTCCTAAGTTCACATTGTTTTTACCGCATCAATCAAAATAAAGCCACATAGTCATTAACATAAAGAGGAAAAAAGAGATTGGAAAGATCATACCATGCGGTCTTCAATATCCTCATGTCTCGGATGTGGCGTAGTCAATCAATGTGAAAAAGGATGAACAAACACAATATATACAAAACAATATATACAAGTCTACACTACAAAGGAAATGAACTTGTTTTTGGATTTTTCAATTTTTCAAATTTTTATGGTTTTTGTTTTTATGAAATTAAAAGACATATTTTTGTGATTTTTCGAAATTTTTCAATTTTTATGCATTTTTGGAATATAAATTCCCATCCCCCACTTTATTTTGGACATTGTCCTCAATGTACATGTAGGAGTAGGAATGAAAAAGAAATACATGTTTTTGGATTTTTGATTTTTTTGAAATAAAGTACAAATGCAATGATATGGTATGAATGAATGCATGCTCTAACTAAATGCAATTCTATATGACATATATAACAAATGAATGCAATCTAAACTATACTATATGATGCATGATTTCTAGTAAATTATGGTCACCTATGATCAAACCTCCCCAAACCGATTTAAACACTATTTCTAGTGTAGAAATGAATAGGTTTGGCCATTAGTGACAATGCATGAATTCTAGTCTACATGCAATTATCTATATGAATTATATTACAATGCAACTATACAATGAACTAACTAATGTAAATGAAATATGAAATATAATACAAATGCAAGCTAAATGTATATGTATATAACTAAATGCAAGTGGAAATGTAATGCAAAGTGAAAGGAAAGGGTATCTTACAAATGGTGGTTTGAGGGAGGACTCCACCAAACTCATTCATATTCCATTATCCATGGAGCTCAATGCTCTTAATAGTTGATCAAAGGTTTGTGAATGGTCCTCAAGTAAGCATGAATAAGTCTTGAACCATTGCCAAATAGAGTAGGGCCAATCCATGAGGGACCTCCCTTTAAACTCCTTCCCCTTCTCTTTTTCTTTGTGATGGTGGCCTTCCCGGCTCTTAAAACTAGCAAACTTGAGATTCTTGTCATGGGAGCTTTTCCGGTTGCTCCTATTTCTTCCAAAGTTGAAGATGCGAATGCTTGGACTAGTCAATTCTCCAAGGATAGAAGGCGAACTTTCATGGCATTGATGATGGGATGTCTTAGGATTAGGGATAGTGGATGCCAAATTTCCACATATAGACTTCTTCTTAACCTTTTCTTTAAGCTTCCCCACTAAGTAATTCTTGTATGACGATTTGACTTTCGTGAGAAGGTCCATAATGTCATCTCCAACTATCATGGGCTCCATAGTGGGTGCAAAAAGGTTCTCATGAAGGCATTCCTCCTCTTCATCGAAGCAATCTTCAAACTTCTCAAGGATGGGTTCCTCAAGAAAGCTAATCCCATAACTCCCTTCATCATTTGAGTCCATATTTCCCTCATCATCTTCTTCCATAGATGCATCATCATCGCTTTCTCCATATGAAACATAAATAGGGGCTTCACTCTTCTTCACCAACTCATTCTCCAACACCTCAACATCTACTTCAAATGACACACCCTCATACTCACAAAGGCTAAGAGTATTTGGCTTACTCAACCTCATGTCTTCATCATCAAATACCACACTTTCATACTCACAAGAGCCCAAAGAGGTTGGCTCTTCCCACTTCTTATCAAAGGTAACTCCTTCAAACTCACATTCATGGTCAATGTCCAAGGAGTGGTGGGGGGTAGTTTCTTGGGATTCTCTCATTTGGGCAATTTGAATCTCCAACTCCTCATCTTGGGCAACAATGCCTTGAAGAACATTGTCCCTCTTTTGGCTCTCCTCTAGCATTTGTTTGAAGAAGTTTTGTTGATCTCCCATCATTTGGAGAATCACATTTTCAATGGGTTCATCTTCTTGTTGTGGGTAGGTGTGAAAGTGGTTGTATTGTGGCAATTGAAGTTCATTGTGAAATGGGTATTGAGTGGGTGGTTGTTGTTGATATTGGGTGTGGTGATTTTGGTGGGAAAAATTGGGGTAGTGGTTAGGATTTTCAATGTACAAATAATAAGGTAGGTTTGTGTTGACTTGCTCCTCAAACTCCCCATACCCATAGTCATACTCCAAAGATTCACCACATACTCCATATGTCAAGTCTTGGGTCATCATCATTGGTCAAGATAGAGATACAACTACAAACATGGAAACTACAAGAAAACGGTAAAAACGATCCTTGAGGAACAAGTTCCTCAAGGTGAAAGCACAATTAAAATAGACAAACAAGTAAGAACTTAATCACATAGCACCATCCCCGGCAACGGCGCCATTTTGATGGGACAAGAGTTGGTCGTCACACATCCATCAAACACATTTATAATACTCAACAAACAACTAGTTAGTGGTAAGTCGAGGTCGATCCATGGGACGGTGTGCTTTGGGTTCTAAGTCTATCTATCTCAATTTATGCTAGTGTCACAATTGATGGGGTTTGTAGTTGTGTCTACACTAATGCAAGCAATAAAGTAGAACGAGCAATAAAAGGAAAGATGTAAACAATTGGTTAAAAGTGCTAGGATATCATGAGGTCATGGGGGATTCATGGTGTTGATCATACAAACATGTTTACAAGGTTGCAAGCAATTAATGTTGTGGAGGAACCGAGTTGGGTTATATCTTACGGTTCTTAGGAAGAGTTGGGTCCCGGAGCCGAATCGATTAGATTGTACAACACCTACAAGTCGACTTACTTTCCTCCTAATCAACTTCTATGCATGGTCTAACAAGACTCGAGTTGGTTTATATCTTACAAGTCAAGTTGAGTAGATAAGAGATGGTAAAAATGCAAGGATTCATAGGCTTAGCATTTCATCAAACATAACATGTGCATAAAGTTGACATCACAACAAGCAAGCAATTTAATCATGTGAACGTATTAGATTAAGCATGAATCAATCCCCATGTTTGTTTCCCTTAATTACCCACTAATCCTAGCTAAGAGACTACTCACTCATTATCAAGTTTAACATGCTAACAAGGTTGTCAATCATATTAACAAGGTAAAACATGATGAACAAGTAAGAAAGATTAACAATAATTAAAACAAGGATTAAGAGAGTTATACCTATGGAGATTCCAAAATAATAATGCAAAGAATAATAGAAGAAATTGATGATTGATGGAAGGTTGTCAATCTCCCAATAATAACCCAATAATCTTCAATTACCCAATAATAAACTTGAATAATAAACTTGAACAATAATTAAGGAGAGATTAATGTGTAATTTGTGTGGAAAGATTGAGATTAATCTATTCTAATCTACTCCTAATCTAATCTAAGAAAGTTTGATTTAATCTAATAAAACTTGGTTCTAATCTAATAAAACTTGATGGTTTGATTATTACAAATGGGGTATTTATAGTGGAAATTAGGTGGATGCATTAGGGTTAACTAAGGGCTAAACCAGTAATTACACTTTTGAGATTTGAGCAGGGAGAAGCCGGTATTTTTCGAAGGAATGGCGTCTTTCACGGAGCTTGAACAACAAGAAAATTGCTGTAAAGGAATCCGAGCGGATTAGTGTCGGGACGGGCGGATTGTAGCAAGGGAATCCGAGCGGATTTGGAGCAAGACGCTCGGATTGTACCAAGGGAATCCGAGCGGATTTGGAGGAACACGAGCGTCTTCCTGAGAACACGAGCGTCTTCTGCGTAAGAAGCGCGGATTCCCGAACAGCTTTTTTGTTTGACCTTGGATTGTAAAACAGACGTCATTTTCTCATCCGGACTCCTATTGGAGTGATTCAAAAGCCTAGATCACTTGTTTTTTCGACGCCGTTCCATCTAGCATATTTTAAGAGCCAAAAGAGCAACTCTTGGTTTGCGTTCCGAGCCATTTTCTTCATGAATGGATTCCTTGCTTTTCCTCCTTGCTTTAAACCTTATGACCCTTCTATATACTCTTTATTCCTACATCTTTGGTCATCATTCTTGCCTCCTCTTCATACTAGTCCATCTAATATCATCAATAAGCTTCCAAATATGCACGAAAGATGGGAATTTCCGCCTCATTTATCTCCTTTTCTACAAAACATATGAAATGCGATAGAAAAGCAAATAGGAAGGTTTTGACGGATAAAATGGCCATAGAATGTTATAATAGTATGCAAAATAGGCTCAATTAGGGGACTAAATGTGCGCAGATATTGTTCACATCATCCACCCCATTGGAATCCTGATACATGGCCGACTTTTGCCAAGCATTTGCACTTGATAGACTATTGTCACTGCAAAACACCCACCACAAATAAGTTCACCTTCAGAACATCAATATACAATCCACATCCGACAACCAATCACACTTCATGTAGGACATGTTTTCACAATCCAACTTCACATAATTTGGTAAAATAATGCTGGTGCAATCTATACCTACAGCATGAGAATGGCTGCAACCTAATGCTGGTGCAATCTATACCTACAGCAATCTAAGTACACCTCTTCAAGTCTTTCGGCATGCTCATGGATGAAAGTGTCAAAGTCTCATCATTTTAAACTTTATTTTTACTCGATTAGCCGCAAAAAATCGAAGTCGATAAGCTTTATTAATACACTTCCTAGCCTAGATGGCTTGGATATCTACTGACAAGTAACAGGATGACTTTAACATAAACACTCCTCCAAAAAAAGGAAGGAACACTATTTCTTACTAGTTTGTTACCCCAAAATTACTTTGAAACTAACACTTTATCATCGATTAGACGGTTACAGGTCACTCCAAATATTCGGTGACGATACTAATCCTTAAATATTTGAACCCAACTTCCTAAGTTCCCAATATCCACAGAAACACCACTACAAATACCATAACTCGAAAAGCACCCAAGAATAAATCGAATACCTAACTCTTGCCTTATACCATATACAGTAATTTCATGTTCCCTTATTTTCAACTACCAAAAGAAATATCAAAACATCATCATTTCCTAATTAAACTACAATAAACACCACCAAACCCATCGTATAACTAATTACTTCCTTTACTTTTTTCGTTCTCTTATTTTGATCAAAGGTAAACAAATGATTCGAACGGAGGGAGTTAAATTATATCTTTTCAATAGTCATGTTACCAAAACACAGACGGGCTATCATAATCCAAAACCAAAGGTGAATAAATGATCGGGACAGATAGAGTAAATAATAAATCGAAACCATTAAATTTAAAGCAAGAATAAATGATACGGAAGACGTAAAAGAAGAGTACCAATTCCATAACTAAGGCGAACAACACCACCAATCTTTTCCCAAACAGGAAAATCGGAAGAAGTAGCAGTAGCATCAACAACAGCAAAGCTATGATTAAAAGTGGTTGCCCCATCATCTGCTGCTCTACTTTTGCCCCATAATCCGTTGCTCTGCTTTTGCCCCATCATTTCCAAGTCCAGATGTTCCGATTAGGACATGATTCCAACTTTGTCGCGATTTTTTATTTCGTTTCAAGTAGATCTATAGTTAAAATCACAATTGACCTTATCCAATGGTTGCTGACAAGAATAGTAATGCAGGTGGTCATCCCTTCTCCGGCGTTTGGTTGGTCGATGGTGATGCCGGCATCAGGCTATGGTGGCTGTCTTTAGGTGGTGGTGGATGGTGATAAGAAAGTATTAGAAGAAGGTGGGTCGTTAGGTGACTGGTGGTTCACGGAGGTCGCCGGCGGCTGCCGGCAGTGGGCTGAATCTGGGAAGTGATCGGTCCGTCGTCGTCGTCATTGGGGCTCCCTGGCAACAGCAGAAGCCAATACATGAAGATATGGGATGAAAAGAGGATAAGAGAGAAGTGGGGTTGGTTTTTAACTAATAGAAGGGTTTTTGAGTTAGTTCGTACGGTTCGTACTGAACTCTAGTTCGTACGGATCCCACCCCTATATATATATATGGTTCGGATCCGGTGAGGCCCGTAATTATGGCGAGGCGGCCGACCTCACCAAATTCCTTCATTAATCCTTCAGTTATGGACTAACTTCCTATTATTCATTGGGCTGAAAATTGAGAGGTCATTCCAAATCTTTTCATTTAGCCCAAAATACTTTCTCTCACTAAAATATTAAATCATACAAGAGCCCAATTACACCCTATCTCTCTAAAATATACAAACAAAATCGTTTTCCTGAAAATTCTTCAACATGCAAGCTCTCGTTCGTTCAACGGAAATTCTTCATCAAAGCTTATTAATTTGTTCATTGATTGTTCGTGGATTTCATCAAAACAACATTCAACAACGTTTATTCAAGTAATTTCAGAAGAAAATCCGATTAATTTTCAGGTAATTTTATAATTTTGATCAAAATTAAGTATATTCATACAATTCTGTCAATTCACTCATAATTTGATGATATCAGGTTCGAATTTTATCAAATTGAACGATTTCGTAAATAGAACGTTCGAATTTGACCAATATTTTGAGCGATTTCCTTTTTCTCGCAATTTCGTACTACTTACTACATTGTTTTTGACGATTTTATAGCTCTAATTGCTATGGAAATTGTAGATATCACAATGATTGATGATAATAGTGCTATTGAATCAGGTATATCGTTTTTTGTTTAATTATTGTAAAATCTCATGTTTTCTGATTCAATTTAGATTTATCAAAATTTCTGCTCGCGATTTGACCAATATTTCAGTTTTTTTGCAAGGTTTAGTTTATGAATTTAGTCGTTTTTGTGAATTTAGAACCTAATTGTGTGACTGTAAGAGTTGGTTGACTGACTCTTGAAGATGATATTGAGTTGATTTATGAATTGAGTCAATAAAACGTAATACTCCGTATGTGCTAGCAAATAAGTATTTCTGTTACTTTTTTAAGCTCTTTTCCTTTTTTTGGTGAATCTCAGACCTTGTTTTGTGAATCTTAGTTTTTGTTTAGTGAATCTTAGAGCTCTTTTTGTGAAACTTGGTCATCATAAGTGGTTAGATTCACCTTTTCTGCTCTTTTACTTATTTGGTGAATCTTAGACCTTATTTTGTGAATCTCATTCCTTACTTAGTGAATCTTAGCAAATGATGATATTGTGATAATTAAAACATAAGTAATATTCAGCAAACTTAAAAATCTTATAATTTTTCATCACATAAAATTTCGCAGGTTTATGGCTTTCAAATTAACTAAACAACAACATTCAAAAATAAAATAAAATAAAAAGCTGAAAAATTAAGCAAGATATGATATTTGTTTAGTTTATCAAGCACCCCTATTTGTTCGAGGCAATGCACATAGAGCAATATTGATATAGCTATAGGTGCAACATTCATCTGCATCAGCGAGTGATCTTCCTGCGTGTTTAGAAGAATATGGGACCCTTCTACAAACTGGAGTGTAGTTTAAAAAATTTTGAATCAAGCCTAGATGCTACCCATAGAAAGGGCCCCTGAACTCGGGAATAGGTAGCCAGCCATTCAGATCTAGTACGCGCAAATTGCTCGAACTTCTCCTGCAACTTAAAAACCTGTTTGCAGCTAGTTTCATTTGTGCCAAATTGAATTAGTACTAATCCCATAAAATGAGAGGTCTGCCTGCACATAACAGGCACCAAAGACTCTATCTCATAACCTTGGCTCATTAAACAATCAGCCAATTTAGAGAGGTCGCGACAAACATACTGCCCGTGATCCATATAACCTAGAACATTCACTAAAACACAAGTATAGGGGAATACAAATAAATGAGACATTGTGTGCAATAGGGTTTTTTGAAATGTTTTACTTAAGAGAGAAGAGAGGTTATTGGGATATAATATTAGGTTTTAGAAATCAGATATTTATAGGCCTGGTATTTGGCACAACTATCAACAGTGCCTGTTCGCATTACCCATATATTAAATTTTTTGATTGAATGCTTGATTGTTCAATGTCCTTTTCTTGGGAATGGAAGTGTTATTAATAAATCATCAAAATATCCTGATACATACAACCTGGCCTTTTCTTAAAAGTGAACTCATAATCTTCACCAAAAATCATTATGAAAAGTGAACTAATAATCTGAAACAAAAATCTTTTTAACTATTTGAACTAATAATCCTGATACTTTATTTAGTGAATCTCAGCCTTTATCTAGTGAATCTTGGGCCTTGTCTTGTGAATCTCTGTTGGTAAACGTTTGAATTGGTTTTAACCTGTGACTCAATCATTTTGTCCTGGACTAGAAGGTTACTGATGAAATTTATTTATTTCTTTTTTCTGTGAAGCAGATACCCTAGTTTGTGAAACTAGAAAGGTTATTTTGTGAAACTTGGACACTTAATAACTAATAACTAATATATACAACCTGGGTAAAATTAAAACTGAACTAATAATCTGAACCAAAAAGTGGACTTGTGAATCTCAGAACTTGTCAATGTGAACCCTTCTTTAGGAATGACCTATTTTGTTCTTTTTCTTTATTTGTGATTCTCAGACCTTGTTTTGTGAATCTTAAGGCTTAATTTGTGTAACTCGAAGTTAATATTCTGAGACTTTATTTCTGAATCACCTATTCTGCTCTCTTCCTTCATTTTGTTATACTTCCTTCATTTGTGAATCACAGACCTTACTTAGTGTATCTTAAGCCTTGTTTTGTGAATGTGAGATGTGACTTTGTGAACATTTTATCTTATTAGGTGTTGATTCAAATGTAAACAACAACTTAGAGGGTAGTGTGAGGCCTCTTGTCGGTTGTGGTGAGGTTCCTTGCTCTAATGTTGGTTCTGGTCAGGCTGGTGAGGGTTCTACTACTGTCTTAACAACCCCTACAATGCCAACTATTTCCACACCTACTACTCTGGTAAGTTACACACCGGGTGGCACTGAGCAATGGATAAGTAGGATTGAAGAGAAGTTTACACCCATGGTTGGCAAAACATTTGTGGACTTAGAGTCAGCGATGTTGTTCCATAAAATTTATGCTATTGCTTGTGGGTTTGAAGCAAGGAAGTCTTCAACCAAGAGGTTTAAAGATGGTATTATTCGAACAAAATGCATGGTTTGCCATAGTCAAGGTTTTAATAACAGGAAAAGACGTCCTCCCCAAGCTGATGCAAAAACAACAACCGTTGAAACTGGTGACAAAACAAAAGCTGGTGCAATAAGTGGAAATAGAAAAACAAAAGCTGCTAAAACCAGTACGAAAAAGGGTGGAGGTGCAGGTGAGGCTGAGAGTTCTAATAAGCAAAGTGGTACAAGAATAACTAAAATTAAAAGGTGGGGTTGTGAAGCAATGATAAAATTCATGTTCCATGAAAACATGTACAAGATTGAACAATTCCGTGAGGGTCACAATCACCCAGTGACACCTGTCAAAAATTGGGAATTTGAGAAACTTGTTGTCAATATAAATCAACTGAACGAATATCATAAGCAATTGATTATCCAAAATTCAAGATTGAATGTTGGGGCTAGTTTAACATACAACTTATGCAAGGAACAAGCAGAGGGTTTCGAAAATGTGGAAGCTACCCTTATGCAGTTCAAAAATTTCCAAAGGAATGTAAAGTGTCTACTTAATAGCAAGGATGGACATATGTTCATCTCTCGTTTAGAAACCCTCCGAGAGACAAAAGGGTTGGTATTTGCATATGAAACAGATGCTGACAGTGCTTTGACAAGAATTTTTTTGACAAATGCGGATTCCATCAAATGTTACGCATTGTTTGGTGATGCTATTTCATTCGATCCAACCTATGGAACGAACAAATATAACATGAAATTCGCGCTTTTCACTGGGATTGACAATCACAAAAAGTCAATAATATTTGGATGCGTGCTTTTAGAGTATGAAGACGATGAGTCATTTATTTGGGCATTTCAGCAGTTTCTGAAAGCAATGGGTGGCAAAGAACCCAATTACATCATCAGTGACCAAGATGCCGGAATAATAAATGCAGTTCCAGGTGTGTTTGGAATATCTTACTTTTGTGAAACAGGTTATTTATTTGGTGAATCTAGGAACATTATTCGTGAATCTTGAAGTTTATTTTGTGAATCATAGAGCGTGTTTTGTGAACTCATATGGTAATTTTGTGAAACTTGATCGTAAGTGGTTGAAATCATGTGCTTTGCTGTTTTCTTTATTTTGTGAATCTTAGGGCTTGTTTTGTGAATCTTAGATCTTGATTTGTGAAACACAAAGCTAATATTCTTACACTTGATCATAAGTTGTTGGAATTGCCTATTTTGTTATTTCTCTTATCTTGTGAATCTGAGACCTTGTTTAGTGAATCTTAAAGCTTGATTTGTGATCATAGAAGATAATACTCTGACAATAGATAATGTGGATTTTGTGACTTGCAGCTGTGTTCAAAAAAAGCAAGACATCGCTTTTGCATGTGGCACATTATGAAAAAAGTAACAGACAAGGTTGGGAGCACAATTTGCAAAGAGACTGATTTCTTAAGTCGTCTGAACAATATTGTCTGGAGCGAGGACTTGGAGCCTGAGGAATTTGAAGAGAATTGGGCTAAGGTCATTAACGAGTTCTTGTTAGAAGGAAATAAATGGTTGACTGGGAAGTTTGCGGAACGAGATCAGTGGATACCTGCTTATTTCAGGAATGTGCCGATGGGCAACATTTTAAAAACCACACAAAGATCAGAGAGTTCGAATAGCTTCTTCAAGAGATTTGAAAATAAATATGGGACTCTCGTAGAATTTTGGATGAGGTTTGAGAGTGCCATGGACCAACAAAGGCACAATCTAAAGCTTCTTGAAGCACATAGCCACAACTCAATGCCTGAAACCCTATTCGGGTCAAACTGGGAGGCCCATGCAGTGAAGGTCTATACACATGAAGTGTTTTTCGACTTCTAAGAGGAGGTTAAATTTTCGGTAAATGCGTGTAGTGTTTGTGGATACACCCCACCAGATCCAGTAGCTAACTTTGAAGTTTCAATTGTTGAGGACGCAAACAAGTGAAAGAGATATGCAGTTGAGTACAATAGGAGAACAATGGATGTCCGTTGTGCATGTAAATTATTTAAAAGGAAAGGTATTTTATGCAACCACATCATTTGAATTTGCTCGGGAAAGTTTAAGGAAATACCTGAGAAATACATTTTGCGTAGGTGGAGTAAGAATGCACTCAGAAACCTGGTTTATGATTTGAATGGAAATCTGCTGGAAAACTATGATCTTACTGGTAATAGTAACTTTGGAATGTCTCGAGTGTGGTCTGAGATTTACGCAACTGTTGGTATGCTCAAAAGAAAAGAAGAAGAGTCAGATATGAGAGAGTTTGCCAAGCTAATTAAAGAATTCCGAGAGAAGTTGGAGCCAAACCCAAAGCCTTTGACCAAAGAATAAGAATTGGAGGTCCTTCTCAACTGCAAGGCTCTAAAAGAAATCAAGATCTTACCACCTAAAGTCTCTAGAAACAAATGTAGTGGTAAAAGGATGGTGAGCAGCAAAAATAAGGCAATTATGAAGGCAAAAAAACCGAAAAGGTTGTGTGCTAAGTGTAAACGCATGTCACACCACGATAAAAGAAATTGTCCAAATGATTTTGCAGAGCATCCTCCTGAGAATCAAGTATGTATAATTCTACTCTTGTCTTTCCATTTTAGTATTACTTGAAAACGCAACTACTATTGTCTACTAATTCTTTTTTTTTTAAGTATCTAATCAAGGTTTGATTCTTCACATAGGGAGACACATCGGAAGAAGAGGAAGAAGGGGAAGAAGTCGAGGATGAAGATTGATGTAAAGGAGTATTCTTAAGCAACGAGAATAGACATGACGATTGAAGAAGACAAGTTTTAAGCTCGTTTTATTTTGGTCAATGTTGTGAATCCTGGAACTTATCTTGTGAAACTGGAAGATAAAATTGTGAAACTTGGTCCTGAATCTAGCATCAAGCGTGTTTATCATTTTAGACATTATTTTGTGAATCTTAGACCTTATCTTATGAATGAAGGAAATGTAGATATATATATATACTAACATATTCTTATATGTTCTAATTTATTTAGTCATAAAATAAATCATTGATCTTATGCATGCAAACTAATAAACAATATAAAGAAGAAATCATCATCTTACATTGTGATTTTCGGATTTATGGGCACAAGTGAGTTCACCTACTCACTTGTTCTTGAGCTCTCCAAATGGAAGAACAAGTATTCAAGTATAGAATCCCTCCCAAAAGCATATACCCAAGGAAAACTCTTAATAACTAATACTCCCTCCACTTTTTTTTGTTCACCCCATTTCTTTTTACACGGATATTAAGAAAAATTATTAAAGAATGAAAAAGTAATAAAAGAGTTGTAAGTGGGGTGAAAAAAATGATTAAAGAATGAAAAAGTAATAAAAGAGATGTAAGTGGGGTGAAAAGAATGATTAAAAAATGAAAAAGGTAGTCCAAATAAGGAAAGAAGAGAAATGGGGTGAAAATAGATAATTTGCCAAAAAAGGGAAATGGGGTGAAAATAGGAAAGTGGAGGGAGTATTATTTAGATCTAGTAATAATATTAGTTTCACTATAAAATTGACACAAAATAAATTGCATTTTACTCTTGAAAATCTCGGTCAAGAGGGAGTATATGTGAGTATATTTCTCTAGAATTATCATAAATTGTAGAGAGTTTTTATTGCATTTTCTTACTCTAGAAAAATTAGATGGGAAGAATGAATAATGATGTAAAAGAGAAAAGCTCTTCTCTCTTTCTTGTGGGTGGCCGAAAAAGAGCATTGGGTAGTATGCCCAATGCCTTTTGTTTTTGCTCTTCTCAAAAGCTTAGGCTTGCAAGGCTAGTAGGTAGTCTTTAATAATTATGTTTTCAACTAATATGAAAACACAATATTAACCTAACACTCCCTCTAATTTCGGCACTTTCATAATAAAATGGATGGTCCATTTTATTTTGTCATTTGTCAATTTTGTCACATGTAACATGTTACATGACATGTCACAATGTAATGTATTTTTAACATATTAAAAATCAACATACTCATAAAATATGTCATTTACAAAATTGACTAGTAATTCGTAATTACTCGTGCCAAAATGTTTCCAAATTATAAATTACAACATTCTGTATTTATAATGATTTATTCATTCCGTTACAATTGTTTCTGTAAACAATGATTTCATCTAAGTAATAAAACAATTCGATTACTTAGACCGTGTCTCATTTAATCATATTTACAATAAGATACGTAAATTATACTCACAAAATCATCCGTCAATTTTACGCAATTTAATTAACTCGTATCGGTATACGATTAATTAAATAATCAATTAAGAGTATTTCCCTATAGGTATGACCTAAGGCGATCAACTGATCACCACCGTCCGCACGACAAATAATGTCAAACTCTAGTCAGCCAATCATTACCGATATGTGTGGACCAGTTGACTGTAAAATATTACATCCCACATGTATTCTTAAAATGAGATTTAATAATGATATTTAAATCATGTGATCGCACTATTGTTGAGGACACATTTCCCAACAATCTCCCACTTGTCCTCGACAAGTGTGCGTCACCAATTCTCTTGTCCTATTACTATCTCCCACTCAATGCAAGGTGTCTTTCAGGTCGTACTTGCAAGTGATCATATCGAGAGTGGTTTCCTCGATCCGAGAATAACCGATTGACCGGATTTATCTATCATAGATACCTTCCGAGCGTGGCCACGTATTTCCGATTCATTACTCCTCGAGTGGCCCTGAGATATTGTTATAACCCTGACAAGGGGGTGGACAATTCCTATCGCACTTATTCCCTTCGACTAGCCACAACCATCATAACCCAAAATATGCCCATTTGACCCCATTTACGAAGGTCGTAGTAACACAAATCAAAGTTAATCTGAAACTGTGCCATCTTAGGCGAACAGTCTTTAGTCAAAAGAATCGACTCATTAGAATACTATAGTAGCTCTCGCCATGACCAGGCTATATAAATTTGCCAGAACTCTATAAGCGGTCATAAGGCCCGACAAAGTGTTCCTAACAGTCTGCCTATGTGATCGACTAGTCATCTCACATGACTGTATGGCACTTGAACTTGCCATCAATCGCATCACACTCTAGTCACTTCGAGACGTCACCTCATACAAGTGACTATGGGCGAATACAATGCTAATCCATGTTCACTTTAACGGGGTTCAATTGTCTCCACAACCCGTTTGGATGTAACAAAGTATAATAAAAGAGTTTTAAAGTAAAACTCGAACGACAAATGCGATTATCACACATGAATAGTCAATGCCTGATTACTATTTCATGTTCTATAATCTAATTTGATCTTGCACGTAGTTGTTCATTTCAATTCAATTGAAATGACATGACTCATCATGTTTAGCCTTTGAGAAGGCTTTGGTTAGTAGGTTTTATCAATTTCTTGTACCTTACTCAACCTTACTACATACTCGTTTTCCTCTGTAATGTATACATTTGCATCACAAAACCTTCTGAGTATGTGTCGAGATCCAATCAAGACATAGGCCCTCTAGCCTAAGAACAGCTCCCACTGTTTTCACAGTGTGCGGGACTCATCCTTCTTGCACATCTCATGATCGCAAGTGTACTCAATTTCCGTTATAAATATCTCTTATTGTTCTTTATTGCCTAGAACGATTCTAGAAAATCTATTTCTCAAATAACGTAACCACAATGGTATCTTAACCATCCTAATGTGTTTTGATTATAGTTTTTGTCGGAAACCATGCGCAACCTCAATTGTTAATTGTCACTTGTGTAACACCCTTACACAATATTGCATCATAAACACTTTTCATCATAGCCTTAATGCTTCTGCAAGCACTTAAGAGTAATCTTTATGGCTTACTTGGTAAAGATTACTTAAATTCGATTCTGAAAACAATTCATCATACTCAAAGCATATGAAGTGTTATACATCATTTCTTTTTAATTGATCCGGCAGCGGAAGCAAATGGAATCAATCAAATATGTTCAATTTAATTGAACTAGTCATGAATCTTATCAACATAATACTTCTTACTGACGCTAATATCATGTGAATTTATCTTCATAAATCTGGATATTCAAGATGTATTATAATACTCCAAAAGTCTTACATCATTCGCAATGATCAATATGTCATCCAAATATAAGACTAATTAAAATTTTCGTAACTCCCACTAAATTCCATGTATAAACACAACTTCTCGACTTATCGAGAAAAGTTTTATAACATGATCAAATCATTGATTCCAATTCATTGATGTCCTACTTAAGATCCTCTCTTAAGTTTCACATTATCTTAGGATTGCAAGAATCTACAAAACTCAAGACGTGTATTGAATACATTCCTTCTTTTGAAGAAGTGAGTTTTAGATTTACTTGCTATGTATTTCATAATAATGAAACACAATCCCTAAGAAGATCCAAATAGACTTAAGCATTTCAACTGGTGCATTTCAACTGGTGCAAAACCCTTTGCAACCAATCAAACCTTAATCAAACCTTGAAATCTCTCTTTATTAGTGTAAAACACTTTGCAACTAATCAAGCCTTTTATATTGGATTTTCATGGCTGTAAGCCATGTAGTGAGTTGTGACTTAAAGACTCTCATGTAAGTCATATGTTCATTACTTTCTAGAAGTAATCAATTTGAGTCAAACGATTTCTCTTGTAAGTTATAAGCTCTTTGCTTTCTAAAAGTAGCATGAATTCATCATTTTCAACAAGTGACGAACTTAAACCTCCTAGGTTTTAAAGAAACAACGTCTTACACAAAACATCTCATGTAGCCAAGAAAGACCAGTTTCTTGTGACATAACATCTTTGTGGCTCTTTGAATAATTTCTCCCACTCTGTCTTCTAGAAATAAACTTGTATTTTAGAAAGACAGCTTCATGAGCCGCAAACCCGTCGTACTCGTGATAATTGAAAGGGAAAAATGACCATTTGTTTCTTGTGAAAACTTACAAACATGGTACCCTTACCATTTCATATCTCATATGATTCGATTTAGTGGAAAAATAATCTAGACAAAATGATTAAATCCCCAAAAGGATCAAGTAACTCAAAGTAACTTGATCGAAGTCCAAACCTTATCGAATAGCGTTTGAATTCTTATCCAATCATACATTATCCCATAATGCGTGTTAAGAGAGATTAATTTGTGATACTATATCACAATTCATTTGGCTTATATCAAAGTTTTCACTTTGATAATCCCATCACGACTAAATCGTGATTCCTTGAACTTTTGAACTTCTTCAAAGATTTCTCTATTTACCTTATTAAGTGAACACACTAGTGTCAACTTAAATCGTTGGTAAAAGATGATGATCAACCTATTTTGGATCGATGATTTATAATCTCGATCTCCTTTTCAACCAAAAGGTACGAGATATCTTGCTTTGAATACAAGATACGCATATACCATTAACAATCTAATGGTTTCAAGAGTACTCGATAACTCTTTGCGTTCATCATTCCAAAATTTAAGGTTTAATCTTGGGTTACCAATTTGAGTCTTGCATCATCTTCATGATATATCATTCTAGTTTGGTTTAGAATATAATCACCTTGATGATGGGCTAGCCATACATCAAATCATGGTGTATAGGGTCACAAAAGTGAAACTTCTTTTGTATCTTTAACAAATTGTATTCTTATTTAGAGTTTATGTACTTAATAGTCACAATTAAGTACAACTCCAAACCCGAAAACTAGATTTAGTACACAATGACTCTATCTCTTGACTTCATTGTTGCTAGTCGTCATATTCTAATCATCCTATGTATCAAACATAATGATGAAAACCACCACCGGTTTCTAATATTGACGAAGTAATACTAGCAAAATTTATGTTTAATCAAATAAACATTTAACGAAGAAGGTCCCATTAGATGTCCCACAACTAACTTGTTGATTCTTCAATAATTTGGGGTAGTTTCCTTTCTCGTGTCTAACATTTAAGAAAATGGAAACTTTATCGGTCGGGATTGATAGGTTTAGTATCGTCATTCTCAACAACTTTACCTTTAACATTACCTTGTATCAATTCCATTATAATCTTTACTTCTTGAACCTCGCCCTCATCTTAACGGTTTAAGAGAATGCTCCCACTCAATTCAATGAATCTTTGCTTTGAGAAGAAAAATTGAATTTATGAAGATTACTCTTCATTTGTTCGTTTTAGTCTTAAAACTTTCATTGAAGTGGTTGCGTTATTTTGGTCAATTACGAATTCTTGACAAAACTAATTACCAAAACAATTTATCGCTTCAATGTACTTAATTCATTTAAGTACATGAAAAAAAATCCATTGTAAGTAGATGTGTTAATCAAGAATCAAAAACCTGTTTGATAATGAATAACTTTTATCTATACTCTTAACAAGAGATCCTTCCAATGGATAAAATGAGGTTTTAGAAGAAAATTCATATTTGTCTTTAGTTACGATGTTTTAATGGAGATTTGAATCAAAAATCGAAATGATATCGTATATGAATTGTGGTAAAGAAATAGAACAATATGATAACGGAATAATGAAAACAAAACATTCATCGTTATAATAATACTTGTAAACAAGTATAGCATTTACATAGTGACCTCTACCCAACTATGATAAATGATTCCAAGATCCAAATTCATATTAACTTGGGCACGGGGTAGCCGATGAAACCCTTATCAATATAACTCGGTGGATTAACTCTTTAATCGATTCTACTTTTAGAACTCTCGGTCGATAAAATTACTCTAATATTTATCTATAGCCCAAAACACATTCGACAAGGGCACGGGGTAGCCGATGAAACCCTTATCAAAAAACTTTTGTTGAGTTCAATCCAAATTTCGAATAAATGTGTCCATTATCCAAACCCATATTAACTTGGGCACGGGGTAGCCGATGAAACCCTCATCAACATGAATTCGGTGGATAGACATTTATCACCCACTTCCCCTACGTAACAAGGTTTGTACCCCGGGGTAGCCGAGTGCACTCCCTCGCGAAATAGGTTTTCATGGTTTCTACTATTTGGTAAGGCTATGTCTCAATTGTTTATTTTAGCGAGAGGTCATGTCAATTTATTATCTATCACATTTTAAGTGAACTAAAGCGGTGAACTACGATAATTGTAATTGACAGGGTCGAAAAACTCGATAAAAGAAGATGCATGTTTTAGTTATGACGATTTAGCGATGCATGCGACATAAAATAAAATGCAAGCATAAAAATAAATAAATCCTAGTATGGCCTTTCCTAAAATAGAAAAACTATTTAACTATTACATATTCGGAAACCAACTACATTGGTCCCTTGAACTTCGGTTGTGGCACGCATCTCGAGGTAACACCGTCTTTATGTATCGCCATCTTGAAGAAATCCGTCTTTGGGAACTCCGAGATGAATTTAAATTACATAATAAATTACATAATTTCCTATTATACATTTGTAACTAAAATAAAATAAATCTATTAAATTACAAAACGGTGATACGAGATCACAATAAAATTACAACCGAATCGATATTCCCATACATTTCGGGAAATACCAATTAGAATCTAAGGCCATACTAAGTAAAATTACATAATTCAAAAATTACATAAATTAAAATTATGACAATCATAAGGAAAATGCAGCATTATAATATGTATGAACATGCTCAATTTTATGCTAAATCGCCTTTAATTAGCCAATATCGTATATTACTCGGTTTTTTTGTTTGCGTGATTTCAACATTTTACAATCACAAAAATTACATAAATTCATATTTATGCATAAGTTAATTACCCTAACCTCTTAGGACTCAAAATTTAGTCTTCACTAATAATTTGACCATAATTAACCCATATTTATAAAATTGTTCATTAATGGACTAAAAATTACAAAAATAAGCTATAAACTTCAAATAAATCACAAAATTTCAAATAAATTCAAAATTTGAAATTTAAACTCATGAACATTCTGGAAAAATACCATGACACTCATAATGTTCAAAAACTTAGGTTAAAAAAAAATTCGAAATTTTTCCGGAAAAAACAATGTTGCGGTTTATCGATTTTAACTAAAATAATCATAAAAACATGGAAAAATTATATTCATTAACTTTTCAATTTTAAATCTGAAAAAGATAATAAAAGGCAACATTAGACGTTTTTCCTAAGTCATAGATTATGTTTTATTAATTTTTCACTAATAATGTCACTATTTATGCTATTTTTCTTCAAAAATCCATAAATCATGTAAAAAGACTTCTTTATAGCCAATTATTTTACACACATCTTGTAAAATTGCATGTGACAACATATTAAATTTCTATGACCAGATTCGAAAATTAACTCATATTAACCTATTTTTCACCTAAATCCGAATTTAAAATTGAAAAATCCATTTTTCGAGCATAACAAGTCCAAAAATTATGAAAATTTACAGGTTATCTCAAAATAATATATGTGACAACATATCCAAAAATCACTGGAAAATTCGAAGTATAGCTAATTTTAGACCGAAAATGACATTTTTACTCATAAAATCATATTTAAATGTCATTATTGTATAATATGAACAATAAAAATCCGTAAATTTAACCAAAATATCCTAAAACATTTTAGGACCAGAAATTTTAACATGCATGAATTAATTTCGTGATATATCATAATAACACAAATTTTACAAGTTTTATATGTTAATCTTTATAACTCGGAAAAACTTTTAACCGATTTGTATGCAAACAACCATGGCTCTTGATACCGATTGAAGGAAATGTAGATCTATATATACTAACATATTCTTATATGTTCTAATTTATTTAGTCATAAAATAAATCATTGATCTTATGCATGCAAACTAATAAACAATATAAAGAAGAAACCATCATCTTACATTGTGATTTTCGGATTTATGGGCACAAGTGAGTTCACCTACTCACTTGTTCTTGAGATCTCCAAATGGAAGAACAAGGATTCAAGTATAGAATCCCTCCCAAAAGCATATACCCAAGGAAAACTCTTAATAACTAATATTATTTAGATCTAGTAATAATATTAGTTTCACTATAAAATTGACACAAAATAAATTGCATTTTACTCTTGAAAATCTCCATCAAGAGGGAGTATATGTGAGTATATTTTTCTAGAATTATCATAAATTGTAGAGAGTTTTTATTGCATTTTCTTACTCTAGAAAAATTAGATGGGAAGAAAGAATAATGATGTAAAAGAGAAAAGCTCTTCTCTCTTTCTTGTGGGTGGCCGAAAAAGAGCATTGGGTAGTATGCCCAATGCCTTTTATTTTTGCTCTTCTCAAAAGCTTAGGCTTGCAAGGCTAGTAGGTAGTCTTTAATAATTATGTTTTCCACTAATATGAAAACACAATATTAACCCAACACTCCCTCTAATTTCTAAGACTTTCATAATAAAATGGATGGTCCATTTTATTTTGTCATTTGTCAATTTTGTCACATGTAACATGTTACATGACATGTCACAATGTAATGTATTTTTAACATATTAAAAATCAACATACTCATAAAATATGTCATTTACAAAATTGACTAGTAATTCGTAATTACTCGTGCCAAAATGTTCTAAATAATAAATTACAACATTTGTATTTATAATGATTTATTCATTCCGTTCAATTGTTTCGTAAACAATGATTTCATCTAAGTAATAAAACAATTCGATTACTTAGACCGTGTCTCATTTAATCATATTTACAATAAGATACGTAAATTATACTCACAAAATCATCCGTCAATTTTAAGCAATTTAATTAACTCGTATCGGTATACGATTAATTAAATAATCAATTAAGAGTATTTCCCTATAGGTATGACCTAAGGGGATCAATGATCACCACCGTCGCACGACGAATGTCAAACTCTAGTCGGCCAATCATTACCGATATGTGTGGACCAGTTGACTGTAAAATATTACATCCCACATGTATTCTTAAAATGAGATTTAATAATGATATTTAAATCATGTGATCGCACTATTGTTGAGGACACATTTCCCAACAATGAATCTCAGACCTTGTTCAGTGAATCTTAGGGCTTGTTCTGTGAAACTTGGTCGTGGTTTAAATCATCTATTTTGCTCTTAATTTTGTGAATTTCAGACCTTATCTTGTGAATCTCAGACCTTGTTCAGTGAATCTTAGGGCTTGTTCTGTGAATCTTGGTCATGGTTTAAATCATCTATTTTGCTCTTAATTTTGTGAATCTCAGACCTTATCTTGTGAATCTCAGACCTTGTTCAGTAAATCTTAGGGCTTGTTCTGTGAAACTTGGTCGTGGTTTAAAATCATCTATTTTGCTCTTAATTTTGTGAATCTCAGACCTTATCTTGTGAATCTCAGACCTTGTTTAGTGAATCTTAGGGATTGTTCTGTGAAACTTGGTCGTGGTTTAAAATCATCTATTTTGATCTTAATTTTTTGAATCTCCGACCTTGGCTTGTGAATCTAAGACCTTGTTCAGTGAATCTTCGGGCTTGTTCTGTGAAACTTGGTCGTGGTTTAAAATCATCTATTTTGCTCTTAATTTTGTGAATGTCAGACCTTGTTTTGTGAATCTAAAACCTTGTTCAGTGAATCTCAGAGCTTATTGATTTACTTACGACGTTATTTGTTTTCAATGTTGTGAATGCTAGACTTTAATTTGTCTAATTGTTTACTTGCAAAGTTTGTGAATCCTACGGAAGGTGATTTCGTGAGACATGAACTTAAATGTGGAAAATCGTATAACAGTAGTCCAAGCCAAGCTCAAATTGCTCAACTCAATGTCAAATTAGCTACATAAGTCACATAAGTGACCTAGAAAAATTATTATGACTTTACAACTATCAAATATCTTTACAAGAGTTGATGAAGGCAACAATATTTACAGGAGCCTCGACCCACTTTTGCATATTATGACTTCACATCATCCCATCAACACGGACAATTGTCTTCTTTAATTAAACACCTATACAACCAAAAACAAGTACAATCGACTTATTTACGAAATATTCGCCAAAGTTATGAACAAATGAACTTCACATCATTTTTAAGACAATGAAGTGTACCTTTTTAGTATTTTTATCCCATCTAAGTAGTTCCAACATAATCGATTTTCGATATTGTGGCAATTTCTGCAAAGAGCGGCATATATTAATGAAGTATATACACAACCAACCTATTTTTACTTGGTGAATATCAGACCTTGTTTTGTGAATCTCAAACCTTGTTCAGTGAATCTCAGAGCTTGTTCAGTGAATCTAAGAGCTTGTTGATTTTAACCACTTATAATGACCAAGTTTCACAAAATAAGCTCTAAGATTCACTGAACAAGGTCTTAGATTCACAAGATAGGGCTTTATTTTCGTATACTAATGAACTTACCTCAAAATATTCACTTTTGGTCCATAAACTATCAACGTCCAAGGCACTCAACCACTTCAAAAGAAAAACTCCACAATCAAAACTAGACAAAAAAAAAAACAGCAAATGGTTTAAAATCAACAAGCTCAAAATAATAACTATTGATCTGTTAACAAAAGGAAAAACATACATGCTTACATACCATGTTGTTTGTTGAGGGACTTCGAGATTGACAAATTCGTTCGTGTGCATGAACTCTAAAGATTTATATGACTCTCCCAAAATAGATGAAACATGATGCCAACTGAAAAAGAAAAGGCAATAACAAGATCAAAATATATTTTGGAGTATACTTTTAAAAGAAAAGGCAATAATAATATTTTGGAAAAAAAAATCATACAAGCTCTTTGGCATGCTTGTTGTCAGGATCCACATTAATATCCCTGCTTAAGTCAAGGATGAAATTTTTTCCCTGCTTTATATCACAGACACAAGCCCACCAATGCTCCGGCGGCGTGTTACTATGGAAAGGGATAAAAACCTGAGATAGTAAATGTACAAGACAAACAAAGTGATTAATGCTATAATAATAAAAATAAGGTCCAGGATTCACAAAATAAGGTCAAGGATTCACAAAACAAGTTCACAAAATAAGGTCAAGGAGTTCACAAAACAAGGTCCAGGATTCACAAAACAAGGTCCAGGATTCACGAAATAAGTTCCAGGATTCACAAATAAGTTCACAAAATAACTTCACAAAATAAGTTCCAAGATTCACAAAATAAGGTCCAAGATTCACAAAATAAGGTCCAAGATTCACAAAATAAGTTCCAGGATTCACAAAATAAGTTCACAAATAAGGTCAAGGATACATAAAATAATTTCACAAAATAAGGTCCAGGATTCACAAAATAAACTCCAAGATTCACTAAACAAGTTCCAAACATATCAATTACCTACAAATAAGTAAAATAAACATCACAAATATCTGACCTTGTCGATATGGCTACCATCAACTGGAGTGTAACTGTCCTTTATGTATTGACCCCCAAATAATGGGGTTGTTTTCTCGATGAACACCCGACAAGTCAGAAAAAGGCAATTTTAGAAACAAAGCAATTTTAAGAACGCAAAATGCTTAAATATCAACTAAAGGATTTGAGACTGACAAATATTGTTGTTGGCAAGTAGAGTAAATTTGTTCTGCCGAGTGTGCACTTAATTCCAAACATATCAATGACCTACAAAATTAAATTTGTTAGGAAACATACACATCGAGTGACCTGATTTTATGAAACGTGAACAAAATGAAACAGGTTGAGTGGCGTGAACAAAATCAAAACATGGGCAGGAAATGGAAAATAATACTCAGGGGTTACTTACCTGATCCATAATAAGGCCACGTGGTCCAAGGGTCTGCAAAGCATCTCTTGTGACTTCCATCCACGGAGTGGACACCATAACCTCACTTCATTATTGATAAAATATAATTAGTAGATATATTTATTACAATAAAAAAAATCAAAAAAACAAAGAAAAAATATAACATTACTGTTGAGTTGTCTTTGATCTCTTTCGAACAAAATTCTGCAATTCCATGTCAGTGTATCGAGGCCATTCTAGTGCATCATTTTCTACTATTTCTCTGGATAGGTTCTCAGAATATGTAGCAATTTGATCGCACGCCCTCAACTCCTTACTAGTAGATGGTTTATTGAGGCCGGAAACAATTGGTGTAGAAGGAGGATCACTGTTCCCTACCACAGGAGGAGGAGTAGAAGTCGCAGGAGTAGCTAGAACAGTAACGGTGGGGTGAGTGGGCTCACTGTTCTCAGAACATGTAATAATTTGATTGCACGCCCTCAACTCCTTACTGGCAGATGGTGTAAAAGGAGGATCACTGTTCCCTACCACAGGAGGAGGAAGAGTAGAAGTCACAGGAGTAGCTAGAACAGTAATAGTGGGGTGAGTGGGCTCATTGACGGAAGGGACATCATCAATAGCACTGGAACTTGTTTGCATATCTCTTTCCCTTGTTCTCCTCTTATTGTACTGAACCCACCGTTCTTGATTATGATGATCATCTGCTACCACTGTGGGCTCAGAATGGTCAGGTTGTTCATCATTGACGTGAGGGACATCATCAATAGCAGTATTATGAGAGGGAGATAAAAGATGATCAGTGTAACACCCC
This sequence comes from Silene latifolia, assembly GCF_048544455.1. Lineage (NCBI taxonomy): Eukaryota > Viridiplantae > Streptophyta > Magnoliopsida > Caryophyllales > Caryophyllaceae > Silene > Silene latifolia. The sequence goes on along the minus strand of NC_133538.1, from coordinate 306,783,586 downwards.
ATACTCCAAGTGCCTTACCAGGACCACTCAGGTATGAAGGTATTACCATCTCGGTTACCCGAGGCAATGATAATCAAATAAACAATAAAGAAACAACATTTAAATAGAAATACTTAGTGAAGGGTTACAATTCTCGAAACCAAAACCAAAAGTATAATACATGTCCTCAAACTGATCACATTCTTTTCTAACCGAAATGTAAAGAAACTACTAAGCTACAATGGAAGACTTCTATCATCATATCGTGGCAATCCCAGCTATCCCAGTACTCATCTCATACCTGCTCAATATCTGCTCACCATCCCCGAATGGATCACCGCAGGTTTACAAAACAACAACCGGGTCGATTACTAATTACACAATTCAATATATATAACAACAATAAGATAAACAGAATGACTTGACCGTCACACATACAACCACACCAATTCCAATCATCTCAATCAATGATCGTCCACCGGACCACCCCAACGCGATGGGGGACCGCACCGTACCCACCAAATCCCCGCTCCTCATAATGAGCGATAACCCATCCATTAATGTGCACATCCCTTCGTGGCGGGCTCCACGGAAGGCGAAACTAGGGCATGAAGCCACTCCCGCAAGTGACCCCACTCAGCCGAGGACACGCCTCGAGGACCATAGACCACAATCACAATCACAATCACAATCGTCACAATACAATTACTATATCAAACAATCAATCTCAACACAACAACAAACATCCCATTATGGGACTAATACGAGTAGAAATCCTACCGGAAAGCACACTATCGGACGGTCTCTCTGTTTGTATCAAAAGCTTCCTCTACGAAACCTCCTCCTATCATACAACATACAAATGCTACCAAATCACATACTACTCAAAAACCCCCAAATCCCTATATTAGGGTTTAACCAAATCAAAGGAAAGACAACAAAAAGGGTACATAGATCTTACCCTCGACGTAAGGATCTCAACGGTATAACCAACGATGAGAACCGACCTTCCAAACTCCGGGATTTGCTAACGATGCGATTAGGATTAAGAACGTACTTGCTTTCTCTCTTTAACAGTAAATTAGGTTTTGCAAAAGTGTTTAGTAAAGTGACGACGAAGGTTATATATCTTAATCGCATAATTAACAAAACCCGAGAAAAACTCTCCGTAAACCGGCTACTCGATCGATTACCCAAGGTACTCGATCGAGTACCCCCTTACTCGATCGAGTATCCTAGTTACTCGATCGAGTACCCAACAGGTCGGAAACTTTTATAAAACACAACTCACCCTTACTCGACAGAGTAAGGCCTACTCGATAGAGTACCCGAAGACTCATAAATACGGAGTATTACAGTCTTCCCTCCTTAAAAAGAACTTCGTCCCCGAAGTTCAAACCACTACTAAACAAAGGTACTCCCACAATACTTCCGACTCAACAACCAAAACAAAATCCAACATAAAACATGTTACTAACCCAACTCACCCCGACACACATACCGACACAACATACAAAAAGGGTATAAAACTCTTAAAACTCTATGCGATCATCTCCTACCCCCCTAAAAGAAACAAGGTTACGTCCTCGTAACCACACATACCTGATCAAACAGAAAAGGGTATCGCTCTTTCATAGCTTCCTCTGGCTCCCATGTAGCTTCCTCAGTCTCATGGTTAGACCAAAGGATCTTAAGCAAAACTATCTCACCACTCCTCGTCTTCCTAACCTTTCGGTCAAGAATCTGCTTAGGCACCTCAAGATATGATAAGGACTCATCTAGCTCTAAGTTCTCTGCCTCTAACACATGTGACGGATCACTCACATACTTCTGCAGTTGTGATACATGAAACACATTATGCACTCTCTCTAACGCAGCTGGTAAAGCCAGACGATATACAACTTCCCCAACTCGCTCTAAGATCTCATAAGGCCCTATAAACTTCTGACTTAGCTTGCCTTTCTTCCCAAATCTCATAACCCCACGCATAGGAGACACTTTCAAAAGAACCTTGTCCCCAACTTGAAACTCTATATCCCGGCGATGTAGATCTGCATAACTCTTTTGCCTATCCTGAGCTGCCCTCATCCGTTCCCTGATCATCTTAATCTGTTCCACCATCTCATGCACCATCTCTTGTCCTAAAACCACTTCCTCAGCACTATCGTCCCAACAAATCGGACTCCTACATCTCCTCCCATACAAAGCCTCAAACGGTGCCATCCCAATACTAGTGTGATAGCTGTTATTGTAAGAAAATTCTATCAAGTCCAACCTCTGTTCCCAGCTACCACCAAAATCCATCACACAAGCTCGCAACATATCCTCAAGAGTCTTGATTGTTCTCTCAGTCTGTCCGTCTGTCGCAGGATGAAATGCAGTACTCATCTTAAAAGTTGTTCCCAACGATTCCTGCAACTCTTTCCAAAACCTCGATATAAATCTCGCATCTCTGTCAGACACTATGTCCTTAGGGACTCCATGTAACTTAAGCACGTTCTTTCGATAGGCCATAGCCAATTGTGCTTTAGTCTACGTATCTTTCATTGGAACAAAGTGAGCTGACTTGGTCAGTCGATCCACTATTACCCAAATCATGTTGTTACCTTGTTGACTCTTTGGCAAACCCACAATAAAATCCATGGAAATGGATTCCCACTTCCACTCAGGTACCTCTAAAGACTGAATCTTACCTTGTGGTCGTCGCTGTTCCCTTTTAGCTCTTTGGCATGTCAAACAACGGGACACAAACTCGGCTATCTCTTTCTTCATCCCAGGCCACCAAAACGTGTTCTTTAAATCCTTGTACAATTTGTCTCCACCTAGATGAACTGAATATGGTGAACTATGTGCCTCTGTCTTGATTGTCTTTTTCAATTCCTCATCATTAGGGACACACCACCTACCATCAAACCTCAAACTACCATCTGTATGAATAGAAAATCGGGACACTGTCCCTTTCTCCACTCCAGCTCTCCACTCCACTATCTTAGGATCCAACGCCTGTTTACCTCGAATGTCATCATAAAACTCAAGCTGTACTGTCATATCACCCATGGCATCTCCTTTCTGCATCATATGTATCCCAAACCTCGCTACCTCATCTCTCAGCCTCATCAAAGATAGAGCTGTACACAGAGAATGTACACTCTTCCTACTCAAAGCATCAGCAACTACATTGGCCTTCCCTTCATGGTAGATAATTTCCATGTCATAATTGCCAATCAACTCCATCCACCTCCTTTGTCTCATGTTCAACTCTTTTTGAGTGAAGATGTACTTGAGACTCTTGTGATCAGAAAATACCTTAAAAATTGCTCCATAAAGGTAATGTCTCCAAATCTTGAGAGCAAACACCACCGCACCCAACTCCAGATCATGAGTAGGGTAGTTCTCCTCATAAGGCTTCAATTGCCTAGAAGCATAGGCAATCACTTGACCATTCTGCATCAACACACATCCCAACCCATTCTTTGAGGCATCTGTATAAACCTCAAAGTTCTCGCTCCCTTCAGGCAATGCTAAGACAGGAGTTGTGGTCAAACGCTCCTTTAATGTTTGGTACGCCGTCTCACAACTCTCATCCCAACGAAACCTGTTCTCTTTCCTCATCAACGCGGTCATAGGTCTAGCTATCTTGGAGAAATATTTCACGAACCGTCTGTAGTACCCAGCTAAACCCAGAAAACTCCTGATCTCAGCAACATTCTTTGGTGCTTCCCACTTTGTCACTGCTTCTATCTTTGCCGGATCCACAGCTACCCCATCTTTAGAGATCACATGCCCCAGAAAAGAAACTTTCTCTAACCAGAACTCACACTTGGATAGCTTAGCATACAACTCATGCTCCCTCAAAGTTTGCAACACGGTTCTCAAATGCTCCTCATGCTCCTCCTTAGTCTTGGAGTAGACTAAGATAACGTCGATAAACACCACTACAAACTTATCCAAAAACTGTCTAAAGATCCTATTCATCAAATCCATAAACAGTGCCGGTGCATTAGACAACCCAAACGGCATCACCACATACTCATAATGGCCATACCTTGACGTGAAAGTTGTCTTTGGTATGTCCACCTCTCTAATATTCACCTGATGGTACCCCGACCTCAAATCAATCTTAGAAAAGACTTATGCACCACTCAACTGATCAAACAGGTCATCTATCCTTGGTAAAGGATACTTGTTCTTCACCGTCACTCGGTTCAGCTCTCTATAATCTATGCACAACCTCAGACTCCCATCTTTCTTCTTCACAAAAAGAACTGGTGCTCCCCACGGTGATACACTAGGTCTAATCTAACTGCTTCCTGAGCTCCTCCATCTTCTTAGGACCCATCCGGTACGGTGCCTTAGAGATTGGCCCCGTCCCCGGTTTCAACTCAACGGTGAAATCTATCTCCCTCTTCGGTGGCAACCCCGGAATCTCCTCTGGAAAAACATCTGTAAACTCTCCCACCACTGGTATTTGATCAACTGTCGGACTCTCTATTCGGTCATCTCTCATATGGCACAAGATCAAAGGACATCCCTTCCTCAGATAAGACTTCAAGGTGACAGCTGCAATCAACTTAACTTTGGGTTTGACTAGAAACCCACAATAAGACACACTAACGCCCTTAGGACCTCTTAAAGACACTTTCTTTTGATGACAGTCTATCTTAGCTTTATACTTTCCTAACCAATCCATCCCGACTATCATCTCAAAACCGTCAAAAGGAAACTCTAGCAAGTCTACTGGTAGATCAAGTTGCCCAACTATCATAGATACATCTCTAAACAACCTCCCACATGATACAGACTCACCCGAAAGTATAAAAACTTGCTCACTAACAGACTCATATACCCTCAAACCCAACCGTTTAACATGACTCGAAGATATAAACGACTGAGAAGCCCCCGAATCAAACAAAACAAAGGTATGAATACCATTAACAAGCAATGTACCGGTGATAACGTGTGCATCCTCCTCAGCTGCTTTCTTCTCCATCATGAATAGCTTTCCACTGGTCTTCTGTCCACCTCCCTGGATAGTACTGGCTGAAGTGGTCGGCTTAGCAGCCGACCATTGATTGTTGTTGTTGTTCGTTGGTGGTTTCTGATAAGAATTACCGCCGTTGCGGTTGCCTCCACTCTGGTAACTCTGACTTCCCCGGTTTGCCCACGATCCAAATTTATCTATTGCTCGCGTAGCTCAGCGCAGGTCTCTGGAAAGTTCCCGGTGTACTAGAGCACTCATGTCTCTTGTGGCCTACACCACCACAGCTATAGCAGGTCACTCCCGAACTACCACTAACACTTCCACGGCCACGCCCAAAGGAAGCCCCAGCACTTATGTAATACTCCGTATTTATAAGTCTTGGGGTACTCTATCGAGTAGCCCTTACTCTGTCGAGTAAGGGTAAGTTGCGAGATAAAATAGTTTCCGACTGTTGGATACTCGATCGAGTAGGCCGGGGTACTCGATCGAGTAGAGAAGTACTCGATCGAGTACCTTGGGTACTCGATCGAGTGTCCTTTTTGGGGGAGTTTTCTCGGGTTTTGTTAATTATGCGATTAAGGTATTTAAACATAGTCGTCATTGTTTTAAATCACTTTTACAAAACCTAAAACCCTGTTTAAGAGAGAAAGCAACCAGTTCATCTTCCTAATCGCATCCTTAGCAATTCCCGGAGTTCAGACGGTCAGTTCTTGTCGTTATTCGTATCGTTGAGTTCCCTGCGTCGAGGGTAAGCTTTTAATATAATTTTTATAATGTTTTGTTAAGTTTGGTTAAACCCTAATTTAGAGATTGGGGGTTTTGTGTGTAGTTTGTGATGTGTAGCCTCTATGTGTTATATGATAGGAGGAGGGTTCGTAGAAGAGACTTGTTGATACTGGTTGTTGATACCGTCCGATCACAGTGCTTTCCAGGTAGGATTTCCTACTCAGTATTAGTCCCATAATGGGATATTGGTGATGTGTTGTAGTTAGTTGTTTGATATGATGATTGCATTGTGTTTGTGGTTGTGATTGCTGTTGATGGTTCTCGAGATGCGTTCTCGGCTGAGTGGGGTCACTTGCGGGAGTGACTTCACGCCCTAGTTTCGCCCTTCGTGGAACCCGCCACGGAAGGGGATGTGCACATTAATGGACAGGGTTATCGCTCGGTATGATGAGCGGGGCTTAGGTGGGAACGGCTGCGGTCCCCCATCGGCGAATGGGTCCAAAGTGGACGATCAATGATTGAGATGATTGGAATTGGTTGGTTGTGTGTGTGTGACAGTTAAGCCGTGTGTGTGTGACAGTTAAGCCGTCTGTTTATCTTATTGTTGATATATGTATTGAATTGTGTGATTAGTACTGACCCCGTTTAAATGTTTTAAAAATGTGGTGATCCATTCGGGGTGGTGAGCGATTATTGAGCGGTGTGATATGACGCGTATGGGATAGGCCGGGATGAGTCATCACGTGGCGCTTAGAAGTCTTCATTGTGTCGACGAAGTCTAGTAGCTTTGATAGTTTTAGTCAGAGACCGTATGAGAACCTTGTAATTCCTTTTATTAGTTTTGGTTCGAACATGTAATCACTTAATCTATAATTACTTTAAAAGTACATTTCTTTATTGTCTTATGATATTCAGTACCTCGGGCAACCGAGATGGTAGTATCCTTATACCTGAGTGGACCTGGTAAGGCACTTGGAGTATGGGGGTGTTACAAATGGTATCAAAGCGACGATTTTGGAACCTGTAACAAATGAACATAATGAACATAGGGAGTCTAATAAAATAAACCTGGTGTATGTGTAATGGGAGCCCCGACTGATGCTAGGTTTTGGGTGAGTAGGCGCCCTCACTTCAAAATCTTGGCCCCATGATACTTAAGCCAGTCACATGGTATGGGAACGTGGAGTCCGTGTGCATATGTGCGACGTGTATGTTAATTGTGCTGTATATGGTTTGTTGAAAGCATGTTGCATGATAGTTGGTTGACATGTTGGTTGGAATCGTTGGAAAAGTATATGAGAATGATGAATGATATGGTAGAAAAAGAAAGTAGTTCGTATATGATGATGTGTGATGAAGTGGATTTGTAATGTTGTTGTATTAGCAACATGGAAATAGGATTTGTAGTGTATGGGTGTTGTTTGTGTTATGAAAAGTTATGAAAATTTAAAACATGCGGGTAATACATGATTGAAAGTTGAATGTTATATGAGCATGATAGATGGTAATGTTTGGCTTTGGTAAGTAGTAACATGAAGAATAGAGGTTCAATGATATGTGTTTTGTATAACGAATTGGATGAAAAGCATGATGGTTGTTTATAACGTGGCACTTGATAACACGAAGTAGATTATTTTGTTAATTGTATGAGGAGTCGCGCAGATTTGAATGCATAGTTGTAATCATAATGTTGAAATAATAATGAATGCATAGTACGTTAGGGTATGTGAGATAACATTCGGGTAGTATTCACGAGTCTGCATGACTCGATCGAGTGGGTTTGATTCGATCGAGTGGGTACTTGTCGTTATTTTGACCAGAATCGTGTTTTTGGGCACTCGATCGAGTACCTCGGGCACTCGATCGAGTATGGGGTCACTCGATCGAGTAGCCGGGCTACTCGGTCGAGTAAGTCAGAGATCAGAAGGTCTGTTTGGGTTCTGAGTCGGGGCACTCGATCGAGCATGTTGGGCACTCGATCGAGTAGCCTCAACTCGATCGAGTAGGTTCTGGTACTCGATCGAGTGGGGTCTGTGCAGGTCATATGCGTATTTCGGGTCATATGTTTGTCTTTTGACATTCGTTGCATATTATGTTTAATTCAAAGGTGTTGTATTATTTCTTTATGCATTGTTTTACGTATGTGTTGGTCCTGAAGCGTAAGTTACCCAATCTTATGATGTAAAGAGTGGCACTATGATGAGTATGAGTTCGGTGGGGAGGACATGAGTTATATGTGATTATGATAGATGGTGGAAAAAGAAAAGGAAGATTGGTATAGTTTATTGAGGCATGGCGCACGTTTTGCGAGACGGGATGAGTGATATGATTGTGTGTTGAGTAATGTAAAAATAAGTGAATATAGACAAGGGATGATGTGAGTATAATGAACGTGAGAATGAAAAGATTGAAAATAAGAATGTGGATAGTGGCAGCTTAAGATGTGTAAAGAGTTAAGGAGGGAAATGGTTAGGAGTCGTGTGTGATGCGTGTCTAAAATACGATGTTTCACATTCTTTTCTACACGCATTTCAGAGCTCAGATGTGCAATATATGCCTATATTTCCCTATTTTCTTCTACTTTCGTGTTTTTGTACTTTATTGCAGAAATGTGAAGAATTCAACGGAAATCAAGCCAAATCCGTCCCGAGTGACTGCATTGCAAATGACGTAAAGGAATTGCTTAAGGAACGAGCTTGGTGCGCAATCCAAGGCCCAAAAGACAAGTCCACGAGTTAAAAGAAGTCCAGTAGCAGCTCGGCATCGATCGACCAGCCTTGTCGATCGATCGACCAATGCTCGGTTCCGAGAAGCTACTATTTGCTGAGGAGCGATCGATCGACCAGACTTTTTCAATCGATCGACCGGATTTCTATTTCGAGGCGAGAATTAGATGACCGTGAATCTTGAAGCCCGTGAAGTCTAGGTTTAGGAAATAAGTTGTTGCGTTGATTGCTATATAACGTAACAGAGAACATCAAGTTTGATATCAAGTTTTTATCTAAGTTTTACATCACAATACAGTACTTTAAGTTTTAGTTTATTTCCGAGTAACTAGGGTTTGGGATATCGATTTTAGCATTGGAATTCTGCCTTTGTTCTTAATCTTTCCTCTGAATTCTCGGTATTGATTCTGCCCTAATCTTAGTTTATTGTTTCGCTTTCATTATTAGTATAGAATTGATAGTTAGTGCCCCAAAGCCAATTATCATATTTTCGTTGTTGTTATTTACATTAAGCATGAATATAGTAATCGTTGTCAGTTTATTTGTTGTTTTTACCTTCACCATGAGTAGCTAAATCTTTAGTGCTAGGATGTAGGCGAATTATGGCATAGGCGGCATTAAATTAGGGAGATCTGTCTCGCGTGTTGGTCGATCGACTGACATTGCCAGTCGATCGACTGACCTCGTAGGGTTTTACTCGTTTTAATTGAATTTAATCTTGTATTTGACGAGTTGAATGCATGCGACCAGTTAGATACCTATTTCGTGACTGACCCATTAGATCGAAAGATAGGGAAAGTTATTTGACCATCAATTAAATCGACTAGACTGTGCTAAGATCGAAAAATAGGTATAGTTTAGACCATTAGTCGCTTTTCAGGACGAAAGTTAGAATTAGTGACATTAGGGACCTATAGCGAGATCGAGAGATGCTATTTGTTAAAGAGCGGACCGAGAGGACCTCTTTGTTTCCCGCCTTACCTAAGTTTGATTCAGACCGACTTAGTTTGCTGCCGCCGAAGCTATAATGACCCGACCATCCTAGTGCCTTTCTTTTATCTGTTAAATTCGTATTTTTAGTTTATTATCTTTGTTTGCTTTTAGTCTTAGACCAATTCAAACCAACCCCATAATTGTTACCTTTGATCGATCATAAAACAACTAGAATTTACAACCGCCTCCTTGTGGTTCGACCCTGTTACCACTAGCCTAGGTTAGTCTTAATAGGAAATTATAAATTTTATCTTTGGTACTCACAACGACGGGTATCAAATTTTTGCGCCGTTCTTGGGAGGCAATAGTCCTAATTTTAGTTGTTTTATTTTTTGGTCTTTCTTAGTTTAAGGGACATCCGTTCCTTAAACTTTTCTCATATTCTTTTTGTAGTTTCATCTTATGCGCAGTCACGGGTGAAGAATTAGTACAGTTGAACCCTGAGCTTGAGAGATCCTTGCGCGAGTTGAGGCGAACACAAAGAGTATTACCGACAGAGGAAGAGCCGAGTACTCGTCAAGCTATCACGAGAACGATCTGCTTCAAGAAGACCCGATCTTCACCCGTTTCCACTTTTTCAGCCGAGACAGTTACTTCTCCTGAAATTCCAGTCATGGCCGAGGAAGCAAGTATAGCTAGTTATTCTGAGCCGACACCGATAACTTATATAAGGGGTTCGAATTACGGAGATGCCGGAAATTCGAACCAAAGCTCGCCTACATTACCATGGTCGAGATAAATCGGTTTGGTGGAGCTGCAAATGAAGATGCAAAGAAGACATATGGAGACCTTTATTGACTCTCGCTGCTCCATTCCCCCACCAGCCGGCGTGACCCAGGATCAAATCAAAGAGACCATGTTCATCTTCTCCTTCGTGATGCTTTGCAAGGAGTGGTATAGAGATTTGGACCGGACCGCTCGGAGATCACGATTGGAATACATTGGCATTGGCGTTCTACAAGAAGTACTTTTCTGCTTCAAGGACGATCGCTATTAGAGCTCAAATCACGAGCTTTAAACAAGGGCCAGATGAGAATTTCCACGAGGCATGGGTCCGATTCAAGAAGTTAGTACGAACCAAACCGCATCATGGGTTCGAAAAGTGGAGTTTGTGCAATCATTTCTACAATGGGTTGTACGACGATGAGAGGGCCATTTTGGATGCTGCAGCCAACGGGAGATTTGCTGAAAATTTGGGAGCAACCAAGGGGTGGAAGATCATTGACGATCTAGCTACCCACAAGGCCGAGTATGGGAATTCGAGGGGAAACCAGAGAAGAGCTGCTGAATCCTCTTCTGTTGCTGCACTTGAGGCTCTCACCGCGAGATTTGACAAGTATGAGCTAGGAGGAGCCTTTAAGGGTGGGATGTACCAAGTCAACGCTGTGTCGGACGGTCCTTTCGTCTGTGAAAGGTGTGGAGTTGAGGGCCATGTCTCGAAAAATTGCCCTAGCCCTTTTGAATCTTGTGTTGCCTTTCAACACTATAGGCAGACAAACACCTACTACGAGCCAAGCCACCCAAACTTGAGTTGGAGGAGTCAAAATGTCCAAAATCCAACCCAACATCCGCAGCAGCCGTATGTCCCGCCTCATCAAAAGCAACAGCAGTACCAGAAGCCTCCTTATGTGCCGCAACAACAACAATCACAGAATTCTGAGTTCTCCGAGCTTAAGAATCTGTTGCTAAAGGAGTCCCAAGCAAGAGAGGCCGGGATGAAGTTACTTGAGAGCCAAATTGCTCAACTGGCTAGTAAAAGTAACACTCGAGCTCCGGGACACTTACCCACTCAACCCGAACAAAAGGAGACCCTAAATGCCATCACCTTGAGGAGCGGGTCCACCCTTGAGGGTCCTGCAATGGTTGAGGGTGCTGTTGAGAAAGTTGAGCCGGAAACAAGTCAAGAGAAAGCTTCAACGAACAAATCAAAGAAAAAGACGTCTGCCAGGCATTTCAGTCGATCGACTGAGATACCTAGTCGATCGACTGAAACACGAGTTCCGGAGCTTCGAATCGTACATCTCGGTCCGATCGGCGAGGGCGTGGTCGATCGACGAGATCACTGCGATCTTGAAGAATTTCGTCCTTTGATGCCAAATAATCTGCGAGACCACTTGTTTCGGGAACCACAATCCGAAGATTTTGGGGCGGACCAGTCTTGATGGGTCGGTCCCCGTCCCGAAGTTCGACCCAATGACGGTTAATGGTTCTCATTTGAGACGGTCTGAGGAGGGGTCTAGCTTCAACAAAGAAAAGGTGACGGACTTTCAGCCTAAGTCCAAGGATACCGGCACACGCGACTTAGAGGAGAGGGCTAAGGTACTCCTTACAGCCCCATATCCGGAGAGACTCGTGCCAACCAAAGAACAGTATCTTTCAAAAGTAAGTTTGAGAAAGTTATCCGTAGTCTAAATGTGCAAGTCCCCTTCCTTGAGTTAGTTAACCAAGTGCCAAAGATACACTAAATTTATGAAACAATTGTTGTCAAAGAAAAAATCGCTTGAACATGTTCACACTGTTGCGTTAACTAAAGAGTCTTGCTTCTACTTGTCTCACACTGCGCCCCATAAGTTAGAAGACCCGGCGCTTTTTCGTTCCTTGCAAAGATAGGTACCTTTTCTATCGAAAAGGCATTATGTGACTTAGGAGCTAGCATAAGTGTCATGCCCTTGAGTCTAGCTAGGAAGCTTAAGTTGACCAGGTTTGCAATAACTGAGATGACGGTTCAGATGGCTGACCGATCTGCGGTCGAGCCTATAGGAGTCCTAGAGGACATACCCGTCCAGATAGGGAAGTTTTTCTTCCCTGTTGACTTTGTTGTCCTTGACATGCCTGAGGATGACCATATTCCCATTATTTTGGGTAGGCCATTTCTGCACACTGCTGGTGCAGTTATTGATGTCGGTCTAGGAACCTTGACTTTCAAAGTGGGAAAGCAATCTATTGTCTTTGCCCAGCCGGCTAAGAAAAAGGATCCCATGTGGCCCGTCACTTGTAATACGGTCTCTGAAAAGAGATCGTACTTTGTGCTTCCCGAATCGACTATCCCTATTACTACTGGCTTTGTGTTAACCCCTCCGCCCCGGATTGGGAGCAAGATGGAGGAAGAATCAGTTGTTTTGGATAATGCAGGAGCTGGTTTGGGGAAGGGAGTACTACAAGTTACGCCAGCTGTAAAGCAGCCGATCATTCAAAGAGGAGGCCTGGGACGCTTAAGCTATGGGACTGATGAGGAAGTGGAGGATGAGCCAGCCAAGGTGAGATGGGCTAATTTGGACTCCGACGATTCCGAGGGAGTCCTTGATTGGGGAGATGACGAAGCTGATCAGCTGAGTTCTCCGACTGTCGACGCTAAGAAGGGTGCAACTGATAAGATGAGCACCATTGAGGCTACCTCTAGTAGCCAGAAGCCGACGAAATGGGCCATACCGTGGTCCTTCTTGATCAACTATTAGTTGATCATGCTCGTTATAAACTTCATTCTTTTTGCTTTGTTAAGACTTTTTTATTGCTTTTTGTGTGCGCGAAAACTTCGCTTTTATTTTGTTTGCTTAGGATTTTCAAGTACTTTAAACTTCGTTCTGGGTTTTGCGCAATTTTGGGCGTGTACTATTGTGCATTTGCAGGTATTTAGGGCTTGTTAGCTCTACTCATTGAGAAATTACGAAGAAATAAGAAGTACAAGAAGATTCCGATCGATCGGCCATCGTGGTCGATCGGCGAGTTGCGCTTTCCAGGAGCTTCTGATCCTGTTCACATGGTCGATCGACTACCCCTATAGGTCGATCAACCACTTCTGCTGCTGTACCTGTTCACGACCTCTCCCCTGCTGTGTTTGGTCGATTTGCGGACTTAAGGGAGTTTTCTACTCCACTTTATTTTCCGTCACAATTATTTATTTCTTCCATTTTCTCAATTGTGCACAGTTTTACCCTTCCAAATTGTTTCCTTCGGTCTTATGCGTGGTTTTGATTGTCTTTCGGCACTCTTATTGGTAGCATCTTGCACCACTTTGAAACCTCCTAGCTCACGCTGGTTTGGGGAGGTTTCCTTTGCTGCGCCTAAAGTCTTGTGAGTTCCATATCTTTCCTTTGTGTCTTGCTTATTTACTTTCTCGCAAATTCCCGCTTCTCTTTTCTTCATCACATGATTTTGCACAATGGGGACATTGTGCGATTTGGTTTGGGGAAGGGTTTTGCGTCGCATATTTGCTTGCATTCACGTTTACTTTCTTGCCTTGCATCGTTTATTTCATTTCTCATATATACAAGAAAATTCAAAATTGAAAAATTTTTTTTTTTGAAAATTCCATAAAATGCACGTTTATTTTAGCATATAGGTCGAGTCGGAACGGTAGTATTTCTATGATGATTTTGCTTTTGCACCTGTCTCGCCTAAGCCTGGCTAGATTAACATGTTATTAGTAGAATCGTAAAAGCATATCTACGAGTTTTCGTTGATTTATTTGCTGAACTTTAGACTTGACTTAGATTATTGGCAAGCTACATAATTTTTCTGAGTTTTAGAGCCTATAACTGGTGACATTCATGACCGGTTTATCCAGGAACGTGAGTATTACTCCTTATGAGACTTGTTTCCTTAATTTGCATGAATATGAATTTGATCTACTTAATACCTGTATGCATTCGGTATGTGGTTTGTCGACACATGTGGTAGAGGTTTCCTTTTCTCATTTTGCCCATAAGCTCCACACTGCCAAAAATATTCTTTTTTTTTTGTCCCATTTGCTACATCCTACATATAGCCTACCTCTGTCAAGCTAGTAGTCTGGTTTTTGGGATTGTTACTCGTTTTTGGTAGCCATTGCTCTTTTGAGATGAAGTTGGGAAGATGAAAAGAAGGAAAGAAAGAAATAAAAAGAAAAGAAAAATGAAAAAGATGAAAAAAATGATTCGAAAAAAAAAAGAGAGTTCTCAGATTTGTTCAAAGGCGATCGATCGATCGCCTAATATAGTCGATCGATCAAGTTCAAGAGAAAAAGAAAAAGTCAATTCGCATAATTTAATCCTTATCTTTTGGCGTTTTTTTGCTCCCATGTTTCATTTATATCTTATGGAGAGTTTTATTGATTTGATAGTTTGGAGATTGTGAGTTTTGTGCTTGTTATAGCACCGTTTCGTTTGATATTGAGCGAGAAGTTGGATGTTGCCACTTGGTTCCGTTTTGGTACTAGCTTGATCACCTGTACCCCCACTTTACCATGAAATGTTTTGCCTCTTCTTACCCATACCTCACATATCCCATATATACCTCGGCATGTGTCATTGGTCATCTGTTTGGTTGGAATGCGTATGTACGGTCGTAGAGATCACTTTCATATTTTATTGCTGGCATGTTTTCATAGGTCGTAGTTAGGTGAGAGTCTCTACAAATTAATTCCTCCTATCTTACATATATATCACCTGTGCTCACTTGAGTGATTTGAGCGACCCATGAGAGTCCAATTTGATAAGTCTCTATAGTCAACGGTTCAAAGAATATTTTTAACGACTTTATAATTCGTTTGCATGATTCACATTCCTGATTGATTGTTAGTTGTGCATTAAATTGGCTTAGGCTTTACATGTTGCATTTCGCTCCGAGATTGAACTCGTTCCATTAGGTCATTAGATCGAGTCTAGTTCTTGCTTGGGGACAAGCAAGGTTTGGTTTGGGGAGATTTGATGCGTGTCTAAAATACGATGTTTCACATTCTTTTCTACACGCATTTCAGAGCTCAGATGTGCAATATATGCCTATATTTCCCTATTTTCTTCTACTTTCGTGTTTTTGTACTTTATTGCAGAAATGTGAAGAATTCAACGGGAAATCAAGCCAAATCCGTCCCCGAGTAATCTGCATTGCAAATGACGTAAAGGAATTGCTTAAGGAACGAGCTTGGTGCGCAATCCAAGGCCCAAAAGACAAGTCCACGAGTTAAAAGAAGTCAAGTAGCAGCTCAATGGCCGATCGATCGACCAGCCTTGTCGATCGATCGACCAATGCTCGGTTCCGAAGCTACTTGTTTCTTTGAGGAGCGATCGATCGACCACCTTTTTAGTCGATCGACCGGATTTCTATTTCAGACGAGAATTAGATGACCGTGAATCTTGAAGCCCGTGAAGTCTAGGTTTAGGAAATAAGTTGTTGCGTTGATTGCTATATAACGTAACAGAGAACATCAAGTTTGATATCAAGTTTTTATCTAAGTTTTACATCACAATACAAAGATTTAAGTTTTAGTTTATTTCCGAGTAACTAGGGTTTGGGATATCGATTTTAGCATTGGAATTCTGCCTTTGTTCTTAATCTTTCCTCTCGAATTCTCGTATTGATTCTGCCTAATCTTAGTTTATTGTTTCGCTTTCATTATTAGTATAGAATTGATAGTTAGTGCCCCAAAGCCAATTATCATATTTTCGTTGTTGTTATTTACATTAAGCATGAATACGAATGTCGTTGTCGATTTATTTGTTTTTTTACCTTCACCATGAGTAGCTAAATCTTTAGTGCTAGGATGTAGGCGAATTATGGCATAGGCGGCATTAAATTAGGGAGATCTGTCTCGCGTGTTGGTCGATCGATCGACATTGCCGGTCGATCGATCGACCTCGTAGGGTTTTACTCGTTTTAATTGAATTTAATCTTGTATTTGACGAGTTGAATGCATGCGACCATTAGATACCTATTTCGTGGATCGACCCATTAGATCAAAAGATAGGGAAAGTTATTTGACCATCAATTAAATCGACTAGACTGTGCTAAGATCGAAAGATAGGTATAGTTTAGACCATTAGTCGCTTTTCAGGACGAAAGTTAGAATTAGTGACATTAGGGACCTATAGCGAGATCGAGAGATGCTATTTGTTAAAGAGCGGACCAAGAGGACCTCTTTGTTTCCCGCCTTACCTAAGTTTGATTCAGACCGACTTAGTTTCTTTGCATTAGAAGCTATAATGACCCGACCATCCTAGTGCCTTTCTTTTATCTGTTAAATTCGTATTTTTAGTTTATTATCTTTGTTTGCTTTTAGTCTTAGACCAATTCAAACCAACCCCCATAATTGTTACCTTTGACTGATCATAAAACAACTAGAATTTACAACTGCCTCCTTGTGGTTCGACCCTGTTACCACTAGCCTAGGTTAGTCTTAATAGGAAATTATAAATTTTATCTTTGGTACTCACAACGACGGGTATCAGTGTGGGTTATGGATTTATGTAGTGAAAGTTCGTTTAAAGGGGTTGAGAAGAGTAATATATAGTGAACTTTGTGGAGACATGTCGCGAGGTGTATTTGTAGACAGTGAGTGAGTTTGGGAGGTTTGGTTTATTAAAAGATGAAACTACTGTGTGATTTCCTTGGGTAATTAACGATATTAAATGAATTCTGATTTCTAGAGATGTAAAAAGGGGATGCAATTGTTTGAACATTAAACGTTGGTTCTATGGATAGATTAGTGGCAAGTATGAGTGATAGCATAATAAGAGAAGATCCATGGTAAGAAAGAGTGAGATGATGTCGGTAGAAAATAATGGAATTAAGTTTTGGAGCAACGAAGGGGTAACCAGATTTCTAAAGAGTTAGCTAGAAGGAATAAGGAGTTGAACTATTAATTGGTATTATTGAGTGTAAAGAGAAAAGAAGGACAAAAGTAAGCTGAGGAAAATGTTCACCGGAGCTATGTGATACAAAGATAAGAAATCATCGAAATATGTGATGGTATCACGAGGATGTTAGCTAAAGGTTATATAGGAGTTTCAGGGCAACATGATTGGTAATGAGTTTCGAGGAATTAAGGGAGTAAGAAGTTGGTGGAGTATTGGCACGATACGAGATATTTGGTGGAGAGTTGGATGACATTACAAATAAGATAGCATTGGGAATAATGTTGAGGTAATTTTGTGGATGGGTTTGATGTTCGTTATTTGCAATGTTAACCAAAAATGGTAGAAAAACCATGTTATTTTGATATGAGTGTAAGAGATTTGATATACGAGCAATGGTGGCATTGTGGTGTTATCACTAATGGCTAAGAGTGATGGAATATTAGAAAGGTAGCAATTCTAAAGAGGTTGATTTGGTAGGGACCTGATTGTTGTGTATGATTGTGAGAGGGTATAAGATGTGGTTAGATGAGGCGGACGCTATTAGTTGAATAGTGAAGGTGTGATTATATTTGGCAGGAAGTGATGGTTGTGCGAATGGGGGAATATGTTATGAGGGGCATATGAGTTAAACTCGGGCGGCAAGTAACCTTTTTCGAGTGGTGACTTACGTGGTCAGGATTGACTAGTTGGTTGTGATTACGGGTCTGTGATTTGTGTAAATGTTTGTGTGAGGTTCTGACCTCACAAGAAGTGGTATGGTGTGATAATTATAAAGTTGTTTTATGAATGTTCTGTAATATATATGTTGGACACGGTAATTTAATTTAATGATATCCAAAAAGGTCATAATTTGATTGATTTGACATAGCTAGTTATAATTTTATGTATATTGATAACACATGTGTATTCCGGGAAATGGTAGAGATGATGTTCATGAGATGCTTATCTGTTTATCCATATAATATGTTGCGTGATGATTTAATAAGGTGGATTTAAGTAAGTTTTTCTTGTCTGAGAAGTTATGCTAAGTCAGTATTTATGGGAATTGTATGCAGTTGTGATGTCTATCGGTGTGGTTGTGGTGCCTCGGGTGGTGATCCGGGCACGGTACATAGTGCTGTGATGCGGGTATTTTCGCACTACGGTGTGGCTGTTGGTGGCGGTGTTGTGATGCCGTCACCGGTTGTGGTGGAGTAGGCGGGATGATTATGATTCGGGTTTCAAAAGTACATACCAATTATACATAGATTGTTGTTTTGTTTGATGTTGCTCTCTGCGAGTGTCGGTTTGTCTTTGATAGACGGTTGTCTTGCTTATTCATGTTTTCTTTACCAGGTTAAGTTGGGAATGAGGTAGAGCATGATGTGAAATAGAGTTGTATATGTTTCGTTGTTGTCATGGGATAGTGATAATCATGATGGGACACGGTTGTGAGAGGTTGTTATGGTAATTTTGATCTTGTTTTCAGATGAGACATCGGTAGACAGGGTAATGGAAAATGATTCGTGGAACATGTGTTGTAATGAGCTGAAAGCGGCAGGTAGTTCATAATCTTTTGTTGAGACAGTGAGTGTAGGGTGTTGGGGAAATTAGTGCCATGTTAAGTTGTGTATGAATTTTGCGGTAATGAAAGAAAGAACTTGAGGATCTAGTGTGCGTGTACGTAACGAGTGCGGATCGTGAGTTATGCTTCTGGGAGATAAGTGCCTTACGTAGAGAGGTATGTTGGTTGGCAGTAATAATGAAGAGTGGGTATGGTGATTTGCTACGAGTTTATGGTATAGGTTAGGTGCGCTGACGAATGAGTTGAGGAATGGGAAATGTTTATGTATGGGAGCCTTGGATATAAGAATGGTGAGTGTTTGGTTTATAGACTGTTATCTTTGACATGTGGTGGTACAGAGGGTAATGAGATATAGATATGGTTTGGTATTAGTGAGTTACGAGGACGTAACATTTGTCTTAAGAGGAGTAGGATGCGATAAAACAGATTTTGATGGTTGTACATATGGTAATATATTCGGAAGTTGAGTCTTGATGTAGAATAAAAGATCGATTCGTGTTGTGGGTGATTTTATTAAAGGTCATGACCGTGCTTGTAGTAGCGTGATGTTTAGGAGTGTGAGAATATTTCGCTAGTATTGACAGTTGGATGATGAGGTTACGAGTGTGATTAAACTTCGAGGACGAAGTTCCTTTTAAGGGTGGTAGAATGTAACATCCTGTTTGATGTCTATGAGTGTCTTGGTATTGGATTTGATAGTTGATGATATTATGGAGCTAGCAGCATTAGAGGATGGTAGTTGGTTATGTATGGAGTTGGTGTCGTGAGAGATATATATGTGGTAGATACGATATAGTGAGTCATGTTGTGGAAGTAAACATAGTTGGTGGAGTGGGTGTTAAGAGTTCATGTTCTATGTTCGGTCGAGTTCTTGAGTCCTTAGCTAAGTTGTTGTGTCTTGGTCGAGTCTGTATGGTTGTTTTTATGTATGGGTTGAACTTCGGGGACGAAGTTCCTTTTAAGGAGGGAAGACTGTAATACTCCGTATTTATAAGTCTTGGGGTACTCTATCGAGTAGCCCTTACTCTGTCGAGTAAGGGTAAGTTGCGAGATAAAATAGTTTCTGACCTGTTGGGTACTCGATCGAGTAGCTGGGGTACTCGATCGAGTAAGGGGGTACTCGATCGAGTACCTTGGGTACTCGATCGAGTGTCCGGTTTTACGGGGAGTTTTCTCGGGTTTTGTTAATTATGCGATTAAGGTATTTAAACATAGTAGTCATTGTTTTAAATCACTTTTACAAAACCTAAAACCCCGTTTAAGAGAGAAAGCAACCGTTCATCTTCCTAATCGCATCCTTAGCAATTCCGGAGTTCGACGGTCGAGTTCCTGTCGTTATTCGTATCGTTGAGTTCCCTGCATCGAGGGTAAGCTTTTAATATAATTTTTATAATGTTTTGTTAAGTTTGGTTAAACCCTAATTTAGAGATTGGGGGTTTTGTGTGTAGTTTGTGATGTGTAGCCTCTATGTGTTATATGATAGAAGGAGGGTTCGTAGAAGAGACTTGTTGATACAAAATTTTGATACCGTCTGATCATTGTGCTTTCCGGTAGGATTTCCTACTCGGTATTAGTCCCATAATGGGATATTGGTGATGTCTTTGTAGTTAGTTGTTTGATATGATGATTGCATTGTGTTTGTGGTTGTGATTGCTGTTGATGGTTCTCGAGATGCGTTCTCGGCTGAGTGGGGTCACTTGCGGGAGTGACTTCACGCCCTAGTTTCGCCCTTCGTGGAACCCGCCACGGAAGGGGATGTGCACATTAATGGACAGGGTTATCGCTCGGTATGATGAACGGGGCTTAGGTGGGAACGGCTGCCGTCCCCCATCGGGCGGTAATGGTCCAAAGTGGATGATCAATGATTGAGATGATTGGAATTGGTTGGTTGTGTGTGTGTAACAGTTAAGCCGTCTGTTTATCTTATTGTTGATATATGTATTGAATTGTGTGATTAGTACTGACCTCGTTTAAATGTTTTTAAAACTGTGGTGATCCATTCGGGGGTGGTGAGCAGTTATTAAGCAGGTGTGATATGACGCGTATGGGATAGCTGGGATGAGTCATCACGTGGCAGTTAGAAGTCTTCCGCTGTGTCAGACGAAGTCTAGTAGCTTTGATAGTTTTAGCTGTAGACCGTATGAGAACCTTGTAATTCCTTTTATTAGTTTTGGTTCGAACATGTTATCACTTAATCTATAATTACTTTAAAAGTACGTTTCTTTATTGTCTTATGATATTCAGTACCTCGGGCAACCGAGATGGTAGTATCCTTATACCTGAGTGGACCTGGTAAGGCACTTGGAGTATGGGGGTGTTACAACTTAACCCTGACCCAGAAGAAAACCCCTTAGACTGATTGTGGTTGCCTTTCTTGTGATTAGATTGGCCACCACCCTCGCTCTCAGACTTCCTTTTCTCACCACCTGACCTCTCCTGAGCCATCTCCACCAACCTCTCAGCTCTCCCAGCCCTCTCATAAGCTTCCTTAACATCAGTAAGGACTCCCACGGGTAACTTATCCATAATCTTAGGGGTCAACCCCCTCTCAAACCTCAACGCCAAATTCTCCTCACTCAAACCCATATCCTCAGCATACCTAGACTTGTCATTGAACTGCCTGTAGTACTCGGCCACAGACATCTCAGCGGTCATCTTAAAACTGTCAAACTCTTCTCTCAACTTACTCCTCACATGCTCCGGTACGAACTCCTTTCTCACAGCCCTATGAAACTCCTCCCAAGGTATAGCAGGTAAACCTTGGTTTGTATATATCTCCTTAGCACTCACTTTCACTGTATCCCACCACTTGCCAGCTGCCTCCCTCAGATAGAACGCAGCCTGTTCCACCCTCATCTCATCAGGACAGTGAACCAAATCTAATATGTTCTCCATCTCTCTAAGCCAACTATCAAGAAGGTTAGGCTCTCCAACTCCCTTATACTCTTTCGGGTTAAACCTCGCTATATAGAGGCTGATTTTAGAATGATCAACCTCTTTCTCCTTATCCTTATCCTTATCCTTCCCCACAGTCTTTAAAGCCTCAGTGAGAGCATCCTGATGCTCCAACATCTTAACGATGTCATCTATATTCATAAGCTCAGCTCTCGCATACAAAGCAGTCTTCTTGGGCGGCATCTTGAAACTATAACAGAAAAGGGGTGGATATAAACATACGCACTAAACCTCAAAACACGAAAACAAGCTGCCCATACCCTACTCGATCGAGTTCCCAAACATACTCGATCGAGTAGCAGGCTACTCGATCGAGTGCCCAACATACTCGATCGAGTGCCCCAACATCAGACCCCAAACAGACCTTCTGATCTTTAACATACTCTACTCGATCGAGTGACCCCCTACTCGATCGAGTGCCCGAGGTACTCGATCGAGTGCCCAAAAACACGATTCTGGACTCAAAATTGTCAAAAACCCACCCGATCAAGTCAGTCCCACTCGATTGAGTCATGCTAACTCAGAAACGCTACCCGCATGCTATGTCATATGCTAACATGCTAAAACTTTATAAAATCGACGTTATAACATAACTAAACATACAATGCTACGCATCCTTTCATACGATTCACGAAATCATTATATCATGCTATTAAACGCCACATTGTAAACATCTAACATGTTTTCATTCCAACAACAAGTCTACATATATCATCAACCTTTTTTCATATTCTCAGCTTTATACCTCCCCAACAGTTACACACACTTCGTCACATTCACACACAAGTTAACCAAACAACACATATGACCTTGACTTACACCCCCATGTGACCGGTTCAAAATTGTAGGGCAAGTTCGCGACTTTAGGATGTCTCCCAAGCCTTTGCATTAGCTCCTACAACTTTTACCCCGGGTTCATTTTAATTGACTCCCTATGTTCATTAGGTTCATTGGTTACAGGTTTCAGGATCGTCGCTCTGATACCATTTGTAACACCCCCATACTCCAAGTGCCTTACCAGGACCAATCAGGTATGAAGGTATTACCATCTCGGTTACCCGAGGCAATGATAATCAAATAACCAATAAAGAAACAATATTTAAATAGAAATACTTAGTGAAGGGTTACAATTCTCGAAACCAAAACCAAAAGTATAATACATGTCCTCAAACCGATCATTTCTTGTTCTAATCAAATGTAAAGAAACTACTAAGCTACAATGGAAGACTTCTATCATCATATCGTGGCAATCCCAGCTATCCCAAAGACTCATCTCATACCTGCTCAATATCTGCTCACCATCCCCGAATGCATCACCGCAGGTTTACAAAACAACAACCGGGTCAGTACTAATCACACAATTCAATATATATAACAACAATAAGATAAACAGACAAAACTTGATCCATTGTCACACACAAACCACACCAATTCCAATCATCTCAATCAATGACCGTCCACTTTGGACCAGCCACCCTCGCCAAAGATGGGGGACCGCAGCCGTACCCACCAAATCCCCTCTCCTCATAATGAGCGATAACCCTGTCCATTAATGTGCACATCCCTTCTGTGGCGGGTTCCACAGAAGGCGAAACTAGGGCGTGAAGCCACTCCCGCAAGTGACCCCACTCAGCTGAGGACACGCCTCGAGGACCATAGACCACAATCATAATCACAATCATCACAATACAATTACTATATCAAAAAATCAATCTCAACACATCAACAAACATCCCATTATGGGACTAATACTGAGTAGGAAATCCTACCTGGAAAGCACACTATCAGACGGTCTCTACTGCTGTATCAATAAGCTTCCTCTACGAAACCTCCTCCTATCATACAACATACAAATGCTACCAAATCACATAATACTCAAAAACCCCCAAATCCCTATATTAGGGTTTAACCAAATCAAAGGAAAGACAAAAAAAAAGGGTACATAGATCTTACCCTCGACGCAAGGATCTCAACAGTATAACCAACGATGAGAACCGACCTTCCAAACTCCGGGATTTGCTAACGATGCGATTAGGATTAAGAACGTACTTGCTTTCTCTCTTTAAGAGTAAATTAGGTTTTGCAAAAGTGTTTAGTAAAGTGACGACGAAGGTTATATATATTAATCGCATAATTAACAAAACCCGAGAAAAACTCCCCGTAAACCGGCTACTCGATCGAGTACCCAAGGTACTCGATCGAGTACCCCCTTACTCGATCGAGTATCCTAGTTACTCGATCGAGTACCCAACAGGTCAAAAACTTTTATAAAACACAACTCACCCTTACTCGACAGAGTAAGGCCAACTCGATAGAGTACCCGAAGACTCATAAATACGGAGTATTACAATTAGGTTGTTCATCAGCTTGAATACAAGACGTTGAAGGTTCACCAAGTGGTATGATTTGCCATTCTGGTTTTGGTGGTGAACAACATGACTGTATTGGTTGCAAAGCTTCACACATCACGTCCAATGCCTTCAACAATTCAGCTTTAGACCACCCACACAATCTCTCCAGATTATCCCCACTATTACCCTCCACACTCTCCTGGACATTACCCTCCTCATTAATGTCTTGTTGAGATAACCTAATACCATCTACCATATCATCTACAGCTGTAACTAATTTAGAAACTGTTGCTGAGGAAGGTAGTTTGTTGAGAGCTTGGCTAGCAAGAGATTTGTACTCCTTGAAAGCTTGAGCCATGACCTTTGCGGATTGCGCAAGTTTATTAACAAACTCAGTAGTACTACCTGAATTGTTAGGTAGAGGAGGATCAACCTTTGCAGAAAGCGGAAGTTTATTAATAAACTCAGTAGTACAACCTAAGTTGTTAGGTAGAGAAGGATCAATAGGTTCTTCATCTTCAGAATGTTGGTGTTCAGTCGTTGGATTTGAAGACTGCCTAAACTCAATAGTTGGAAGCAGTAAAGGTGCATGTGGCTTATGTTGAGTGATGACCATTGGAGGCTCAATAGAACCCCTGCCGAAAGTTTTCTTGTCCGAATTTTTGTCATTCACTTCCTCCTTAACTCTCTGGGATATAGCTTCTTTAGTCCAAGTTGAGAGCGTTGGAAACTGCCGAGTAACAAGGCCTGATTTGAAGACACATCGGTCAAGATAAATGAAAACCAAGACCATAATAGGTCCACCAAACCAATTTTCTTTCAGCTTTTTGGTCTCCCACTCCTCCTTTTGCCAAGACTCAACTTGGGCAGCCAATTTGCGTTTGATGAAATTGCACCAGTTGAATTCGGAGATCAAGTCAATGTTTACCAAACTTTTAAGAAGTCTCAAACTTGCCCGATCCCTACAACACCGCCTAAAAGAGCATTGAAGATATAAATGATGAAAGTGCGTTTGAAATCATCTCCACCATCTCATTGTGTAGAGAGCTTGTGCAATATGTCTTTGACCTCAATGGAACTACCTTTGTAGTGACTTTTGAACTCCTCCAAAACAGACAAATAAGAATGGCACTTATCTCCAATTTTTGCTTCTTCCACAATGTTTGGACCCATTGGCAATCCCAGGCACAGATGGATATGTTCCTCTAAAACAGGGAGTTTCCCACCACACAACGATCCTTTAACGGGGTTGTAATTCGAAACTAGCCAATACGCCAAGTGACCCGGAACAACATCTGTTTTAAGATGCAATAGAGAACCAAATCCCATTTGGTGTATAGCTTGAATCTGGTTATCTGATTGTGGATTCTCCTTATTGTTGAGAAAGTTGTAAAGCCCAGCAGGAGACATCCGAGTCCTCAATACAGGCAGTCTGTCTTCGTAAATTCTTTTCTTTTTTTGTAGCTGGCTCAGAGAGTGGTTTAGTAGCTTCAGTAGGTGCTTCAGTAGAATCAGCAGCTGGTTCAACACGTCGCTTCATCCTGGCTTGGCTTGCAAACTAAGTAAGGCAAAATAAGGCAGTTGTAATTCGTTAATAAGTAAATGCAAACTAAGTAAGGCAAAATAAGGCAAAATAACATCAGAATTAAAATCCAAAATGTAAACATTTTAAGTAAGTTTGACAACAGAGAAGGTGATTTCATCCACTTATTAACAAGTATAACAATATTATCTTCCAGTTTCACAACACAAGGTATGAGATTCACACAATTAGGTCCTAGCTTCACACAAGTAGGTCCTAGATTCACGAAATGCAAATGAGATGTAGCTACTGAAAACTTAACCAGCAATACTTTTTTAAACTGGCAATATAGAACATGCATCCAAAAGAACATTAACCAACAATAAGATACTGAAACATGCATCCAAAGAACATGCATCCAAAATAACGATAAAGTAATCACAAAACCATACGCACGCAAGCTTACAAAAACTGGCAATATAGAGACTACTAAAATTGAACGAAATAAGCAAGAGAATCGAAATCTACTAAAAAAATGGAAAGGAACATACGAAAAAGAGGAGAAATCGACTTCAATTATGCTCGCAAAAACCATAAACCCTCAATAACAAAAACCTGCATAATAAAAACAATAATTTGACGAATTAAAGAAGTTGATTGAAAATTATGGTGAAGAATACGAAACAAAAGGAGGATGAATCGAAACTTGAGAAAGTAGATAGAAAATACCTAATTTGCGGATGATAGCGACAGTAGAAACGGTAATGTTAATGGCAGACGAAAAGCTCAATGATAATGGCGGATAATGGTGAAGACGGAAGTGAAATTGGAGCACTGAATATGGAAGTTGAAGAGAGAGACAGTTAGTGAATATGGAAGTTGAAGAGAAAAAGAAGTTTGTATTCCTAAGTTTGAAATTGTGAAATTTTGTCATGATAGTGGATCTTTACTTAAGAAGTTTGTATTCCTAATTTTGTGAATCTTGGAACTAATTACGTGAAACTAGAGCATGAAATTGTGAAACTTGGTCTTGAATAGTTGATCTTCACCTTTTACTCAATGTTGTGAATCCTGGAACTTATCTTGTGAAACTGGAACATAAAATTATGAAACCTAGACCTGAATCTAGCATTAAGTATTTTTGTGAATTTAGTCTTTAGTCTTTTTTATAATGTGGATTTTGTGAATTTAGTCTTTAGTCGATGTCATTGTTTCCCAATGAAGTAAAGCCTGAATCCAAAGATCATTTCCCAATTTAGCTTTGAATCCAAAGATCGTTTCCCAATAAAGTAAAGCCTTTAGTTTATGACATTAAACATGTAATTGTGCCAAAGGTATATCCAGACCTGAATCCATTAATCATGTAATGTACATAATACAGAAAAAGATGCTAATGAAATGAGAAGGCTTGCATTAAACATCGTTGTCTCTCAATAAAAGACCGTCGTACGAAGTAGAGCCGTCTCATCTTATGGTCAATTCCAAGTTTCACAATTTCTTGTAGCATTACATTCTCGACTACTCAATACATTCTTGACTACTCAAATACAAGACTACAGACTAATCAATTCATGATTAATGAAACACCTATACCATTACAAACAAACAAGGTCATATGGCCGAATTTCACCATTTCGAATACTGAGTACATCAACACAAGATAGATATAGCAGGCCTGCTGAAGCAACAGATGTCCGCCAGTGAACACATATCCATCGGAGAAAGATCATTTGCTTGCAAAAAGACTGTCATGTCATCAATGAAACACCTATACCATCAAAAACAAGTAACAATTAAGAGATTTTCACCAAAATTATTTACAAAATGTTCACCAAAGTTATGACCAAATGGACTTTGCATTAATTTTAAGTCAAGGAAGTGTACTGTTTTTGTATTTTTATCCCTTTTAAGAAGTTCCAATATTATCTTCCTTCGATAGTCCGTCAATTTCTACAAAAGAGATTTTCATACAGTATATATTTAATATGTAGCAATTGCAAGGTAGGAGGCAAAACCCGTAAATTTATACCTCAAAATATTCACTATTGGTCCATAAACTTTCATTGTCCAATGCATCCAACCATTCCAGCACAAACACTCCACAATCAAAACTACAAATAAATAAACATTTATGACTAAAAGAAACATCTCAAGTGAAGATCAACTATTCAACCATTCATTTCAGCAATATGGGATTGGGTACTTGGTTTTGGTCAGAGAGCACTAGTAGAAAAAGTCCTATTTATATCGCCACTATAACATCATTTCTTACTAAAAACGATGTTATCGATCTAACTATTTTTAATTACATCGGTTTTAAACAAAAACGATGTTAATTATTTTAACATTTATTATTTACATCGGTAGTTAACATCGGTTGTTATAAAACCGATGTTAATTTTTTGGAGTTACATCGATTTCAACAGAACTGATGTTAATCTTTTTAGATAATATATTCAATACATCGGTTAGTTCATTTATCAACCGATGTAACAATTATACAATGTTCACGACTATCATTCACAAACCCTATTTCTCATCTAATAAGCAAAAAATTACCACGTCCCTTCAGTTCCCCCACAAATTAAAAACACGTACTATGATCTTTTATCAATAAAATTAAACCACTAAAAATTTCCGCAAAACCCTAACAACTGCCTTACCGTCACGCCCTCTTCCTTCATCGTCCTTATCGTCGATCAATTCATCCTCACCAGCCGCCCTCCTCTTCACACCAGTCGAGGCCTTTGTCGAATTCCTCTTTACACCAGACCATTGTTGTCTCGCCGGCGAAGCACCCATTTGTAATTTGAAACGTGAGACGAAGCCACGGTGAAACACTTCTTCTTTGACAAAGCCTCAATTGGAGACGTCTCTAACGTTGCTTGCTCGATTCCTTCAAATTATCCTAGGCAACAACGATCTCAGGTACCAAGCTTTGTGTTTTATTTATTTATTTAAATAATTATTTTTAAATTACATTTTTTATCTATGTATTTGTGTGTTGAATATAATAGATACGGGGATATGGGTTGCCGTGTTTAATCATAGTGCCTGAAATGCTGCTATAACAAAGAACTAGCGGCACTAATCATAGTTTTAACTCTTACTAAGTAATTAAGAGTAGTAGTTACTAATTATCTAGGTAAAATGGATAGATTAGCACTACTGATAAGTGGAATTAGAAGGTCTGAGTTAATGGCAGTGTGGTGGGAGATCAATGAGTCAACTCAGTGGCAAGATGTTATCTTTTTCTCTTTCTGGAGCTTATGCACTTGTTTCTGCTATAGCCTTTGTAATTATTTTCTCCTCTTTTGTCTCTCAGCAA
This sequence comes from Silene latifolia, assembly GCF_048544455.1. Taxonomy (NCBI): domain Eukaryota; kingdom Viridiplantae; phylum Streptophyta; class Magnoliopsida; order Caryophyllales; family Caryophyllaceae; genus Silene; species Silene latifolia. The sequence goes on along the minus strand of NC_133538.1, from coordinate 306,754,851 downwards.
GTCTTGCTTGTGACGGTCGTAAGCTTCTGACGTCTCATAAACCCCTTTCCTTTTTAATGTTATATAAATCACTTGTGAGGGTCATCATAACTTTGTCACCGTCACGAGTAGGAATTGTTGTTTTTTGTTTTGCTTTTGTTTGCTTGATTGATTGTGTCATAATTTGAGTGTTTATAAGTTTATCGGGTTCTTTTGATTGTATACGTTTTTTTTAAAAATATTTCATCGGTTTTGTGACATTTTAAGAGTTGAAGTGTTGCTTTTGAGGTAATTTGAGTTGATGTATAGTTTGTAATTGAGGAAAAAGGTTGAAAATATTCTGGGGTTTGATTCTTTTTAGTTGCTGGTTGATAAAGTTCAGTTCTTTCTCGCAATTGTGGAACATTTCCATAGGATTATATAGGAGTAGTTGGAGTTTCATCCTATTGTTTAGGCACGTTGGTTTTGTTTGAAAATTGGTTGAATCTTTGGACTTCAGCTGTTTCAGCTTATCAAGGGAGCAACTACAATGGTTGTTCTTGTTTTGGTTCTTATTAACAAACCCGAGATTGTTGCAATTCATCTTTTACTGGATGGACATCGCGTTATACTTGTATATGATTTAGAAATCGGATGTGTTTTAAAGAGTTATAGATGGTTCATTTAGTTCAGTTGAGTTTTATGCAATAGAATCCAGTTCATTTGCTTTATGCAAGCTTTTTTTTGTTTCATCTTAGTATCATAATTCAGAAGTCGCACCTAGGTTTCAGTGAAATTTACAAGAATGATCTTCATCTTGCTTACATATCGGTGGAATATCATTCATACTCATTCAAGCTTTTAAGTTTACTTTTTAAATAGTTGTCGTATTTCTAGAATCATGTCGATATGACGGGGGTCGCTGAAGGTTTTTTTTTTTTGGTCAGAATGTAAGCATTTTCCATTCATCATATATAGCACAATAAGCCATACAGTTTCGCAATCAAAGATTGCCATACATACTGCCCACTACTTTATCTAATGGAAAACATACCATGATATAGACCCCTACACAACATCTAGTTGTTCCAACCATAATCTATTTGTCACTAAATGTTTCACAGGGATAGTTTTTTTAACTCGCACCATAATCTCTAATCTGATTTTCTGAACAATTAAACGAGGAACAGGAACAACAGCATCAAACCTGCACCTATTCCTGGCATGCCACACAGCATAAATCAAAGCCATAATACTTGCAGCCACAACCTTCCTCTGAAACATGGATTTAAACGACATCTGCGCCACCAGACCCGGAAATCATTGCGGGACAGTCCATCTTCAACCAATGGTTTAACAGTTTCAAACATCTAATACTGAAGCAACACAGGAAGAATAAGTGATCATGACTCTCCCCGTCTGTTTCACACAGTAAGCACAAAGTATTAGAGCATATAAGCATCCTTTGAAGTCTATCTAGAGTTAACGACCTTTTACTCGCACCCACATGCAACCAATAAACTGATGTTTGGGTACTGCCACATTACTCCACACAAAATGCCTCCAATCTATTTTCATGCTTTGAGATTAGTTAACCAAAGAAATCACCAACATACCCTGCAACAACAATAGACTTCACCCAACATATTCTTTTCCATGCCCAGCTAGTATCTTGACTTGGTGTATAAGATTTCCAATCTGAATCTTTTATATAAATCGTATGAATCCACTTGACCCACAAGTGATCCTCCTTATTTGCAATCCACCAAACATATTTTGCAATGGTTGCAATATTCATCATCCTTGCATCCATCACTCCCAGGCCACCATTCTCCTTAGGTTTACACACCGACTCCCAAGCCACCGGAGGTGTCTTCCCCATAGTATCGATCCACTCCATAAAAAGTTCCCGCAAATGGCTTCCAATTTCTTCATCACAAACACTGGTAGGGTAAAAATCCTAACCCAATAGCTTTGAATGCTAGTGAGCACAACTTTAACTAGAGTAAGTATGCCACAATAAGACAGCTTCCTGGAACCTAGAGCCCTTATTCTATCTACCATTCTTTCCACAAGCGAGAGCATCAAGCATAGAAAGTTTCTTAGGAGAAATGGTAACCCCAAATACTTGAAAGGCATGTGTCCTAATCTCATCCTGATACTTCACAAGCTCCACTTTACTCTCCACTTCTACCCCATTCATATAAATATTGGATTTATCCAAGTTCATAGTGAGCCCGAGGGCTTATAGAAAAATGGCAAATAAGAGGGGTGAAGGGTCGTTGAAGGGTTATCATGTAGTTTGTTTAATTGTCTATATTTTACTCTTTAAAGCTCTTAAATTTTAGATTTTGGAGGAATTTAATTATAGACGAATGAATTTTCGCCTTTCAACTACTATAGTGATCATCAATACACATGAATACTCAAATTACCAACCTTTATCTCTAATTATCTCTTTTCAATGTTGCCTTATTTTAAGTTTCTCTACTTTGAACTATAATTTTGTAGGTTAACAGAGCAAGTTTTGTTCTAGACATCGTGTTAATTATTAATCTTCATCATTGTCTTCTTGGTCTTGCTTAATACCCAATATTTTTCTTGGTTTTGCAGGTTAACAGAGCAAGTTTTGTTCTAAACATTCTTATGTAAGTCCTTCTTACTATTTCTATCTCTTTATTTGTGTTTCTATTTTTGTTTGTGAATATTATGGTGTTTCTTTGTACTCTCCTACTGAGTAATATTTTTTGTTCAATTGCATGGCCATGTTGTTGAACCCAATTTCAAGTACATACTTTTTCACTATACATGTGATGAGCAATTGAGTATTTAAATTTTTGTAAGACCTATGATCTTGCAGCTAAAGCTAATACCTCTATTTTATCTAACTTCTCTGTACTTCCGTAGTTTGTATATATCTATATGGAGTAACTTATAAAACAAGAATCATTTTGACTTTTGTGAAAATCCTTTGATTTCAATTTTTAATCATCATAATCAAATTCGTTGTTGATTATGTGCTAATGGGCTGTAATTGTAATACCATTCAAATTTTGACCATTACATATAATTGGGGAGATGCTTTGCATTCTTAATAGGATATTAAGATTGATCAAATTCTACTTCATTTTGGCGTAAATACCTCATCGGTGCCTTGAACTGCCTTTGGTATGGTATGAACTGTCCCTTGAACTGCCTTTGGTATGAAATGTGCCTTGAGCTGCCTTTGCTACCATTTTCTTGTTTGTATTGATTGGTAAGGAGCCTTTATAGTCATATGATGGCAATGTTTGTCCAATACGTAGATTTGGTGCCGATTTGGTGCGCAAACTGGGTGATCTTGTTTAATATATATGATTGAGGTGTTGAGTAGCAAACTGAACCAATTACGCCTAGTTAACTCACTGATAGACTTGAGATTATTTATGCTACTCCTGTATGTTGATGCATATGTAAACTGTTTGAATTTTAATGTATAGATATTGTTCGTATAGAATTTTTATGTATATATATTGTTCGTATTTTCTAAGTGTCTACCTCTTCCTAATCCATGTTCTTCTATGTAGTGTGTTTCAGGTTCGCAAATGACAATTGAACAAATGAACGAGGTTCGAGAGCTTTGGTCGCTTTATTGTGGAGAGAACGTCTAGAGTATGTATGGTTTAGTTTTCTAGAAATTGTAAGTGAAAATACACATTTTGCGTCGTAGAAGCGTGTAGTGTACGTTTTAAACTACATTGAATGGACGGAATTGTATACCCTATGACATTTTTTTTTGTATAATAAATTTTTAGTTGTGTTTGAATTGTTGGAAGGAATGAGATGCAGGGTGTTATTATTTGTATATTGATTCATTTTGCAGACCCCTAATAGTGTAAAAATTCACAAATAGGTTATGAGTAAATCGTCATTTGTGAACCTCAAACATACTACATTAGTTTCATATTACATCAGTTTCAGATCAAAACTGATGTAATTGAGACCAAAACCAATGTAATTGAGACCAAAACCGATGTAGAATCGTGTAGTATAAGATTGTCATTTACATTACATCAGTTTCAGACCAAAATCGATGTAATTGAGACACTATTAACATCGCTTTTCACCTATAACCGATGTTAGTAATATACTATTTACATCGGTTTTAGACCAAACCCGATGTAATTGAAACACAATTAACATCGGTTTTCACCTATAACCGATGTTAATTGAATACTTATTACATCGGTTCTAAAACCGATGTTAAGGTAAAAATACTAAATACGTCGCCCCCAGAAACATCGCCACAAAAGCGATGTAATTGGGGTAAAATAACCGATGTCAATGAGACTTTTTCTACTAGTGGAGGGACCATTCACGTCCGTAATCAACCATTCAAACTTGTACGATAAAAACACAAATATAGCCTAAAAAACGAAGATACATGGTTACATACCATCACTACTACAAAAATAGACCTAATGCAACATTTCGTGTGCAACACTTACGGTTTGTGTTGCAATTTTCAGTTAATTAAGCAACGCTTAATTTATAAATGTTGCTTTTACTTACATAGGGCAACACTTTAATATAAGTGTTGCAATGTATTACTCGAAGTGCAACGTTTTTATACAAATGTTGCATTTTGTCGCAACACTTGTGTAACACTTATATCACATAAGTTATAAACCCTTTAAAAAAATTTCATTTTTTTGTTCAAATTACTCAAAACATTTTACTGAAAATTTTGTTTGTGCGCCACTTTTTGTTTTTTTGGAATCTCCCATCAATAATCAATATTATTATTCAATCACTACTACAAACCATATATAAGAAACCGGTTATATATATTAACTGATTTCTTTAATATAAGAAACCGGTTAAAGGTAAAATGGGGTCTCCTTGGTAATTCATATGAGACCGTTTCATAAAATCCGGTCTATTTGAAATGACGCGTCCCACTTCCAACCCCTTAATCTACTAACTCAAAAGGAAAAAGAAAACAAAACTTCCTCAGTAAAAAATAAAACCCTCCATCTCCCCACCTTCATCTCCGTTCTCCGCTCAGTCAAACTCACGCTATCTCTAATCAATTACGATCTTCATTGGCCTCGCCACCGACTACCTTCTTCATCTGCTATAGCGTTGAGCACGACTAAAACCCCCAAATCAATTGTCCTAATCAGTCGTCGATAATTCAATGGCACGGAATTAGGGTTCTTTATAATGGGGCGGTTATTGAGGGACTTTCTCGCATCAATCGACGGTAATTTCATGCTCAAATTAAGTATAAACCATTTTCAATTTATGGATTTTTTTCAGTCTTTTTGCTATTTGCAAATTCCACTGTGGTAATTAGCACTTCTGATTTTGTACCTAATTTCATTTTAATTAGTTAGGGTTTATGGGTTATTCAATTTGTGCATAATTAGTTGGGTTTGGATGCTGTATGATTTTTTTGTTGTTATTTAAAGATAAATATAGCATAATTATTGTTGTGACTGAAGTATTAGACTTAAATTTGTTGGACTTTGCTAATCGGGGTAGATCAATTTAAGGATTTTAGATTTCGTTACTGTCTCCGTTTTCCAGGTTTTTTCCAAGAATAAAAAATCACGATTGATATAGTAGGACTAATATTGATCCGTCTGTTTATGCTATATTTTCTTTTGGGTATCATAACTTGGCCTAGAATTTGCTGATTGTACAAGAATGCTCCTCTTTAAAGCTTACACTTCAGACGAATCTCTATCGAGCTCATTATAGCTGGCAAATTTACTTGTTTAATGACGGTTTTATTTTGAGAATTGTGCTTATGGGCTCTTCTTTGATTTGCTTATGTCGTTACTGTTGTACAACAATAGTCGATTTTCGTGACCCTTTTGCCCTTCTTCTAGCCACACAAGCATAGTGTTGTTGACTTGGCTGCCTGTTGCCACAAAAATACCGAGATGCGTTTCGTCAAACACTAAATGAGATGGGTGTTTGTTTTCAAAGAGCACCTTTTTATTACAGTTCAATTCTTCTGATAACAGGCCTTCATTTTTTCATCACCGCACACTGCTTCCGAGGTGCATTTCTCTCCCAAACTCGTATTTTTCTCGCCATATTTCACTTTATTTTACATATACTGGTAATAAGGAAGAGTTTAATGATGAATCTACATTAGTTTTCTTTATTTGCTTTCATGTGATTGACTAAATAGTAAATATTGAAATCTTATATAGAAATAGCATTCATTTCACACTCTAAAAGGATTCATTTTGCAGAAAGCGAGGATTTAAAGAACTTAAAGAATACGGAGTAATAGTAAAGCTGAAGGTTTGTCATTCTGTACTCTTGTGCACCAATAATGTAGTATAAATCTAGTACTTGGTGTTTGATTTAGCTGCTCTCATTATTTATACCTTGTCCTCTTTAGGAAGTTCATGTAGAATAGTTGGAAAGTACTGCGGAACTGATGAAATTACTAGAGAGCAAGCGACCTATAGGCTATAACTATAATAACTAATATGTTTTCTCAGGTATAGTTAATTTTAGTTGCTTGATGGCCTCAAAGCTATAAACAATTTGAGATAAACACGCATCAGTGTAGTGTAACGTAGATAGCTATTAGATTGGTTAGGTGATCCTCTCTTTAGTTGCTTAGTCAAGGTAGAATCCTATTACTTATGAGGTTGACGCTGCAACCATGACCGAGAGTATGAATTATTTGGCTAATTCTAATTCTAATGTTAATATTTATGAACCTCGTGGACGATTGTCACCCGAATGTGATATTCAGTTTAGAAATGGGCAGATAGATGGTGTTGATAATGAAGCTGAATTGAGGCATTTAGAAAACGAAATAAAATTGGCTTACTCTAAAAGTATTTATGTATGGAATGATGATATTCCTTCTACTGATTGTGTTACGTCGACAACATTTTTTGACATTGAAGTTACAAATGGCGTTCAGGACTCCAGAGCACCTGTGTACAGGTGCAGAGACCATATAAATCAGGTCATTCTGGCAGCAGTCTGCAATTGCATCAAACCCTGCCAGTCTTTGAACTCGTATTGTGAGAATTCTGCTTGCTTTTTCTTGTTGATTCCAATTTCACGTGAAAGTAGACTATTTAAAGATTCTATACATATAAGGAACTCAATATTTGGATAAGTGAAACTCCAGTTGTGCTCCTCTAAAGTTGGATCAGATTTCTGCATATTATGAGCAACCAGAAATTGACTTCTTCCTTGCTTGTGATCAAAATTCTCTTAGTCGTTTAATTGCACAGGTTTAATTTTTTCAATCTCTGATTCTTTGTGTTAGTTGATCACTGTCATTGCCTACCAGGTATCCTGTTGTTTCCTTTGTTGACGCAAGAAAACCCTCTCTTGGCCTGTTCTTAGCACCTATTAGCTCCTGCAAATCATGTACATACCTGTAGAAGAAATAAGGGGCGGCTAGGCTGTCTCTTCTTGGCGGGCGGCGTGAATTCCTTAAGCGAGGGCACGCTGGCAAACATTTTTTTTTTTTACGGATGAAGACTTGCTTTTATTTATAATAATCGTTAATCATTAGTTCTATTTAAACATTTGCGAGAAGATCTACTAATTTTCATCCTTTTTGATATGTAATTGACATTTTTGAGACCACCGTGAAATCCAATTACTTGACCTTGCGTCGACCACCGTGAAATCCAATTACTCAAGCCGCCGTCAACTCCTTGTCACAAGGTTAGTCACAGACTTTATTTCATCGATTTTATGGTTTAAGGTTTAATCGATTTTGCCTTACGCCGTCAATCGCCTTCTGCTTTGCTTTGCTAACTCTTCTTCATCCTACTTTAGGTGACTCATCTCATCAATTTCATCTTTCATTAGGATGTATCAATCTTCTCATAAATATTTATTACCAACATTACTCATTTGCTATGAATATGATATAGTGTAGGATATGTAGTGTACCCTTTTGTTTATCCATGCCTGATGACTGATGAGTTATGTCCCGCTTATGCTTCCTATAAGAGACCCCATAATTGTAGAAAATGAATGTTTGTGATATATACATTCCTCAGCTTGCCCACAAAAGTAGCATCTATCCTCAATATCCATGTCATACTTGATCAGTTTGTCATTTGTCATTCGTATTCAGAGCTAACTAGTGCATATTGTCATCCCATAAACTGATTTTTAGCACAACTAACCCACCCATTCCAGGCACTGTTGTACCAGGTCACCTACGCTGGTGCATGCTTGTGTACCTCTGAACCATTCAGACCATTGATAAACCTTATTAGTAGCATGAGGCAGAGTAGGTAGTTAGAGTAAATTTTGTAGGTAGATAGAGTAGTCAATAGGGCTGCTATGATTGGAACTTATGATGCAGAATTATTAGAGTAAGGCAGGTTAGTATGCTTATCCTGTGAAGGTAGAAAAATGGCCTGGCTATCGAGAACAGAGGGTCTCTGAGTCTTTGGTGTGATTATTATGGCTGGACAGGCCTACCTATGCAGATCAAACTCAAACGTTTCACATAGGCTACACCTTGTGTACAATCACGTACTCTATTTTCTGCACATCCTTGTTAATTAGTTGTTCTTTAATGCATTATTTATTATTTCGTGATAATTAAGTGTGACGTATCATCTATGCCTATTGAGCCTTTGAATCCTCAAATCTAATAATGTTATATTTTTTATGTTACAGGTTGCATTTGAGGTATTAACAATGATGACGGGTTGATTTTTTGTCCGGCTGGCAACATATATATGCTCACAATATAAGAATGAAGACTTATAATTAGTAGCTTTCAAATAGTCGTTAAGAATTATTATTTGTTCTATTTAAACATTTGTTATATTTGTTTTAGTTAAATAATTGAACATTTGCGATCGAAGTTCTACTTTTGATCCTTTTTTGAAATGTAATTAACATATATTTTTGAGACTGAATCAATTGAATGCACAATTAAAGAGAATTACAATTGTTGCGTGCCTTACAAGTCCTTATGTCGTTGCACTTTATTAAGTGTTGTTTTTGAATAAATTAGTGTTGCATTTGTTTATTATAAGTGTTGTTTTGGGACGTAACGAGTGTTGTGTTTCCAAAATAAAAATGTTGCATTAATTTGATATAAGTGTTGCTTATCAACATGAAAAGTATTGCATTAGTTTAGGAAGTGTTGCTTTTTTTACATAAGAAATGTTGCATTAGAAGATAAAAAATGTTGCCTTTGCAATTGAAAAAGCGTTGCATAAACATGACCAATGCAACACTTTTCAAAAGTGTTGCTTCAGATTAAAAAGTGTTGCATTAAGCGTTGCAATGACCTAATGCAACAAGACCTGATGTAGCACTTGATTAAGTGTTGCATAAACTCTATTGCAACATTTATATGACATTATGCAACAATAGCAAAGTGTTGCTATAGAATCTAAATGTAGTAGTGCATGTTTTTTGTTGAGGGACTTTAAGGTTGACAATTGCGTTCATGTGTATCAACCGCAAAGATTCAAATGCAGATGAACCACCACAAACAACAGATGAAACTTGAAATAACTGGAACATGAAAAAGCCAATAGAACATAAAAATATGACAGGGTTATATTTTTAAGAAACTAAAGATAAATACTCCAAAATATTTTGGGAAAAAATCATACAATCTCTTGGGTTGTGTGGTTATCAGGATCCGCATGTAAATCAGTGCTCGAGTCGAGGATGAAATTTACTTTTTGCTTTAAATCGCAAACGCAAGCCCACCAATGATGACACTTATCGTTAAGCATAGGGATAAAAACCTACAATAGACAAACCAATTAACAATACACATGAATGAAAATAAATAAAGAAAATAAATAGCAGAAGAGGGATCTTTCACCTTTTGGATATTGCTCCCATCAAATGGAATGTAATCAGACTCAGGTATTGACCCCAAATAGCTGGGTTGCACTCGGCATGAACGGTCTGTATGTGACAAAAGTAGGACCATTTTAATAAACCAGAGCGGAGCAACATTAAGAAAGCAAATACTTGAATATCAACATCTAAAGGATTTGAAGCTCACATATATTGTCGTTGGCAAGTAGAGGAGATCTGATCTACCGAGTGTGGACTTAAATCCAAACATATCAATCACCTACAAAATCAAATTTAACAAAACATAGGTAAAGGATTCACAAAATAAGTTCCAGCATTCATAAAATAAGGTCCAGGATTCACAAAATAAGTTCCAGGATTCACAAAATAAGTTCACAAAATAAGGTCCAGGATTCACAAAACAAGTTCCAGGATTCACAAAATAAGTTCACAAAATAAGTTCCAAGATTCACAAAACAAGTTCCAGGATTCACAAAATAAGTTCTAGGATTCTCAAAATAAGTTCACAAAATAAATTCCAAGATTCACAAAATAAGTTCCAGGATTCACAAAAAAAGTTCCAGGATTCGCAAAATAAGTTATAGGATTCACAAAAAAGTAAAATGAAACATGAAAAGAAAAAGGAAAGGAAAATGATACTTACCTGATCCATAACAAAGCCACGGGGTCCAAGGGTCTGTAAAGCCTGTCTTGTGACTTCCATCCACGGAGTGGACACCATAGCGTCACTTAAAATATTGAGGAAATGCAATTAGTCAATATCTCTGACAATATAACTTTTATATTGTAAAATCAAAGCAAAATCATATAACTTTTATATTGTAAAATCAAAGCAAAATCATTATAATTTAGTTTGTGCCGATTTTGATCTGCAAACATAATCCAACAATTGCTGGTCACTGTAAGGAAGTGGTCGAGAGCCACTGCCTTAATACGAACATATAAGATTATTTAATCAACTAAAGTACTAAAAAAAATGTAAAGGTTTTGCAAGAAAAAATTGATAATATTAAAAGAAGAAAGTTCTTACAGCGGTACACGACTCCATTCTAGTGCATCTTTTTCCACTCTATCTCTTAATACGTTCTTATCACATGTAATAATGTGATAGCACACCCTCAATGCAAAACGCTTCACCTCAACTTCCTATAAATAGAAAAAGGGGAATAATAATGTGTTGCAAACTTATAAAAATTTATATTTATCAATGTATAAATAGAGTTGAAAAAATAATCTTACAGTATATATGGTTATTGGACAATCACTTTTGTTTCCTTTGTAATTCTCCAATATGTTCAATAAATAGAGGCCATTATCAATTTCATCAGAATTTAGGTTTGATTTTAGGATAAACACTTCGGGCGTCCACAAAATACTTGTCAGTGCTGCCAACTTTCGTTTAAGAAGCCGGATGAGCCTTTCTTTCTGTATGAACAAAAGAGAAATTAGTCTTTCTTAGCACAGGTACGAACAAAACTTATTTTGTGAGGTACAAGACACTATCTAGGAATCATGTAAGGTACAAGACTGTCAAAACAGACACTAGCTACGAATCATGTGAACCATACATCTTAGTTTGTAAAACTTGGAGTGAAATGGTAAAGGACCACAGGTTCAAAAAATAAGATCTAGGATTCACAAAATAAGGACTACTTTAACAAAGTCCCCTATTTTGCCCTTTTTCTTTTTTGGTGAACCTCAGACCTTGTTTTGTGAATCTCAGACCTCGTTCAGTGAATCTTAGGGCTTGTTTTGTGAAACTTGGTCAACATAAGTGGTTAAAGTCACTTATTTTGCCCTTTTCCTTACTTGGTGAATCTCAGACCTTGTTCAGTGAATCTTAGGGATTATTTTGTGAAACTTGGTCAACATAAGTGGTTAAAGTGATAAGATTCACAAACCTTAAGTGTAGGCTTCACAAAATAAAGTCCTACATTCACAAAGTCAATTCCTAGTAGAATCACAATAACACACATTTTCCTAAGCAAAATGGAAACACTAGACGTACCACAGGTTTTATAAAACAAGAATAATCAACAGATCTGCCTTTCATAGGATGGATGATTTGCATTTTGCTACTTTTAGTTCTGAGGTCGATACAAATCAAGAAAGGTGGGCATGAGGCGGAGACTATTGGAGCGCAAACCTGAAAAAAGGACAAAAAGTCACTGAATTAAAAAGACAAAAATGAACTTAAGTTGAAATATAAGCAGGCCAAAATCAAAGACTTACTAGTTGAACTCCAGAAACATCAACATTGTAGAGACATCGGGAACAAAAAATAAGATCAGTATGAGTAACGATTATAAGTCAATATCATGTAAAATAGACTTGGAAAATTGGATAAAGTAGAGAGTAATAAGACTAACACTTTCATTTCTATACGGCACAAATAAACGACAAGGGGAAGTCCGGGATCTGAATATCTCAATACTATTTAAGATCTCACAATAAACATCAACGACATGAGAAGATATCCGATCGCCTTCAACCACACTCTTCAACTGGCTCCTTGTCAAACTCTGACATTGAAATTTGGAAAAGAATCTCCGTTTCATCATATGCTTCGCCAAGTATGAAATCTAATACTTGTTTCTCAGCTTGATTCAAATCCCTAATAATATTAAGATTTCTTTGCAAATAGGGCGATCGAAAAAATTTCGCTGGAACTACAACCCTCCTCTTACCACGAACTGGAACATCGTCTTCAATTGGTAATGGAGATAAGGGAAATGGGATTGCAGCAGTAGTTGGGGTTTTGCAAGGAACACTGGCAATCGACTTTGCTAAATGACATGGCGATCGATAAATATAGACATTACTGACAGATCGTTTACTGACAGATCGTTTGACAGATGGTTTATCGATTGTTGAAACAAGTGGAGTATCTGGTAGGGAAATAACATCAAGAGTTGTGTTCCGTACCACAGTAATAGGAGGAGTAGGAGGAGTAGCTGTTATCTCAATAATTGTAGGCTCAGTGACGTCCTTGACAGGAAGAACATCATCCAGAGCAGCGTGAGAGAATGTGTTCCCTACCAAAGGAGTGGGCTCGGTGAAAGGAGGGATGACATCCACAAGGAGGGATGACACAGCAGCATATGTATCAGGCTCAGGTTGAGAAGATGTTGCAGGTTCAGGTGGAGACAATAAATGGTCATCAGCTGCTAGGAGCCTAAAGGATGGGTATTCTGCATTTGGTGGTGGTGAATGATATGGCGCTATTGGTTGCAAACCTTCACCCATCGCATCCAATGCCGCCAACAAATCAGCCTCAGTCCACTCATACAAATTATCCACATTCTTCCCACCTTTCTCCACATTCTCCCCACCTTTCTCCACATTCTCATGAATATCATCAACCACTTTCTCAACGATATTCTCATCCACAATGTCCGCAAACTTTTCCTCATTCTTCACATCCTTCACATTTTCAGCGTCATCCTCTTGTTGAGATAACTTAAAACCTTCTGCTATGTCGTCTACAACTGCAACTACTTTCTTCACTGTTGTTGTTGAAGGCAGTTTGGAGGGAGCTTGACTAGCAAGTGATTTGTAGTCCGCAAAAGCTTGAGCCATTGCCTTTACGGAAAGCGTAAGTTTATGGACAAACTCACCAGTGCCTTCATTCCCAGGTAGAGGTAATTTTTTAGCTTCAGCTTCAGATCCTTTATCTTGAATTGTTGACTTGGAAGACTGGCCGAGCTCAATCTTTGGAGGAGGAGGACACAACTGTGGAATACGGTGGTTGATGACCATTGGAGGCTTAATAGAACCCCTGCCGAAAGTTTTCTTATCCGATTTTTTGTCATTCACTTCCTCCTTAACTCTCTTGGATATAGCTTCTTTAATCCAAGTTGAGAGCGTTGGAAACTGCCGAGTAACAAGGCGTGATTTGAAGACACATCGGTCAAGATAAATGAAAACCAAGACCATAATAGGTCCACCAAACCAATTTTCTTTCAGCTTTTTGGTCCCCCACTCCTCCTTTTGCCAAGACTCAACTTGGGCAGCTAATTTGCGTTTGATGAAATTGCACCAGTTGAATTTGGAGATCATGTCAGTGTTTACCGAACTTTTAAGAAGTCTCAAACTTGCCCGATTCCCTACAACACCGCCTAAAATAGCATTGAAGATATAAATGATGAAAGTGCGTTTGAAATCATCTCCACCATCTCTTTGTGTAGAGAGCTTGTGAAATATGTCTTTGACCTCAATGGGACTACCTGTGTAGTGACTTTTAAACTCCTGCAAAACAGACAAATAAGAAGGGCACTTATCTCCAATTTTTGCTTCTTCGACAATATTTGGACCCATTGGCAATCCCAGGCACAGATGGATATCTTCCTCTAAAACAGGGAGTTTCCCACCACACAACGATCCTTTAAAAGGGTTGTAATTCGAAACTAGCCAATACGCCAAGGTACCCGGAACAACATCTGTTTGAAGAAGCAAGAGAGAACCAAATCCTATTTGTTGTATATCTTGAATCTGCTTATCTGATGGTGGATTGTCCTTATTGTTGAGAAAGTTGTAAAGCCCAGTAGGAGACATCCGAGTTCTCAACACAGGCAGTATGTCTTTGTAAATTCTTTTCTTTTTTGTAGCTGGCTCAGAGAGTGGTTCAGTAGTTTCAGTAGGTGCTTCAGTAGAGTGGTTCAGTACCTTCAGTAAGTCCTCAACACGTCGCTTCATCCTGGCTTGGCTTGCTTCCTATAACTTAGTAAAGCCTGTTATTCACAAAGCAAGAGAAATAAGTTCACAAAATAAAGAAAACTGCACTATATTTAGTTTGTTTATTATTTAAATTAATACACCAAAATTCATTAATAAGGAAATGAAAACTAAGTAAAGTATAAAACAATTCAGTTACAAGTTTCAGAATGTTATGGTCAAGATTCACAAAATATGTTCCAAGATTCACAAAATAAGTACCAAGGTTCACATATCAAATACCAGCATTCACAAAATAAGTTCCAGCAGTCACAAAATAAGTTAGAAGATTCACAAAATAAGTTCACAAAATATGTTCCAAGGTTCACAAAATAAGTACCAAAGTTCACAAATTAAATACCAGCATTCACAAAATAAGTTCCAGCAGTCACAAAATAAGTTAGAAGATTCACAAAATAAGTTCACAAAATAAGTTCCAGGATTCATAAAATTGTTGGAATAAGTGTCCTCCGACAATAATGCGATCATAACTGTCGATCCTAATGATCACATGTTTAAATCTCATTTTAAGAATACATGTGGGATGTAATATTTTACAGTCAACTGGTAAACACATATCGGTAATGATTGGCTGACTAGAGTTTGACATTACTGTAGTGCGACGGTGGTGATCAGTTGATCCCCTTAGGTCATACCTATAGGGAAATACTCTTAATTCAGTACTACAGATACGGGCTATAACAACGGGTAAAAACCGTTGTAAAAACAAAAGGCGGACGTTGTTAAAGCGGCCGTTGTAAAAGGTATTTTCAACGGTTAGGTTATTTACTTAAACCGTTGTCGAAAGTATTCACCACGGTCAAAAGCCGTTGTTGTTGCGTGTAAGCCGTTGTGGAAAGTGTTTCAAAAATTTGGTGGGAATAATATAACAACGGTTGTCATACGAATAACCGTTGTTGTAACTTTCGCTCCAAAATTGTGAAGACTTTTAACAACGGGTATATGCTAAATACCCATTGTTGTAACTTTCCCTCCAAAATTGTGAAGACTTTTAACAACAGTTCTTCGTTTAAAACCTGTTATTGAATATTATGCGTGGGTATTTGTGAAAGGTATTTACAACGGTTCCTATTTTAAAACCTGTTGTTGAATATTATGGCGGGTATTTGTGAAGGGTATTCACAACGGTTTTTTTAGTAACCGTTTTTATTACGAACTCCTAATGTTTTTAAAAATTAAATTTGTTTCATGCCATTCAAAAATCTGCATATATCAGCAGCACCATATACCAACACCAGCATAAATCACAGCTGGGTTCATCAGAACTCAATAGATTCAATTCAACCACAACAGCAGCATCATATATATATATATATATATATATATACTTACAAGGAGTTAAATTTACATGAACTAATCATTCCCTAACTTCAACAAAAAATTTACTAATAAGCTGATCTAAGCTCTGAGTATCATGCATTTAGCCTTGAGCATTGCTATGTTCTAAGACGTATTTGCCTAACATGTCCCTTACCTCATCTATATCTAAACTTTTGTACTGCTGAATCTCTTGTGACGGGTTGATTACATACAGCGGAAAAAACAAAGACAAGACATTATTGTAACAACATCAAATACTGCATAGCAACATCATGGTATAGAAGCAAGCAAGACAACATCAGCTCTAATTTAAAAAGAGTAATAAACACATTATTAAATTACTAACCTTTTCTGGAATAAGGATATATCTTCGCGTAATAATCTCCAACATGAACCGACAAACGTAGTATCCACATTGTATGTTATCCGGCTGGCGAGGGACCTATTATTACATAAAAACAAACAGACGAGAGAAGGCTCACATCAGAATCTTGAACTTTAGGTATTGTATTAGTATTAAACACAGATTTTTGCACTTAAGGTATTGTAT